>NC_091792.1:144333106-144636136 GCF_041296235.1 Equus asinus
CTGTGAGCTAGCTATTTCACCTGTTTTTCTTAAGTAATTGAACATTTTCTTACAGATTTGTAAGTTTTTTTTTAACATAATGAAGGAATTATTTCTCTACCATACATATTGCAAAGTTTTTCAACAAGTTGACTTTTGATTTTTTTATGGTATTTATTCAGGCAGAATTTAAAATTTTATGAGATAAAATTTATCAATTTGAACTTTGTGTCTTGATGTGGTATATATGTGTACACATACAAATATATACATTATATGATTATATGTAGGCATATAAGTATGATTTTTACACATGTTTTATGATTATATACATATATATCTGTTTTTTTTGGTGAGGGAGATTGGCCCTGACATGACATCTGTTGCCAATCTTCTTCTTTTTGCTTGAGGAAGATCGTCCCTGAGCTAACATCTGTGCCAATCTTCCTCTATTTTGTACGTGCGACACTGCTATAGCATGGCTTCATGAGCAGTGTGTAGGTCCATACCCAGGATCTGAACCTGTGAACCCCTGGTTGCCGAAGCAGAGTGTGTGAACTTAACCACCATGCCTATGGGCCAGCCCCTTATGATTATATTTTTATATTTAAATCTTTGATCTCTGTTATGAAAGAGAGGAATTTGGTGATAAGCCATGAGTAATAATAGCTGGTAACTTTTAAATAGCAACTATCCTTTGCTGAAGGAATGTAAGGGCCTCTGCAACAGTAATTAAATGAGTATGTGTCTGTCCTCCCCATCTGACAACAAACACCCTGAAGGTAGTGACCAGGCTTATTTCACTCATTTAATCTGTTCTCAACACTCAGAAGAGTGCTTTACACACAGTAGACTCAGTGGTAATATTCATTAATTTAATCCGTAAGAGGAATAAATTCTTAAAATAATAATTTTAAAATTATATTAGTAATTCAGGTACACTATAAAAATGTAAAATAACAAACAATATAAAGGAAGATGTAAAGAAGACATTAAAATCTGCTTCAAGCCTGCCATCCAGAGATAACCATGAGTAACATTTCGTGACTTTTCCTTCCTATCGTTTTGTCTATAGAATATACCAGTAGGGGTAAAGATAGTATAGCAGGCAGGTTTTGTTCTGTCTTGTGTTTTTCTGCCATCAAGTACATATCTGGGAAACTCACCCAATCCTGTACCTGATTCAGGAGCTGTATTTTCAACCTAGACCGGGCCAGTCAGAGGACCTCATTGTCCCCACCTCTCCTTCAGAAATGTGTGATCCAAGACAGGCCAATCATCTCTCTCACTGGGAACTCTGGGAGAGGGGGACTGTGGTTTTTGTTGTTATTTTTTTGCTGAAATTTTACACTGTGAGGATGATGTCAGGGTGGAGCTGCCAGTGGCTCTCCAATTACAAGGCGAGTAGTTCTTGCCAGAGAACAAGGGCAACAAAGTGCTAAGAGATGGAAAGAGAGACCTGGGGACACTGTTTCAGCTTCTAGATTCAGCTATGCCTGAAGCAACTTTCTATTTCTATGAACCGATATATTCCTTTTTGTGTTTAAACTATTGGAGTTGTGTTTCTTTCACTTTCACCTGAAATAGTTTTGACTAATATAGGAATAGTTTTGATAGAATTTCATGGTGTTATGGCAAAGGATCTACCAACGCCTGACACTTGACTTCTTCCTCTCAGAGCTCTACTGCAGGGAAGAGAGGAGGGGGACAGATACACAAAGAAAAGAAATAAAAGCAGAAAATAGTTTTAGCCAACTGAGTGACCAATAACCCCCGAGAGGCTCAAATAAAGATGAGTCACAGTGCTGGACAGAATCTTCCCCCTCCCCTTAAGACTCCTTATATATTGCATTATTAGTTGCCAGAGAGGTTGTTTTTATTTGTTTATAGATTCCCATCAGTAGGGACTGAGTTTTATATAATGAAGATTAGAGAAGCTAATTAAGTGGAGTTAGAATTTAATATACAGAACTTTTACAGCCAAACAGACTTCAAATAGATGAGTAACTTTTTCTGATGAGGACAGACTTTGGAGTCAGACTGCTGGAGTTTTACCATTTTAATCTAGCAGTGATAGTATCAAATATTCAAACAGTGTAAAGGGGTGAGTGCAGGAGTGAGAAATCTCAACACACAGTCAAGTAAGCTGAGGACAATTGAGGTGAGTACCTGGGCAAGTAGAATTGTAAAAGTCAGACAATATGGAGAGCATGGGCTGGCTTTCTCCTGAATTTTCTGTGTGATTGCCTCAATTCTCCATTTCACCTTCCTAGTAGAATCATTGCCAAGAATGTTCACGGCACTTATTTTGGAGGAATTCAGAGACTATAGACAAAAGGAGCTGATATATATATGAATTGTAACATAGTATTATTAAAGATGAAATGCCTTTCGTAATTTACAATGTTTATAAGGATATGTTATGATTGCATGGAATTTTTTTTCCCAGTGATTTCTTCCACATATTACTTTATCTTTCCAAAATTACTAGAATGTAGGGGGCAATTATTAGTCCCTCGACTTTGCAGGTAGGGAAACAGAGACATTTAGTGAGTGACTTGTTTAAATCATAACTCAAGACAGGTTTATGAGAAAGTCTGAGCACAGGTTTATAAGGGAAACCAACTGCACCTGCAAAGTTTTCCCAGCTCTCTGGGTCATGCTTTGACATGAGCTGAGAGTATGACCTTAGACACTTCATTTAACCTCTTCAGGTTTTAGCTTCTTCATCTGGAATATGAGGTAACGAGCTAGATTCAGGTTCAACTAACCTTCAGTAGACACCTACTATGTGCAAGTCATGTGCTAGATGCTTTCAATATTATCATATTAATTTAAATTAAATGTAAATTAAACCCTCAACAAATGAAGAATCTTAGGCACCAAGAAGTTAAGTAAATTTGCATAAGGTAACCCAGCTGAAGAGAGAGTCAATATATTAACCCAAATCTCCTGACTTCCAAAATCAATGCTTTTTCTCTATACTTTACCACTTTCCTCTGTATTTTCTCATTCTATAGAGTTATATAAAAATATACATGCACTTGGGTTTATTGACATATAAACTAAAACATTCCTATTACCCAAAATACATGTAATATAATGAGTGACATAAATATCAAAATCAAAATTTAAAAGTTTGATTAAGCTTATATAACCAAATTGTTTATGATTTAGTAATGTTTGAAGCTTCTAAGTGATATAGGAATGTGTTAAAAAATAGATTATAGAGCCAGGCCTGATGGCCTAGTGGTTAAAGTTCGGCGCTCACTGCTTCGGCGGCCCAGGTTCACTTCCTGGTCTGGGAGACAGCATCCATCTATCAGTTGCCATGCTGTGGCGGCAGCTCACATAGGAGAACTGGAACGACTTACAACCAAAATATGCAACTATGTACTGGGTCTTTGGGGAGGGAAAAAAAAGAAGAAGATTGGCAACAGATGTTAGCTCAGGGCAAATATTTCCCTGCCAAAAAAAACATATATATATATACATATATAATAGGAATCCAAATAATAAGATGTTTAATGTGTTATTAGCATACTGATTCAAAGTAGTAATTAGTTTGTTGAGAAATGTATAATCCAAATGTACTTTCTCATTCTGTGCAGCTCAACAAATGGATTTTGATATGTTAACTGACACTAAGGAAGAAGGAAGCTACCGTTTTTTTTTTGTTTTTTTTTTAAGGAAGATTAGCCCTAAGCTAACTGCTGCCAATCCTCCTCTTTTTACTGAGGAAGACTGGCCCTGAGTTAACATCCATGCCCATCTTCCTCTACCTTATACGTGGGACGCCTACCACAGCGTGGCTTGCCAAGTGGTGCCACGTCCGCACCTGAGATCTGAACCTGCGAACCCCGGGCCGCCAAAGCGGAACGTGCGAACTCAACCTCTGCACCACCAGGCTGGCCCCAGGAAGCTACTGTTTTTTAAAAAAATTCTGGATGGAAATTTCATGACTGGCCTATCTGCTGCTACTATGCCTATCATTAATAGTTACTAATTGGTTAATAGATTTTAATCGTTATAGTTAGTATACAGGACTAAAACTTATAATAACATAGATAGCTGAAATAACAAGACAGGTTATACACATTATATTTGGGAGATAGATACTCAGAAATACTACTATTTGGGGAAGCTAGCTACATCTCTGGGGTGGATAATATGTCTAAATTTCCCCAAAGTCTGTTGTTCTATCTGTCATGTAATGTATTTTCTGTATTATTTAAAAATATTTAATTCTGCTATTAAAAATAATAGAAAAAAAGGAAGGAAAATAGATGACACTAAGTAGAGATGCAAATAGCTAGTGACACATGGTAGACAGAAAAAGAAAGTAGAGTACACGTGTGGTGAACAGATAAAACTGATGGGACAAATGAGAAAATTACTTATTTAGGAAAGGATGGAAGGACTGAGTATGCACCAAATATTTATGATTCATTAAACATGCATACGGCATATGAAGCACTCGATATTTATGGGGTTGAAAATCAGCTATCCATTAGTGACGTCCAATCTAGCCCCACATGTCCTCTGTACAAGAAGCACAAATAAAATCCATAGCTGCTTATCGGGCAGGTTATACTGGTCGCCAGGCACAATCATACTGCAATTCTCTAAGAGAGCAAGCGAGACGTTGGCCCCACATACCTTAAATTTGTTGGGTCACCTTGCTCAAACTTCAGCTCTGGTCCTTGCAACCACCCCAGCAGCGAGGAAGGTTGTGTCTGAGTTAGAAGAGAAAGAGACAGACAGATGGACTAACTCAGATGATAGTTCATGTGAACACTTCGTGACCCAACATTCAGGTGGTGTGATCTTTCATTTGTGCATCCTATGCTTGTGGGTTAACCTATCCCAACTCTTTCCCTGCTTCTCACCACGTGTGTTAAATGGATATAATAAGCTTTGTGATGTGAGCATCTTAATTTGGACTCTAAGTCTTCCTGTTCCACCACCTCTGTGCTAACTTGCCTGGTCTTGTACATGGAGACTACCATTACATCGAGGTAATTCCCCATGTGGCACTGCTGGCCAATTTTGCCTCATATTTCTTCTTTATATTTACAACCGATGGTAATTACACTGCAGTGGGTAAAGAATATAACATTTCAGAAAGATATTCGGTCATCTAAAAAGAGCATTTAACTGTCACAGGGATACATTCCAATAATAGTCGGGCTACAGCAGACAAACGAACAAAGAATTCATGGTTCAGCAGGATAAAATCATAGCACTTTAAAGCTGGTTCCAGTTCAAATTCTCATTTCAAAAGATGAGATTTAGTGACTTGCCAAATGTCACTATTTCTAGTAAGCAGTAAGCCAGAACAGGAGCGCATGCTGTCTAAAGAGGCTCGGTGTTATTTGAGATACCATTGCTGTTACTATCTGGGTCCTGGATATTGCCCAAGCACGCATTCGAGCACATGCTATGTCATGACTAAAAATATAAACTACAACTGTCACAATTAATAGATTAACATCAAATGATGCAAAAATAAACAGAGAATGCCTGTTTATTAACAGGGTTTATGGAGGTGTCACTGAGACATTTCAAGTGCTGAAAATTGCTGCTCTTTCCGCTGTCAGTTTAATCATGACACTACACATTTCTATCTGATTTTAGAAGACTGAACTTTAGTCAGTCTTCTCAAGTTAGTTGATTTTAGCTGGGAGTTCATGGCCAATTGTCCAAAATATTTAATTTAAAAAAGATTTTACTCAGCAGCTCATATATAACAAGAACTGTGTTCAGTGTTTAAAACAGAAAAATGAGTACGATTTAAACTATTTGAATGAACAAACACTTCGGACTTTCTTCTATGTGCCAGACACTCTTCTAGGCACTAGAGAACCACCATCACCGTGGCTTAAACCAGAGAATATTCATTATGGATAAAAATAAATCCAGAGGCTCGATTGGCAGCCTAGCTATGAAGTCCGGGACCCAAATGGTTTTTGTCTTTCCATTTCCTCCTATTATTTTGGAATTTTCCTTGAGTCTTTTTGCCTCGGGGTCACAAAATACCTGCTGCAGCTCCAGGCATCACGTCCTCACAATACCATCTCCAAAGCAAGAAGAATGACGGTGCTTGGAGAGATCTTCTGGGTTTTGTTCTCACACAAAAAATTTCTATCCTGAGGCTTCTCAGCAGACTTCCCCTTAGACTGGTGGTGATGAGTAGCACTTGCTGTGACATAGAAACTATCCTATAATTTGTGCTGCCCCAAATGGTATCCATCAGCCATCTGTAACTAGTGAGCATTTAAACTGTGGCTGGTGTGACTAAGGAGTTAATATTTAAATATTCACCTGTGTCTAATGTCTACCCTATTGGAGAGCACAGCCTTTGATTCTTTTTGGCTAGAACGAGGTTATGGCTACCAACAGGGGCCAGGGAGGCTGGGAAAATGCTTATCTAGCTTTTTCAGTCTTTAAGGGAGAAAAAGTTGGGGAACGGCTCTTTAGCAGCAACCAACAGTGTCTGCCATAAAAAGTAAATAAGACAGTGCATCACAGAGCTGGTATTGTAGTGGGGGAACTTAACAAAATAAAAGGTAAACGAATTAAAAAAAGGTAGCTATCTTCAGGTTTGAACAAGCCATGTTATCTAGACTGGGTCTAGATGATTGGTCTAGATTCCAGGATAATCTGATAGGAAGTGATTGAAGGTGGGAGGGAGTAATTTAAGAAGGGGGCCAGGAAAATCCTCTAGGAGCTCACAGTCTGGTGGAGAAGGAAGAAGACAGGCACATAAAATAAACTGTTAACAATAAATAGGATAGCATATATGTATATATGCACAAATATTTATTATGTAAATATACATATATATTTACACACATACATAGTTAATACAATGTCTAAATTAGGAGAAAAACAAAGCATCTTTGAGTGTTTCTCTGGTATAGCCTACAAGCCTTACATAACATAGCAAGATAGGATTCGCAGCACAGAAGCTTTGGAATGTGGTCCATCTACCACCCTTAAAGCAACAGTGGATACAATACAGCTTTAGCGAACTCTGCGTACAAGAATATGGTTAACAAGCGATTTCTCTAAGTTTCTCTGGGATGTTCTAAAGTGGGACAATCACAAACACAGTGAGAACTTTGAAAGGACCTATTAAGTCCTACAACTTCAAATGGTATGATGTCTTGATGCCTGAGGGGGGCTCAGCAGTGACTAGACCTGTCTGGCAAGAGGGTGTCAGAGCTGGGGGAGAGTAATTCACACTAAGATTTTGGTAAGGTTCAGATAGTAACATCCTCTGAGATCTTTGCAAGGGTGAAAAGGACTACTCACCATATCCTTATGAGCCCATGCTGGACAGAATGATAACTGAAGGCTGCGTGCATTCAAAGGACTACAGTGTCAAAATATATATTTTCTAAAGCCCTTGCCAGCTTTAAAATCTACTATTTTGTGATTTGTAATGATTTTTATTTTCAAAGATGGTATGAGTAATTTCTGTGCAAAGATGGCTGAAATCATTCATATAATAAAACATTTCCTCCATATTTCTCTCTGGATTCATGGTACCACTTGAAATATCGATTTTTCTGATAATTCTGTACTTTATATAACTTTCTCAACTATAGTGAAGTAAAAAGAGGATATGTACCAAATTGATGTTAGTACTATGGTGAACAAATTTCAAAAGAGACACATACATTTAGTTCAACTATAGGCTGAAATCGAGTAGTTTGTGAAAATATTCACAGATTCTAAGTTCACGCGACAATTTGTAGCTATGACAATAGTAATATGGCTGTTAAAAACTTCCATATTGCTATTGTAAGCAGTTTTATCTTTATAAAACAAAGATTATGATGATGATGATTTTGTTAGGGAATAATAACTCTTCAAATAAATTTGAGAGAAATGTGACAATAACACGGAGAGGCATGAGTTTGCCTTCTAAGCTTATTTATAGATTTAAAGCTACTTAATGGAGATGATCTCCCACTTTTTCTATTCATCAGGGTTGAGACCTGCACTTGGTAGGCCACTAGGCACCTTGGGCTATTTAAATTCAAATTTCAATTAATTAAAATAAAATAAAATGAAAAGTTGTCTTCGTATATCACACTAGCTACATTTCAAGCGTTAAACAGTCCCCTGTGGCCACCACATGGGACAGCACAGATCTAAAACATTTCTATCAAAGAACACACTATTAGTGACTGACACTGTTGGATTTATATAGTTGAATCTCAAAAAATGTTGGTCAAATGAAGCGCTATTCAAATTTGATGCAATAGTGTACGTTAAATGGAGGCCACTGATTTACTATTGGGAAAGTGTTAGTCATATAGATAGATTCCTAGGAATTGGTCCCTAAGCTAATCTCTGTAGGGGCCTTAAGCAGTACTGACTTTTGACCTAGGCAAGAAAAGCCGTGCCCTGGGCTCTACATTTTACAGGGCACCATCCTCGCTCTCCTCCCCAAGGGGCGAAAACTCTCCTGGGCCATGGGATGTGGTCCCCAAGATCCTGTGGTGCCCTTCCTACTTCTAGACCTTGTCCAAGGTACCCAGGACCCTGGAATTCACTACCAAAAATTCCCAAGGCTACTTCCAGGCCTTGAGCAGCTCTCTTCCCAGAACTGTCCTCCAGAGAAAGGACCAAAAACTGGTGTGTGCAATCCTAGGCCTGAGGGGCCACCAAGAGATGGCTTTCGAGGGTGTGGACAGAGCTTGGTTGAGCGGGCTGGGGTATCCACACACATGCAGCAAGTCCCTCTTGTTGATGAATGGAGCTGGCACAGGAAGCAAAGGGGATGGAGGCGTGTGGGCCAAGGGCTGGGCTGTGGCTTTCTCTTCCTTGCCATGTTTCCGGGTGGAACTCCAAGGTATGGGAGAGCTCTGCCTACACGCCTGGCCTTCCGGGTTGTTATTAAGGCATATTTCTTAAGGTACGGGAATAGAATATATTTTATTTGTTAGCTTGACATAGTCCTTGTAAATATTTAAACACAGGGTAGGTGAGTCCTGGTCTTGCAAATGTCGGGGCGGGGCTGGTAGCCTTACACAGAAGAGTAATCCATTCAGCCGGAGTTTCTTGGCTAGTTCGCTCCCGCTCCCTCTTGCTCTAACTGGTTACATCTGAAGTACCTTTGGATGCCAGAGGGAAATTTCTTTCAAACGGCTGAAGGTCCAGCGAGGCCCCGACGCATCCTTTGCAGGGGCTATAGCTGCAGTTGCTGACGGCCAGAAACAACTTTGGAGAGTCCACTACCCTGGAGAGGAACCCGTTCCTAGCTCTGGTGTACTTGGGACCAATGAGCCTACGGTGTGCCAAGAGAGGGCTTGAAATCCCTTCGGGGGAGTGAGGTGGGCAGGCGATCCCTTTCCAGAGAGCTGGTGTGAGGCACTTCCCTCTCCTTCCTTTCTCCCAGGAAATTCACTTGGCCCCTTTCCCTCTCCCCGCGGCCCGGCCCGGGACTCCTCGAGAGGACAGTGCGGCCCCCCAGGAGCGCACGGGGAGGCTTTGTCTGCAGGTCGGTGGCGGAGGGAAGCGTGCGACAGAGCGGCCACCGTGGCTGGAGTTTGGACTAAAACTTTCTTCCACCCTCTCCTGGAGTTACTGCACTCCCGCGGGGGCCCCCAACTCCTGCCCAGAGGCCAGGCCGGGCGGCGCAGGTTGGGCGCGTCCCTCCTTCTCGGAGCCGCGGGCTGGCGGGCGACAGGCAGCGAGGGGAGAGGCGGGGACGCGGGGAGAAGGAGGAGGAGGGGAAGGGGCGGGGGCGGCCGGCGGGGAGGAGCCGCTGCGGGCAGTGGCCGGGGGAGGTGGCTGCGGCGACAGAGAGGAGGAGGAGGAGTAGGAGGCGGCGGCGGTGCTCCCGCCGGGCCGGAGAGCGGCGCTGAGACCCGCGCGGCCGTGACCCCGGCTCCCCGGAGGCCGAGCGCCGCCGCCGCGGACAAAGGAGCATGTTGGCGCCGAGGAGGGCCCGTCCCGCGGCCGCCATGAGGCTCCGGGCGCCTCCGGGCCCGCGCCGCGCCCCCGCCCGCCGGGCCGCCGGGCCGGCCCTCTAGGCCAGCGTGCCGCCGCTCGGCCCGCAGGCCCCGGCCCGCCGCATGGAGCCGCCCGCGCGCCGGTGGGGCCGCGCGCCGCCGCCGCCGCTGCTGCTGCCGCTTGTGCTGCTCGCGCTGCTGGGAGGCGCCGCGGCGCTGCCCCCGGGCTGCAAGCACGACGGGCGGCCCCGAGGGGCCAGCAGGGCGGCGGGCGCCGCCGAGGGTAAGGTGGTGTGCAGCAGCCTGGAGCTCGCGCAGGTCCTGCCCCCGGACACGCTGCCCAACCGCACGGTCACCCTGTGAGTAGCCCTGGCGCGGTCCTCTCCCTCCGGCGCTGTGTCGACGCGCGGCATCTCTCCGCGCCGCTTTGGAGAGGGGCCCGCCAGCCCCAGGCGCCTTTGTGTGAATGAAGCTGCGGGCAGGGGCAGCGCTGCGGGAAGCGAGGTGCCGGGTGGGCTCGGCACGGGCACGTTTCTGGGCAAGGCGAGTGACTCTGCCTCGGAGGCGCCTCCCGGCTCCGCTAGTTTGCAAAGTAAAAGTTTTCGGGTTCCAGGGCGCGCCCCGCGCTGTCCGGGCGTAGCGCGCCGTGCCACGTGAGGATGCAAGTAAACGTGTAGTCGGCAGAGTTAAAGCTCACTCATCCTGTGCTTGGACCTCCAGAAAACTCATTGCTCAATTCTGTGTTCCAGAGAACACAGCGTCAGGCCTCCAGCTTCTGTGCAAATTAATACACATAGATGCTGTTTTGCAGAATACCAAAACAACGCCGGGATTTTGAACGCCCGTGTGTGTGTGATCTCCAAACCCCAGGCTTATTCCCTTGCCTTTTGCTATCTTGGTGTTATTACAGTTAAAGAGCATCTTTTAAAATGGAGTTGCTTTTGAAGGCTGGAATCACATTTGAGATGGAGCCATGCACCTTCCAGCCCCTTTTCCACGCGCGAGAGCTCACATTTAAAAGCTGAGAACTCCGGAATTGAAAACTGAAAGTCTGTTGAGCCTTCGAACTCGAGGGACTTGATTTTCGGGTTGAGTTTCCACCTGGAAGGAAAAGTTTTGGGTCTTGTAACTCAGTTTGTGCTGAGATTCACGGTCCAGTTTTACGAGCGTGGTGCTGCCAGTTCCATCTGAACAGTTGGCCCCAGTGATTTGATTTTATTTTCTGAACGATGAATTGGTTTGGAAAAGTTTCAGTGTTTCTAATGGATGTTTTGTCGAAGTGAAATACGAGTCCCTTGGCTTCATGTTCCCCTATGTTGTTTTGGTTGGTTTCCTAAAAAAGAAACAAGGCTGCCGCTATAAAAACATGAAGGCAGGGGAGCAGCGTGACCCATGAAGAAACTTAAAATACGGCTTTTAATTTAACCTAAAATAAGCAGGAAATACGCTAAGAGAAGTATAAATCTCCTAGGAACACCTTAGTCTATTCTTCATTTCCATTTGTTTGAAAGGAGAGGTTTAACACAGGAAAATTGTGTGTTTCTGTTTATGGAGGTGTGAAAACAGGTAAAATAGTTTTTGTTTTTGTTTGACTCTTTGAGGAACGCTAGACCATTTGGTAGTGGCAGCAGCTGTATTTATTTATGTATTTCTTAGCCAGATTCTTTGAAGTGGAAATTTTGGGTATAGGCCCTTAATTATAGTCTTGGTCAAGTGGAGAAAACCCCTGTGTGGGAGATGGCCCTTGTTTCTCAGCAGAAATTAGTCATTGTACGTTTGTGTTCTGGCTCACTGGTGCTTAAGTTGAGTCAAGTTTACGTGGAGTTTTTCTGAAATGTCAACAGTTCTGGCTGGATTGAATCAATTACTTAGAAATTGTTGATTTTGTTTGGTAGGAAAAAAATAGGTGATATTGTGGAAAGTCACTTTTCAGCATGTTATCAAATGATTTTGCTGAATTTTTCATGAGCTGATTACAATATAAGTGCCTTTGAAATGTCATTTAAATCTAACTTTTTTGCACCTGAAAGCTTTTTAGAAGAAAATGAAATTAATAAAATTTATTTACTCATGGAGAGAAATTATAATTTATCTGATGCTCTGGATGAAGTTGGTTCAGGGTACACTGGACTTGGTAGAGGGTCTTCTGGGCCAGTTCCCTCATTTTCCTGGGGAATGAATCAGAGGGCATGTGGAGAAGCGACTTACCTATGTTCCCATAGTGAGTTAGCGGCCAGGTCTGTGTCCTGGTTTCCTGCCCTGTGGTTCAGATGCTTTCTCATCTTTCCTCCTTGCCTTCATCTTTCTTAGTTCAACACAGGTTTGTTGAGTGGTTCCTAGGTAACAGGCAGCATGTTGGGATTTGGACTGGGTGTCAGTTTCCTAGGGCTGCGGCAAATTACGACAAATTTGGTGGTTTAAAACAAGACATTTCCTCTCCCAGTTCTGGAGGGCAGAAGTCCACAATCAAGGTGGCTGCAGGGCCAGCTCCCTCTGAAGGCTCTAAGGGAGACTCCTTGCTGCTTTCACTCCCGACGTTCCTTGGGTTGTGGCAGCCCCAGTCCAGTCGCTGCCTCTGTCTTCACATGGCCTACTTCCCCATGTGTCTCTGGGTCTCAGATACTCTCCTTTCTTTATAAGAACACCAGTCATTGAATTTAGGGTCGACCCTAAGTCCAGGACGATCTCATCTAAAGATCTGTAACTTAATTACATCTGCAGAGACCTATTTCCAAATAAGGTCACTTTCAGAGGTACCAGGAGTTAGGACATGGACATATCTTTTTGGGGGACACTATTCAAGTCCCGACAGAATATAAATAAAAACATAGCCTTTCTTTGTCAGGAACTTACAGGTATTTGGGGAGAAAGATTCATGAATAAGTCCCAGAACAGTAAGGTGACCGCTCTAATATCAGGGTGTGTGTAGAAAAGGAAGCAGAAGAGGGCACAGTTAGTGAGTTCAGGGATCTGAGGATCCTGAGCCAATTCAAGAAGGATGAGAAAGATAATTGAAGGAAAGGGCCAGGGGCGGAAATGAGAGGATAGAAGGTGGGGGATTCCACTGTGCCCACTGGCTTGGAGTGGGTGATGTTGCTGAGATGAATGTCAAGGGCAGGTGTCCACTGCTCAGAATGGTCAGAGGGCAGGCTCTTTGCTTTGAGTTTTAATTCCTTAGTTGTGCCCAAGCGTTTTCAGCCAAGTTGTGATGTGACTGTGGCATGGAAAATTGACGGGGTTGAGAAGATGGCAAGGATAAGATAGAACTTTCTTTTGTTAATAATGAAACATTAGGCTGTTTCTACTAAGTGGATTAACTGGCTTCAACATAGCCTAAAGCTCAAACCCTTCAACTGTTTTAGAGAACAGCACTCATTTCCGTAGTCCTGTTTACGGAGAGGTCTAGCGGAAATCCTTGGCTTGACCACACTTGCTCCCTGTATCTCCTGTAGCCTTTTGTATTAAAAGATTAAATTGCATTTATTATTTTTACAGACACAGTGAATAAAAATTTAACTGCATTTAATGTTTTGGTTGGAAGTATGAATTATTTATTATATTCCTGTGTTTTATATGAAGCACTGATCAATATTTTGTTTAAAAAATTCTGAGGACTTCACTGATAAAAGCTTTACAAATTTAGCCCTGCTTTTCCAAATGTTAGTGTCTTCCTCATGATGCTACGTGGTGATTCTAGACAAAGTTTTTTTTCTCTTTTTAAATTGATTTATGATTTGTCAAGTAACTTAGGAACAAAGTCCAGATTTTTCTCAGACTGTTTAACAGACCAAAATAATGCATGACTTTTGGTTTTTGCTTTATAAAATGTTTCTTTGCCATCAAAGAACTGATACTTGGACATCACCGATGTGCGCAGCTCAGTGCCAGGTACGCAAAAAGGAATGCTTGGATTATTCAGGAACTTAAACCTAGTTGGGGAGAAAGAATGTGCACAGAAGAAGCAGACATTTAGGGAACAATTAGAGAATGTCTGTAATTAAGTGATAATCTTGCACTGTTGACTGTTTAAATGCTTTAGGAAGTCTGAAAAGGGAGAGATCAGTGGGGCTGAGGAATCATTGGAAGATTTTTTCATTTTCCTGGAGAAGTTAGGACTTGAGCATGGCCTGAGGCAAGGGAAAGATTGCACTGCGTGATGGGGAAGAGGCCATCTGAGTTTTGGTGAGGGATGGTGAGTGGCCCTACTGAAGAGGAAAGATGCTTTCTGGAACCATTGGTCTACACATGGTATTTAAAACACAAGGCTGGTGGAGGTCAGCTAGGGGAGAGTGTATGGATGAGAGGAGGAGGTGGTGGCTGAGGCAGAAGCTCCGTGGGAGCAGTGGAGGAGCCTGAGGAGCAGCAGCTGGGGAGATGGGGGGGGGGGGGGCAACAGAAGAGTATCTGATCATAGAAGCCAAGAGAAGTTAAGGTTTGAAGACAGGAATGGGCACCCCAGTTGAGAAGTCCTGAGAAATCTAGAACAGGAAGACCAAGGAGCTGACCACTGGATTTGACAGCCTGGCTCTTCGGTGCCCTCCATGAGCAGTATCTGTGGACCGGAGGTTGGGGTGGCTTGAAGGGAGAGCTGGGTGAAGATGGCAGTAACAGCACCTAGATGAGGAAGGAGTCTAGTGTGAAGGAAGGCTTCTTAGGAAAGAAAGAGAATGTTAGAGCATGTCTGAATACGGCTGGGAATAATTCAGAAGAGGGAAATGGATGATGGAGGTGAGATGGGATGGGAGCTGGAGCACAGGTGGGGCGTTTACCTTTTGATGGCAGCAGGGAAGTTTCATCCCCACATAGTGATGGGCGGGAAGGTGGTGAGCCTGGGCATAAAGGCAGGCAGGAGGGCAGTGGGAGTAAAGGTGGGGGGAAGGAGTTCCTGCCCCATGGCTTCTGTTTCCTAAGACACAGAGGCGGATGAGGGAGGAAGGGGTGAGTGGAAGGGGTGAGCAGACGATGTGAAGAGGAAGGCAGAGGAGGAGTGAGGTGGGCCTCTTGGAAAGTGGGAAAATGAACGTACTGGGATAATAGAAACATCAACAGTGTGGAGTTGTGTCTGTTTTTGCCTGTGATCAAATTTTAAGGGGGATGGTTAGCACAGTTGTTTCTCTCCAGTTTCGTCAACAGCCTGGAGATGTGAATTGTTGGAATTAGCCTGGCTGCTGCTTTGCCAGGCAAGTGCAACAGAGGGAGTGTTAGCAAGGTGATTTTAAGGAATAGACCAGCAAGCTGCTGTGGCTTGAATTCCTGTGGGTCAAGAGTCAGGTTTTTGTCTTTAAATTCAAGGTCTCACATACCTCTCTAGCCTTATTTCCCAATGCTCAACCCAAATTAGTTTTTCTTTCCATGCACGTTGAATGAGTTACTGTTATGTGGTAGGGACAGTGCTGAGTGCTAGGAGTTTAGGGACAAAATAAGAAGACATGATTCTTTCATCCAAAGAGTAGTCTTACACACAGATTCTCTGCTTAATCAAAGGGGTGCCGCCTCTCATGGTCAGGTTGGCAGTGTTACTCGGAAATATTGCAGAATTTGGGGCACACTTAGGCATTTGGTCCATGAATGCAAGTCTTAAGTTTTTCCAATGTGATGAGAAAGTCTCGCCTGACCCGGTCTCTGAATCCTGTTGTTTCTTGCCTGCCTGGAGTCCTGCAGCATCAGGAAGATAAGAGAAGTTGGTGGGTTTGGCAATATACCAGAAATCAAAATAGCAGAAACAAATACAGGCAGGAGTGTTTGGGCACCCTTCCTCCAACCCACTTACAGCTTCTCTTCCCAGGGGCCTGTAAAGATGGTTTAAAAACAGAAGTATCAGCTGTTAGAAGTAACTCAGAAAAGACACACGGCAAAATTTCTTATAAGGGTATTTAATGACTTTGTTTTATCCAGTGGCTTCTCTGAAAGTAGTTTTCTCTATTGGCTATATTCCTATGGAGGAATTGTTAAGTCCAGAGAATATAACTAGTTTACTTTGTGTCAACATTTTTCTCATAAACAGACAAGAATTAGGATATAGAGTTCTTTAAGTTTTTGTAGTTTTATTTATTTATTTATTTTTATTTATTTGTAGTTAGTTTATTAACTCAGTTTTTTTTTTTTAAGATTTTATTTTTTTCCTTTTTCTCCCCAAGGCCCCCGGTACATAGTTGTATATTCTCAGTTGTGGGTCCTTCTAGTTGTGGCATGTGGGACGCTGCTGCAGTGTGGTTTGATGAGCAGTGCCATGTCCGCGCCCAGGATTCGAACCAACGAAACACTGGGCCGCCTGCAGCGGAGTGCGCGAACTCAACCACTCGGCCACGGGGCCAGCCCCATTAACTCAGTTTTTTTAAATTTCTTTTTTGAGAAAGATTAGCCCTGAACTAACATCTGCCGCCAATCCTCCTCCTTTTTGCCGAGGAAGACTGGCCCTGAGCTAACATCCGTGCCCATCTTCCTCTGCTTTATATGTCGGACGCCTACCACAGCATGGCTTGCCAAGCGGTGCCATGTCCACACCCAGGATCCAAACCGACAAACCCCAGGCCACCGAAGCAGAATGTGCACACTTAACCGCTGCACCACCGGGCTGGCCCCTCAGTTTTTTTTTTAAAGATTGGCCCTGAGCTAACATATGTTGCCAATCTTATTTTTTTTTGTTCTTCTTCCCAAAGCCCCCCAGTACATAGTTGTACATTCTAGTTGTAGGTCCTTCTGCTTCTGCTATGTGGGATGCCACCTCAGCATGGCTTGATGAACCGTGCTAGGTCCGAGCCCAGGATTCGAACCCATGAAAACCCTGGGCCACCGAAGTGGAGTGCGCAAACTTAACCACTCTGCCATGGGGCCGGCCCCTGTTAACTCAGTTTTTGCAAAGATTACGAAGCTGTAGATGCACACTTGCTCGATGAATTTTTAATTGTTGCCTGACTAAATTTAATGAAATTTTAAGGCTTTTTGTATGGTTTAGCTTGCGTTTATGTTCAAATGCAGACAATTTTAGTTTGAAGAGTGAGTTTAAAAAGCAATATATCTTCCAAGCTCAGTTTTTTTTTTTTCCCCTTCACCACTAAACTTTTCAGAAATTTTGCCTGTCTGATCAAGGAGTCTCCTACGGTCGGAGTGGGGTGGGACGGGGAGGTAGAGTAGGCGACTCCCAGAAGGCACGTATCTGTCTTGGCCGCTTTTGGTACCATGCTGAGCACATTGCAGATGCTGGGTTTTTCATCTTTTCACCCAGGGAAGCATTTCTTGTCCTCAGATCCCTTCTGTTCAGGCCCTGAAGGGAACGAATGGAAGGTTTAAGGGATTGGTATAAAACTAATCCAGGACTACCCCCATTACCTCCCAACACCCTGGTCGCCTTTTTCCTCTTTGTCTGAAGCTGCGGGCCCAGGTTTGAATCTGCCTTCCCACAGAGAGCAGGGTCTGTGCGAAGACCAGAATGTGCTTTTGAGATCTGCGTTTCTCTAGCAGCATTCTTGATGACTCGTGTCCTAGCTGTTTAACCTGCCTGCTTTTGCGGTCGTTCAGCGATAGTTATTCATTGCCTGCTCTGCTTGGAGACACAGGTGGCCTTGCGTGACTTCTCATCTCTGGGTATGACTTTTTTAGGGGGAGGGTGCCTATTAGACCAGTTTTACCCTAGTCTCCTAGGCTGGTATCCCTTTCTGGAACTCCGCCTCCTGCCTTCTAGCTACACGGTATCTGTCACACCTCTCCTTGGTTAGACTCCACCATCGGGCTCTTTTTGATTTAACCAGCAACTTCCTCTATTGCTGCCCTCTGGTAAGACAACAGGAGATAGCAGGAGGGTAACTGGTGGAGTTTTAGAAATTATTATAGGCACTGGGATTTCCAAAGGGAAATTTGCAAGACTGAATTAGGAACAACTTTGCTAAAGGGACGATAGACCTTTTCAGTCATGACCATCTGCTGGGCACAAAACCTTTCCCCAACCTAGTATGTCTCTGATCTCCTGTAGCACATAATCACTTCCATTCTTTTTCTTTTCTTTTTCTTTGTTGGTGAGGAAGAGTAGCCCTGAGCTAACATGTCTTGCTAATCTTCCTCTTTTTGCTTGAGGAAGATTGTCCCTGGGCTAACATCTGTGCTGGTCTTCCTCTATTTTGTATATGGGATGCCGCCACAACATGGCTTGATGAGCAGTGTGTAGGTCTGTGCCCAGGATCTGAACTGGAGAACCCCGGGGTGCCAAAGCAGAGCACACGAACTTAACCACTATGCAAAAAGCCAGCCTCCACTTCCATTCTTTATGGCAATTCTTTCCAAGAATTTTCATAGCATGACGTACATGGATAATGATGACGTTTATTTGGCATACTCAAGTGAAATGGTGAAGGATGCTCTAGGCCACAGTCCAGGCCCTGCATCCCAGCCCGAGGGGTGGAGGGGAGTGGTTATCTCCACCTTCCTGTAACCTGCTTGGTGAGTTTGCTGTCGATGTTTTCCACCTTGCATTGAATTAAAAGTTCAGATGCCCAGGCCACAGACCTCATGCTCTGATTTAAGGATGGGGCCTGGACGTTGGTATTTTTCAGAGCTCTACGATGATTCTGATGTCACCTGGGTTGAGAAGCTGTTGTCTAGTAGCCCACCAACCTGAAGCGTTAACCGTCATCACCAGCTGTCATTGGCTGCAACAAAAGAAGGTAGAAGACAGAGCAGAGGAACAAATTGAGGGCAGCTGCCTCACAGGGAGGGAGGGACTGTTCGACGTGGAGTAAAGACGGATGAAAATCAAGAGACATTTTTAGGACAGATAACTGAGCTTTAGCATAGGACCTTATCGGTAGGAGACAAGAAAAATGATTTGTAAAGTGGAGAGTGAGGTGCTAAAGGTGTCTTTGTCATTGTCATGGAGTTAAGGACAGTAAGCTTTTAAATATGTGTTGTGATGCTAAATGAATGAACTGAGAGTGTCTAGTAGCAGCAAGCATTCACCCAAACCTGGACAAATTTGAGGGCCCAATGCTCGGGTGCAGCAGGCACCCGAACACGATGACCCCTGCCCTGGTGTGCCTTAAGTCCTTTATTTTAGTTTTAAAATAGAGACTTATTTCCATTTTTTTAAAAAGATTTTGTTTTTCCTTTTTCTCCCCAAAGCCCCCTGGTACATAGTTGTATATTTTTTAGTTGTGGGTCCTTCTAGTTGTGGCGTGTGGGACGCCGCCTCAGCATGGCCTGATGAGTGGTGCCATGTCCGTGCCCAGGATCCGAACCCCCTGAAACCCTGGGCCACTGAACTTAATGCCCGGCACGGGCCGGCCCCGAGACTTTGTTCCTTTTGGTGGTCCCTTATTAGTATAAAATAATAGAAGAGTATAGAGAAACTGTGAGAGGCCCAATTTCCTAGGCATGTACTTGCTTTGGGAATTTTTTGTTTTGGTCTTCTGATAAGTAAAAACAGAAAAACCTTGTTTTAATTTGCGTTCTGATTATAAGTGGAGTTTAATATATTTGACATGTCTAAAAGGGGTCATTTTGTATTTGGCCACCTTCTCTGTGCATTTTTATTTTCTAATAGTTTTTCCAGTTGACCCTCTTGAGACTTTTAGACACAACTCATCATCTGATAATATATTTCTTTCATTATTTTCTTGCTGCTTTGGCTGGGACTAAAAAGGCAGGACTGAGCATCCTTGTCATAGTCTTGACTTTTGATTGACAGGTGTGTTGGGCCAACCACAAGCAGAGATTTCCTTTGTCAGGGTGCATAACTTGGTTGCTAGGCTGTGAGCCTGAATCAACTCATATTTCTGGCATTTGCTGCTTGCTTTTAGCTCTTTATCAGTTCACATGACTGACAGTCTTGGTTCTTAGTTTAAGTAAAATAAGAAACATCCATCTGTTGCCTTTTTTCCCTCCCATATTTTGCCTTCCTAATTTTAAATTACATAATCTTTAAATTGCGCGTAATTTGAGATCTTTTGTTCCTGAGTAATCACCATTTGTGGGGGCAGGTCTGTTGAATTATATATTCCTTACAAAGAAGGCTCAATTGTCCATCACCTTTACAATCTACTTTTTAGAATTTTTATTCAACCCTTTTAGACAACAGTCATGAACATGAAGGAAATATTTCAGCAGGATTGCTAGCTCTCCTTGTGAAAGTGCTCACCCCGCCTGCTCGGGAATTGTGCTTGCGGCCAGGATGTCTCCCTAGAAGAGGAACAAGCATGCCCCCTACTGAGGCTGGGCAGAAGGAGGGGATGCTTGGGGTAATCTCAGCGCCCTAAATCAGCTCCCCAACCTCCCTCTCTCCCATCCTCCTCAACACAGGACATAATGCACTGTATGTGATTGTGCAGTTGTGAATTAAATTTACTCCCTGTGTGAAGACATTTCTGAATTAGAATATATAGTTCCAAATGTGTGACCTGGCCCCATCGAGAATGTCAGTTCCATTGAGGTCAGAGACTCTGTTTTGCTCCCTCCTGTGACTGTAGCTCCTGGAATAGTGATAGGCATGTAACAGGCGCTTCTGTGATGGCCTCATATTGGGGCCGGATAGAAGGCAGGTTGTAAATGGTATTGGGGATGACACTTCAGTCTAAACTGTCCTTAGATTTAATTGAAGGAAGCTTAGAGCAGCCTTCAAGGTGCAACTGTAATACATTTTCTTTAATGCAGTTGTTAAACTTTTCTTTCTTTAAGCCTACTTGAATCTAAGTCTAATTAAATTGATTCATTTCCCATCAAGATAAGACTTAAAAGCATTCTTTGTTTTATTGTGCAATTCTTCCCACCTCTTCTTATGAAAGAGGCAAAGAGAAATTGACGAGTGGTGTTTTCACTCGAGGACCCTATTTAAGACAGATGTGCTTTCTATTAGATTAATCTTCTTCTTTTTTTTATAAACCTGCCTTTTTGTTTGTTTGTTTTAAACAAGACCAAGCATAAACTCTCTCGTTATGGCCAAGACTCGATTAGAATTCTACAGTCTTTCGGATACCATGGAACTTGCAGTACATCTTGGCAATGCTGGGGGACCCTTCCATTCCTTGTGACCATGCCCTGCCTTGTGTTTGCTTGTGTTTCCTCAGCTGTCATACTATTTGAAATTATTTATTTACAGCCCTTGCTCTCATACCAGATTGTGAACTCTTGGCGCTCATACTTACCTCTCTATCCTCAGTGTCTAGCACAGAAGCACTCAGAAAATTTTGTATAAAGAAATTCCATTTCCCTCACAATTTTTTTTCTCAAGTAGGACTTGGGGAAGAATCTTGCGTTATTCTTAACTTGGGATGAACCTATCATGGATAAGCTTGAGGCTCTTCAAAGCAGAAGACCCAGCTTACAAGGTCGAGGTTTAAACTCCCACTCTTCATTGGATAGTTAAAAATGCCCCACCCACCTCCTTTTCTTGATCCAGTTCCCTCCTACCTCTTGAGAAACCATCACTTATCTTTCCTATGTTTTAATCTTTTTCCCCGTTTATGATGTTTCTCCTCAGCATACGTAGCCATGTCCTTTTTCCTCTGTTAAAACAAAAACAAACCCCCTCCCCCACCAATACCCCCTTGTAGTACCATGTGGGATTAGTTACTCCCCTTCCTTCACGGTTAAGCTTCTTGCAAAATAGCTGGAATCCATTGTCTTCCTTCCCTCTTGTTTCCACATCTTTCCATTGCTGTCTAGTTTCTGCACTGTGCCCTTCCTGAAATCTGCCTAGGTTCACCGCTACATGTGTCGTTGTCTTCTGGTCCTTCAGCTTGATAGTCACCCCATCTGTTATCACGCTCACTTAATTGTTGGATGTCAGCAATTTCAAGGTTTGGACTCAGAAGCTCTTAGGAGGAAATGGCTAGCTTGGCCGCATGGTTTCCCTGCCGAGATAGACCCAGAAAGGGCAGTACCTCCTAGGGGATGGCAGGCTTTTTGAGGTAAGGCTCTTGGGAATGGGTGTCATCTAGTCTGAACCTGCGAGATTATCTTGTCTACTTGAGAATATTGTGTACTAAAAGAACCCTAGTTAACTATTCTACTCTTGACTTGATTTTTCAGGGCTCCTTGCTGGGGGGGGGAAAAAAAACCAAAACGTATTTGAATTTGTCCCTCAGAGATAAAGTTGAAAAACTTGTCTGTCAGCTTAGCTAGAAGTTAACAACCACAGACTGGGACCATGATGTGAGGACTTTGTCAGACTTTCCCTTTTTTAAACTTTGTAATGTTCTCAGGTTCCTTTGTAGTGTTTCCATCCTTTCCCATTTTAGTGATTGTAAAACCTTTTAAATTGCCAGTGTCCTCTTGTCACTGTGTGCGGCAAAGATAAGAGGGGGAATTATGGAGACCTTCTACATTAATAAGTCTTAGTACGTCGAGTGAGAGTAGGTGGTGGCAGCTTTTAATTTAAATTTTTTTTAAAAGATTAGCCCTGAGCTCACTACTGCCAATCCTCCTCTTTTTGCTGAGGAAGACTGGCCCTGAGCTAACATCCATGCCCATCTTCCTCTACTTTATATGTGGGACACCTGTCACAGCATGGCTTGCCACTCGGTGCCATGTCTGCACCGGGGATCCAAACCGGTGGACCCTGGGCCGCCGAAGCAGAACGTGTGCACTTAACTGCTGCACCACCGGGCCGGCCCCAGCTTTTAAGATTTTATTTTTCCTTCTTCTCCCCAAAGGCCCCTGGTGTGTTGTTGTATATTTTTAGTTGTGGGTCCTTTTGGTTGCGGCATGTGGGACGCCGCATCAGCTTGGCTTGATGAGTAGTGCTAGGTCTGCGCCCAGGATTTGAACCAGGGAAACCCTGGGCCGCCGAAGCGGAGCTGGCAAACCTAACCACTCAGCGACAGGGCTGGCCCTGACGGCAGCTTTTAAATGGAAAGGAAGGTGTAGAGAGCCCTAGGACCTGCCGTCAGTGAATAACAGCTCCCTTTGTGCCTGGAAAAGTATTTCTGGAAGGTGAACAGAACGTAGCTCATTAAGATTCTCTCTTGCTCTTTTTTAATTTCTTTGATGTTCTGCTAGTCTGCGAAACTATGTAAGCCTTCGTGGCTGTATTTTATTCCGAATCTGAGTTTATTTCATCGATGCCTTTATTTTTCTGTTGGCATGTTGCAGGATAGGAAAGTCAATCCAAAGATCTCCATCTTCTCCTTCTCATTTTCTCTTGCAAGAGAATGGGATTCAGAAGACGCTTCTTAGCCTTCTGATGAAGTTAATTTGATAGACCAGCTGCTTCTTGGTTTGAAGTAAACCTTCAAGGGTCCGTGATTGAATTACATGGTTGAAAACTGTTTCTTTCTGATGCTAGTTTGACTTTCCCCTAAAACCAGTTTAGTAATTACATACCTGGAAAAACCATGACTAGAGAAAGTTCAGGTGTCTACAGAGGTCTTTGGCCTTCAGAACTAGCTTTATATATAAGCACTCTTAACTGATTTAAAAGTTCTAATGACAGCCAACATTCAGATATTTATCGTGTGCTAGGTACTGTGCCAAGTACTTCACATAGGACATCTCAATCATTAAAACAACTTTGTGAGGGTGGTGTTGTCCCCATCTTACAGGTTTGTCAACTAAGCATGGACAGGAAGTTGATCCTCTCGAGTTACACTTGAGACTTCTGGCCCAGGACTGTGACCTCTAGGCCTGTAATTCTCAGGATTGTTACGTCCATAAAAGTCACACACAATCTAAATGCCCACTTTGGCAGTGTAGGGTTGGGGGTAAATCTTTGTGAAACAAAAGATACAGGAGATTTGTTTACTTTGAACCATTTCCTTAGAGGTGGCTGACTGATGGGAAAACAGTAACTGAGAGCTCTCACCTAGTACGGATTATGACGGGTAACTAACCATTGAAGGAAAGAATTTTGACATCCCGTTCTCCTATGATCAAGTGGTTGTGGGAATGACCCGGGGTAGTCTTACGTAGGACTGCAGTGTTGTATTATCAGTTATTAAGTAATCAGTCCTTTTCTTATCTGCGCTAGTGAGATGGAAAATTTTATCCTGGAGTAATAGATGACCCTATCTCAAACTTGGCTGCCATGTTAAGATGAAGGACATAACAACATCATAGGGAGGGTAGTTGCATTTTTCGTAGGTCTCCATCTGAAGTGAAAAGAATTTATAACCCTCTAAGTTACTTTTTAGGGAGGGTTTACATCTGCATGTTAAAACTGTGCTGGGTAAGCAGGGATCGGAATTCCTGTCCCTTCTTTGATAAAGGCGACCAGAAAGGAGGATACAGAGCAAACAGCAATGAGACGGAGTGTATCCGGGGCCTCGTGTTGGCTTTGCCGCCAAGTAGAATTGTGACCCTTAGCAAATTATAATTTTTCTGGCCCTCACTTTCCTGGATAGTAAAATGAGGTTTTGAACTAGATTATCCTTAAGTCTCTTAAGCTGCTAAAATTCTATGATTTTATATATCCCATCAAACCAAACCAAACCTGACAGGATTACTGAGATATTTTTAATAATCTGCAGACTTTGCATGCACATTTAATGGAGCTCAATTGTTTGACTAGGACTGATTCATGGCATTATAATAGTAAGTGCGTGCCGGGGCTGTTTTCTTGGGGGGCAGGTGTTGGATTGTTTAGTTCTTAGCCTCTGGCCTGCATGGTTCCTGAGCTTTGCCTGCCATTTCTTACCACTCTTAGCACTGATTGCCTGTCACTTACGGCTGAGACCTGCCCTCGTTCCTTAAGGCTAATCCCAGCATTGGGACCTTGTGCTCACATTCTGTTAACTGGCTTTTTTTTTTGTCCGAGTTCCTGTCTTTAAGATGTGAACACTTCACAAGCTCTCTTAGCGCTGAACTTTGGTTGTCTCTTTGCATATCCCTATTCCTTCCTCTGTCACAGGAATATAGATTTTTAAACCTCAACAAGGTTTTAAAGCTCAGCGAGTTGACCAGTGTGCTCGTCTGAATTTCTGAGTACCAAAGGAATGTACAGGGTGTCTGTAGTTCGGAACGTAGACTTTTTTTTTTTTAGCATAGTGAAGATGCCCTTCATGACTTCGTACACACACACCTCCCCGCCCCCTTTTCCTTTTATTTCCAGACTTTATACACACAGACACGTGTATTTTTTCCTTTTATTTTCAGACTTTATGGACATCCTGCAGATTCTGTATCACACGATTATTTTTCTTGCCTACATGCTCCCCCACCCTTTATAGCTTTGCCTGTATTACCACATATTTAGGATGAATCCTTCGATGTCAGTGTTCTGGCGGATTCTCTTTCACAGAGGTTCCTTGTTGACCCTCTGCACTTAGCTCAGTCCCTCTAAGTGGACAGGCCAGTTTCTGGTCATGATCCCTCCACCAGTTTTAAAAGGACATTTGGGCTCGAGGTTGCCTATGGTGTAGCTTCTGTATTAGAATCAACATGGCGAGCAGATTTCTTGAATGTCTGCACCGGTGAGTTGCGAGTAACCATCAGGAGTGTTGTGAAAGCCTCGCAGGAAAGTGCTGGGACTAGCTCATGATCTGCAGCTGACTGGGGACAGGGGGACGGGGTGGGTGAGTGGCACATGTGCCACTGTTTGCCAATGGCCCTGGAAGCCAAAACTCTAAGGACTAGATTGCTTCTTTGGTTTTATAATGTTCGGATCATGTGGCTTTCTGTACATATCAGAGCTCTTCACTATTTGAGACAGTTTCAACAGCTACTTTAAAGGAGTGGCTCAACCATCTAAACTTACAGAAGGTCTCAAGAGATTTCTTACCCATAGAATTATTTAGATTCTGTACTTGGTAGTAAGCTCTACCCTTGTCAAAAATACTGATTTCTCTCCTCAGTCATACTTTCCAAAGTGTGCTCTCCAAGTATCTTAATAGAGAATGGTTCCCAGCATTGGACCAGCTGCCTAAGGATTGTTGGGAGATTATATTGGGGAAAAATTCTGGCTCCTACATATTAAGAACGCCTACAAATTAGTCAGAAAAGACAGATGATACATTGGAAATACGGGCCAGTAATGAGAGGTAATGTTTGCAGAGTGTGCCAGATCCTGTCCTAAGAGTTTTAAGTGTTGTCTTAATTAATTCTCACAGTTCCCGAATGAGGTCCTCATTATTATGATCCCTCTTTTGTGCCCGAGGAAGTGAGGCATAGAAGCTTATTAATTTCCCTGATGTCACCCAGGCAGCGAGTGATGGAACCAGGATCTGAGCTAGGTTATTTGACTCCAGAGCTCATACTTACATAAAAGCAGTGTGTTATAATGGTCAAAGGACATTTCCAGACCTTCACAGGAAGGGAACACAAATTCAAGGTGAGAAATGCAAATTAAAATTATGAGGTACCACTTTGCACTAACCAGATTCGAGTGTGACTTTGGCAAGTATACGTCATAGGTGCTGTGCATACTAACATTATAGGGTACATAATATCTTTTTTAATAATGTTTAGCAGCCTTTGATATTATTGCTTAAATTGATTATATTATTGGTGTTTGCAAAATGATGATACTCTAATTTAATCATTCCTTATTCACTTTTTAGCTTGAATACTTCTAGAAATTTCCCCCTGATCAATTACTTGGTTTCCTTGGGGTCACTTTGTCCAGGGAGAACAAGATTAGTCTATCCATTTTCAGAATTAATGAGTTGGTTCCTTTTCTATATGGTTTTACCTTTGACTCACATAAAAACATTATCTACTTAAAAAATAAGTAGGAACAGTCCTTTAAATTGAAATGAAACAAACACCTACACAGAGATTTATTTAGAATTTAGTATTTTGACTGTTAACTAATTGTTTAGTGTTCTAACAAAACTAAAAAAAAAACGTTTTAAACTTCACGCAGTTTATTTTCAGTAAATTTAGTAGTTTTGTTTAGGGTAATGTTTGTAGTCATTTTCTTTATTGTAGGATATAGCATATGTTATTCAAGAGGTTCTCAAACTTGGAAGCACATCAGAATCCTCTGAAGGGCTTGTTAAAACAGACTGCTCACCCTCTCCCAGAGTCTTAACTCAGTAGATCTGGGGTGTTGCCTGAAAATTGGCATTTCTAATTCCTAGGCGATATGGATACTACTGGTCCCAGGACCCCATTTGGAAATGCACTGAATTATACAAATGATGTTAGGAATGAAGAGAATGTATGCAATTATATAATCAAAGTGCTTGAGTGAAAACACTAATGCTAGAATTGAAACTATCAATATGAACTCATGCTTTAAAAATATATGCAATGGAATATTATTCAGCCAGAAAGAAGAATGAAATTCTGGCACATATTACAACATGGATGAATCTTGAAGACAGTATGCCAGGTGCAATAAGCCAGACTCCAAAGAACACATATTGTATGATTCTGCTGATATGAGATGCCTAGATAGGTCCATTTATAGAGACAGAAAGTAGAATGAAGGTTACCAGGGGCTGGGAAGGGGGGAAATGGGAACTTATTATTTAACTGGTACAGAATTTCTGTCTGGAAGGATGCAAAAGTTCCGGAAATGGATAGTGGTGATGGCTGCACAACATTGTGAGTGTATTTAATGCTGCTGAATTGTAGACTTAAAAATGGTTAAAATGGTAAATTTTATGTTACATATTTTTTGCCACAATAAAAAAATACATATTATCACCCACTTTCCAATGCATTCTTTCTAGTTTTGTTCACTGAAAATTTCCTTAGAAGTGGTGTCATCTATTTGTGTTGGGTTACCCCTAGTGCCTAGATCGTGGCCTTTAACACTGTTTCCTTTGGATAGAAACCAAAACTCCCTAGAGAAATAAACAAAATTCAGGGAAGATACAGAGTGAAACTGGAAAATCTTAGTGACTTTTAAAAAAAAAAACTAAGGAAGCTTTTAAAGACCAGTGGGGTTATTGAGATCAGCTGGAAGGGACTCCCAAAGTTGTGACATCAGAAGTTGTGTGGTGGATCAAAACACATGGAAACAGTAATGACACTCAAGTTGAAAAAGTACTTATTTGTCACCATTTGAGGTCATTGTTAAAATGACTCCTGGGGCCGGCCCTGTGGCCCAGTGATTAAGTTTGCTGCTTGGTGGCCCAGGGTTTCACTGGTTCAGATCCTGGGCGTGGACGTGGCACCGCTCATCAGGCCACGCTGAGGCAGTGTCCCATATGCCACAACTAGAAGGACCCATAACTAAAATATACAACTGTGTACTGGGAGGCTTTGAGGAGAAGAGGAGAAAAAAAAATTGTTAGCTCAGGTGCCAATCTTTAAAAAATAAAAGACTCCTTACTTTGAAAATTGATAAATAAAGGAAAAGCATTAGATATTTTGCCTTCCTAGTAGGGACTGTATTTTATAGTGACCAAATAGTCCTAATTATGATGAAAAGCTCTGATTTACTGCAGAATGCTGCTGCTGAATGTGGAAGGCATGATAGAATCAGAAAAACATTGACTCGCAAACTCTTGTGAAATTATTTATTCAAGTAGAGATTAAAACCATGAGATGAATGGTAGGGTAACTGGTCATTAGATGAGTGTGAAAATATTAAAATAAATTGCTTACTTATTGATAGAGGAAATCACGACCCTACAGTGCAGAGACCAGACTGTCCTAATACAGTGATGAGTCTTGCCATCACTAAGGATGGGCCACTTGATGTGCCTTCCGCCATGATTGCAACCTCAAGTATACAGCATCTCCTGTGCTGTTTTCTGCTTAACTGAAATCCATCTTTAGGCCAGGGGTCCTTATCAAGGCATCTAAGGTCTAAGGGTTCTGTGGTTAGAATATAGAGGTCCATGGACTTAGGAGAATAAAAATCTGTCATTTAACCTCTAATTGAAGTTCAGCAGTTCCTTCAATTTACAGATGTTGACAACGCTACTGTAAAAATAGCAGCACCTATGACTTTATTATCAGTAGAAATCAGATCTTTTTGTGTGACGTCCCATTTTTAGATGATTGAAATATTTATGCTCACTACTATTTCAAAATTAGTCATTATGAGATCTACTGCCAGACTTGTTAATATGGTAATAAGGAAACAGATCTATAATTACATCAAATTTTGAAAATACTTTGATTACATATTTTATTTTATACATTATAAAAGGTTATTCTCAGAAGAGGTCTTTATATTTCACCAGAATGCCATAGTAGTCTGGGGTGCAAAAAGGTTGGGAACCCTCATTTTGGTTCTGATGCCAGTCTGTAGGAAGTGGGGTGGGGGGTGGGCAGAGGAACTGTCAAAACAGCGCCACAAAGAATCTCCCAGACTGTTCAGTATTTGTTTCCCAACAAAAAAGGGGTGTTGGTCTGTGCCATCCTGTCGCAAGGGACGTAATCAAGATACTGTGTAGTTTTGGATGCTGGTTTGGACAAACCATCTGTAAAGGATTTTTTTTTAAAGATAATTAGAAATTTGATTATAGCTTTGGTGTTAGATGAAAATATAGTGAAGTGGAGAGGTGGAGCTCCATAGCTGAAAAAAGCTGGTAACAAAATGCTATGTATATGTGTGAACAGAAGACACACTTGTAAGTATATGTGGATGACAACAATTGGGAATGAGATTTATTAAGCTGGTAATCTCTAGGTAGTGGTATATAATTTTATTTCCTCATTTTTGCTAGTCTGTATTTTCTAATTTGTTATAGTGTATACCCACTGCTACCGTATTAAAATTCATTAAAAAAAGCCATCTTTTCGGTGAGAATGTCGTTTACCACACTCTTTAAAATGGTAACTCCACCCCAGCTACATCTCCGTATCCCTGTTTCTTGTGTTATTTTCCCAGAAGAACTTTTCACCAGCTGCCATATTCCCCGTATTCCCCGTTTTGCATATTTTGTCTACCCCCAGCTGCCAGTATGTAACCTCCCAGAGGGCAGGGCTTTTCTTGTTCTCCATTTTCCCCAGCATCTTGAATGCTATCAGTCACACTCCATAAATCTTTCTAGTTGAATACATGAATGAATAATATCCAGTGTATATGTATATTGAATTATTTGATGAAAACTGGATCTCAGTCAAGTTTGAAAATCACTGCTGAACTTTATTAGAAGCTCCAGCTGGGCTTAGAGTCATACACCTGATGGGTTTCTGTTGCTTCAAATCTTCCCATTTCTGCTTTTCTCTTTTTTAATGAAACTAGTCTCAAGGAAATAAGAGGGAACTAAAGGGCTGGATGGGGTAACCTTTCTTTTTTAATGTGCCTTTTCATGTGAGGCTAATTCTGCATTCCTACATTCCCTCTCCAGACAGGAATGCGTTCTCCAGTGTTATTTCGAAGCTGTCACGTGGGAAATGCTTTGGAGGGAATCTATGTATTGGAGTTTCTTAGCTGTTTTACTTCCAAACTGCATTCCCAATAACAAGGATCAACAAACTACGGCCCACTGGTGGCCACATCTGGGCTGCCACCTGTTTTTCTACAGCCTGTGAGCTAAGAATGGCTTTTTACATTTGCAGTTGATTTCATGATTGGGAACCCCAATTAAGTGAAGTGTCAACAAAAAAAAATCCATTCTTCTTATTAGTTGGCCGGTATGTTAAAAAAGTATTCTGACGCTTGTTAAAGCAGTAAGGAAGACTTTATTCAAGTCTGTTGTGATAGATGTAAGACTATTGCGATATGTGGCAGGAGGTTAGGCTCAATTCCTAATACGACAAAAACAAGTGGGGATTTACAGCCAAGACGCAGGTTGTGGGGAATCAGTGGATGGACAGTTGCTAAGAGGAGACCTCAAGGGTAGGGGTGGGGGGGTTTTTGCTGAACGTGGGACAGGATGATGAGACATCACCTGGGGAATGGTGGGAGATGAATTTGATCAGACATTGAACGGGGATCAGATATCAAGGATGGGAGGATTCTCTCTAAACTTACTTAGCAGAGTTCTTGCTAAAACTGGACTCTGCAAGGACAGACGTGGAAGCCCGAGGTTGAGGTCTAGTCGAGAAGAGGGCTCAGAGGACCCTCACTGAGGTCTGGTCAAGGAGTGAGTCTTTGTCAAGCGTTACAAAGAAATTATCCTCAAGTATTATTGTACTTTGAGTTTTGTCAAAAAATTGTGGGAATGTGTTTTCTCTCTCGTTGTAAGTACCAACCTAACATCCTTAATTTTGCCTCTTAGCCAACAAAGCCTAAAATGTTTACTATTTGGCACTTTACAGAAAAAGTTTGTTGACCTCTGCTCTAGAGTTTTAGAACTTGTCTCGTGAATTTTATCAGCCTTACATTTAAACAAAATTTATGATTGAGATCTGGACCTTGTGCTCATGGCTCTCGGTACTGCCTACAGGCAGAAAGGGCTTCTCTACTTTAGCCTACACTGTTTTCCATCTTTTTTCCTGCATGTTTTCAGCAAGACCTCCAGAGTGTCTGTCTGCCTGTGTGTGTGTGTCTCTGACTGCCTGTTATACTGATCCTCCGCCCCTTCATTAATTCAGGTGCATCCTCACCACTGGTGTCCAGGTTCTCTGCAGCCAGTTCCACCTGAGCTGGGGAACCACTCACCCCGTGCCTGGACCTCTGACCTGCAGAACTGTGTGCCAATAAATGAGTGTTGATTTAAAGCACTCAGTTTGCAGTAATTTGTTGTGCAGCAATAGATAACTAATATAGACCTTTGAGAGGTTATCTCCGTTTAAAAGGATTTTCCCCTTCCATGTCTGCCCTTTGAATTTCTTCTATTTTTTTTAACAACATAGTTCAGAAACATTTCCCCTAATCATTCAAATGATTAGTAACATTTAAACTCTGTTCTTTTTCCATAAGTTATGCATCCCTCTTGTAGCATTTCTCACTAAATTCGTGTGTGATGTTAGTCCTTGAGGTCTATTTCTGTATACTTAGTTATACTTAGTCACTCCCAGCACACAGTAGGTGTTCAGATATATTCTCAGTTAATGAGTAGTAGGTCCATCATCAAGAGCTTCAGCTTAAAAATCAATACACTCAGAATCCTAGAAGAAGCTCAGAATGGCCCACTAGAAAACTCTCCATTTGATTAAAATGCCAAATAAATTTTTATTGTATTCATAAATATTAAGGTCCAGTGTTCTTTATGATGTACAGACACCTTGAAAAATGAGCTCCCTTTTCTTTGGAGCTGATGTGTTCATAAGATGAAGTGCTATTTAACAAACAGTTTTTCATTTTTAGGCATTTTTGAAAGATACCTAGTCCAGCATAAAAAGTGCTTTAGTTTTTCTTAACCAAATGCTGTTTAATTTCAGATAAATGTACTGTTTAATGCTAACAGAAAAATAGATTATTTCCTCTTAATTTATGAAACTTCAATTCTTTCAGAATAAAGAATCTGAAATAATTATAACAAAAAACGATCCTTAAAAAGGAAAGTCAAGTCTTTGATAAAAATGCCTGGAAACTTGAAAGGTTAACGAACCATTTGAGTAATTAAAAGATGACCATGTGCTCAGGTTGACACACTTGTTGTCTTAGTGTAATTGTGAAAGGCACCTTCTTTTATTCTTAGGAGTCTGATGACAGATTATATTGTCACCCTGTAATTGTATGTTAACTGTTGATATCTTTGACTTGCTGTCTCATTTGAAATAATCATTCACCTTGCAGAGATTGAAGTTGAAATTTCTGTTGTGTACAGCTTGAAGAAGACAAAGCTCAGTTGTGCATTGCTTAATGATGGGGATCCGTTCTGAGAAATGAGTTGATAGGCGATTTCATCATAGTTGAAACATCATAGAGTGTACTTACACAAACCTACATGGTATAGCCTGTTACACATCTAGGCCGTGTGGTACTGATCTTATGGGATCACTATGGCCTACGCAGTCTCTCGTCGACTGAAACGTCATTATGTGGTGCGTGACTGTGTGCTGAACTCTCCCTCAGTTCATGAACCCCACAGAAAAGATATTAAAACCAAATAATAGAAACACCCACGTTTTCATGTCTGTTTGAAAACTTAGAGGATCTTTTTGTATCGCAGAATTCAGAAATTTTACCAGAATATGCCTAGATGTATATCTTTTTTTTCCACTGGTTTGCCTGGCATATGGTTAGTCTTTACGAGTCTTTCTTCAAACTGGAGACATCTCCTTTTCTTTTTTTTTGGTTTATGTACAAATCTTTATTTCACATTACTCTCTTTTACTTTGGTAAAATATGCATATTTATCATTTTAACTATTTGTAAGTGCACAATTCAGTGGCATTAAAGACATTCACAGTGTTGCGTAAACATCATCACTGTCTCTACCCCAAACCTTTCATCATCCCCAGCATACACTGTGTTCCCATTGAAGAGTGACTCCCTGTTCCCTCCTCCCCCAGCCCCTGGAAACCTCGCATCTGCTTTCACTGGAGACATTTCCTTTTATTTCTTTAATTTTGCCCCCCTGAAGCTCCTGTTATTTGCATATACTTCAGTCTTCTTCATGATTTGCTTCCTAGTCATGACTGTCATTATTTACTGAATTTAAAAAGTCAAGTCATGTTTTTCCAAAAAATTTTAATTTTATATGCTGCTATCACATCTCCTAGGTTGTCTCCTCTCCATCTCTCCTTCCCTCTGTCTCCCTCCTTATTTATTTTTGTGTAGTACTACCTACCTTATGTTCCCTCTCATAGTTCCGTGTCATTAGAAGCAGACTTCTGGATTGTTCCCTTGTTCACTCTGGCTCTGGCTTCTCCAAAGTGGTCACGGTTTCCTTGGTCTCTCCATGGTCCGCTTCACGGTTGCGTTCAGGTCAAACCCCTTGCTGCTCTGGGGGCCTGGTGAGCTCGCGCATGCTGGGAGCGTCAGCCATGGGCTAGCAGGGCCCACCTGGGGAGTTAAGTGATGTCGGATCCCTGTGCCCTAAAATTGAGTTAATTGGGGGGTGTATATGTGTGTAGGCTTTGGCATTCTTTTTAAAGCTCCTTAAATGATTTTGATATGTAGCAGAGTTGGGAACCAGTGCTGTACACCAGGAGTGAGCAAACTGTTTCTGTAAAGGCCTGGATACTAAATATTTTAGGTATGCAGCCCATCCAGTCTCTGTTGTAACTACTCAGTTCGCCACAAGAGCTCACGAATGAGTGAATGTGGCTGTGTACCAGCAAAACTTTATGTATAATAATAGTTTGTGCGACAGAGTTTGCTGACCCCTGCTCTAAACAAATCAGCACAATAATTATCCCCATTTATGGATTCCCACACTGAAGGTCAGAGAGGGGATCTCTTGACAGTTTATAATACTGAGAAGACCCAGGCATCCTGCCCCACAGCCTCTGCTTTCAGCTACCACACTTTGAGTTCCCAGGCTGCTAACCAGTGACGCTCAGCTTTCTGCACAGTGGGTTTGACAGGCCATTGTATTGTTACCACGTAGAGTTTCTTGGTTAAATACTTTGAGGAATGCACAACTAAACAAATTCAGGTATGTTCAATTCAGAATGAGAGTGAACGCTGTGACTCTCTGAGGAGGGGACTTGATTTAGCAGATAGTGTTTTGTGAATGCCTTTGGTCAGAGAGGGCCTTGAGAGCTTATTTTTTCAAACTCGTGTTCTGCTCTGTGGCTCTCTTGTTTGGGAAATGAGTAATGCTTCCCAGCTTCAGACATGTGTGTGCCACCATCTTAATTGGTCATTGTAGACCACTTGGACTCTTATTTATAAAATATTCTCAATTTTGATTTGACTCATTTTTAAATACTTACTTTAAACAGTATCTGTGAAGTTATGGGTTTAAGTTGGTTTCGTTTATTTTCACAATACGTTAACATAGGAAAAAACAAGTAGAAAAAGATATTCCCAAACCTCAGTGCTGTGAGTGAGTGGTTTGGAGAAAGTGCTGTGTTGGAGCAGGTGTCAGTTTGTCAAAAAGCAACACAGTGAGTGGCCTGGCATTTTGCTCACCAGTAGATACTTAGGAATGGAAACCTCGAGGTCTCAACTTTACCATTTTCTAGTTGTGATGTTGTCCAGCTGCTTGGACCCTACCAAGTTGTGGTAAGGGCCTACCTTAAGTGCTATGTCACACATTCACCAAAGACCTATATTTTCTTTTAGAAATGCCCAGGATGCCTTACAGATAAGGCATTGAGTGACTGAGAGGTTGAGGAACTCGTCCAAAGTCTTGAAGCCACATCCTGGAGTTACGATTCAAATTCAGGTCTTTCGTAATCCAGAATCTACCCTCTGATATTGTATCTCATGCTCAGTAATTATTGGGGCAGGTCAGAGACTAGAAAAGTGACCTCAAACAAACAATTGGTAAGAATTACCAGGTCAGAGGACAGAACCACACCTTCCTGCCAGCAGGCCCAGCGTCTAACTCCCTTGCTTTGCATTCGGCAGTTGGAGGTTGGAGCAGGATGACTGTGGCACTTAAGAATGGGTGTGCTCAGCGACACCTGACTGTTTTACAGGGAACTGGGGCTTTAACTTCGGTTGACGTATCAGGTTTTCTGTTTTAACAGGCACCTTGTGATTAGAAGTAATCACTCTGTTAAGTGAAAAGGTGGTTGAGATATTTCTGTGGGTTTTGGCGAATTTGCAAAGGGAAATGTTAGCCTCCCTGCCTGAAGGGGGCGGGGGATGGGCTGGAAACAAGCCTGCCCCCGAATCTTTTAGCATCCAGAGAGAAGGCTGGAGAGGAAGGAGACCTCTACTTTTAGGAAAAGAACCCCTTACGACTGACCTCCTAAGTGGATGTACATTGCATCACACTTGTCTACTTTTTGCTCCTTTGCTTGCAAAATTCTGTTGAAAATGATAGAAGAACATAAAAACACAAAAATATGAACAGACCCATAACTAAATGGGGCTGAAGAATGGGAAAGGTCCAGAAGCATTGAGAATGTTGTGGAATAAATAAAACAGGTGGGATCAGGTTGATGGTGAAACTACACAGGACAGGAACTTACAACCCAATAGAGACTAGAGAGGGAATAACTAGAAAAATGAATTTTCTTAACAGGATCTTGGAAGATGCCCAAGAATCAAAACTGTAGGGAGTGGCAAAAGTGGGTAAGGAGAGAGCTTGGCCAGGAATTAATGACCCTGAAACAGCTGTTCTGGTTCCGCTTTCAGTGAGTTTGGCTCAGAGGGCTTGGTGCTACAGGGTTTGCCTCTGGGAGAAAGCTGGTTAGCTTAGTTTTAAACAAACTGGGAGACTTGCCAAGGCAGAATACCAGTGGGTGACTGTAGCCAGAAAGTGAAGTTGTCGGGGACACCAGGTTTGTTTTGTGTCCCCACTTTCCAAGGATGTGAGTCTTCTGAACCTTGAAATAAAGGCACATTTGTTCCCATCTCCCTTTCTTATCTGTTCACCATTATTTTTATGTGTGAGGATCCTCTGCAGTAAGGACTCCTCATCAGTCCACACCCCCATTTGTAAATATGAACAAGCAACCAAAGATCATCAGACATTTGGCAGGAAATCACAGAATGATTGAGGAAAAGTTAATACAGGAAATTTGATTCCTAGTCTCAGAGGCAAGAGAACAGCAAACCCATAAAGCCACAACGTCCATGGGAAAGGAACTGTTGGAGAAAAGGAGTTCTGAGAAGTTTGCAGTGAGATTGAAATGTTAGAACGGGGGGTTGGGGCAGTAGGTGGGCTCAGGTGCACAATGGGAGCCACTGGGGACTTAGAAAACTAGTGGGCTGGAAAATTGAGCAGAGGATTTCTTCCAAATTTCAAAGCAAAAGGTTTAAGATGAGAATTATGAAGCAGAATTAAGGGATGTGGAGCATAGGTCTAAGAGAGGTGGTATCCAGAGGAGAAGAAAAAAGCAGCCTGTGTTTCTTTGGTTCTAAGATGCCATCAGCAGTCAGATGTCTGTTTCCAAACAGCGTTTCAGTGCGGGAGCTGAGAGACAGCGGGTTTCTGTAAAAGTGTCTATTTCTTTTCACACACCATGAAATACCACTTCTTCAGCACTTCGTTCAAATACCACTCCAGCCTCTCGTTTAGACTTCTTCTGAATCACTTGACCATTCTTGTTATGCATGGTGTCATTTGAACACAAAGCTTTTTACGCTTTATTTGAAAATAATTTCAAACTTGCATGAATGTTAAGAGAATAATGGGTAGAACCCTCCTAGGTTTTTTACCCAGACTTACCAGATTTTGCTATTGATAGCGTTTTCCCCCTTTATCAGTTTTTTCTTCCTATGTCTCTATGATAAATATATTTTAAATCATTTGACAGTATGATGCATATGCCATAACCCACTGAGCTTTTTTTTATAAAAGTGATCTTGAGTTTTTCTTTTGCGTCTTTAGTTTTGATAATATAATTTAGATATCTATGAAGAATATTACGGTTTTGTTTGTACCTTTTACTTGGTTAATTTTACAAGTTTTTTATTTTTCTTCCAAATATAATTTAATCATGTATTACGGGAGTTTAACTGCTTCCTTTACAAATGAACTGGCAGCTTGAGATGTGAGCCGCTTGAGTGATGGTTCTCCATGACATGTGAATGGATCCTACCAGCCTCTCCTGAAGGTTAACTTCTGAGAGATTTAACATTTCTACTGCCTTTAATTACGCTGACTGCCATATGATATGCAATCTTCTATTACGCAACTTTTTATTTCAGTGCCGTATCATAGTGAAACCTTCATGTATAAACATTAAGCCATAATTAAGGATCCAGACTTAAAATTCAACCACGGTTTGTGTATGTGCCAACAATGACAACCACTGTTAACTTCATGACCTATTCCTTTTCCTAGCAGCTGGAAATTTCTTTTTTTTTCTTTTTTTTAAATTTTAAAGATTTTCTTTTTTTCCTTTTTCTCCCCAAAGGCCCCCGGTACATAGTTGTATATTCTTCATTGTGGGTCCTTCTAGTTGTGGCATGTGGGACGCTGCCTTAGCGTGGTTTGATGAGCAGTGCAATGTCCACGCCCAGGATTCGAACCAACGAAACACTGGGCCACCTGCAGCGGAGCACGAACTTAACCACTCGGCCACGGGGCCAGCCCTGGAAATTTCTTTTGATAGCAGTTTTAAGGTGGTCCTAATTTTAAAAGAGTTAAAATGTGGGGGAAAAGTATCTTAGGACACTTTCATTGCAATATTAAAAGAAGAAATCTAGAAGTTTTGGTAGAATTTTTGATTCCCCCCCCCGCCCCCCCAAAAAAATTTCCGTAAGCCTCAGAGAGAAGAAGGAATGAGAGCGGGACTGAGATTTGTGCTTCTCATCTGTGTTGCTGGATGCCTGTACATTATAGATGCTGTGTCCTTAATTCCTGAGTAAGGGATCTTTGAACACAGAACCTTAAACCCAGCCACATTTTTATTTCATTCATTTATTGAACTGATATTGTGGGCCTCTTGTCAGCTGGCTCCTCTGGGAAGCACTGGCCAGGGTGGGGTTAGAAGTGCAGGATGTTCATGGGGGGAAATAACTATGAAAAATAAAGGGAGACAAAGCAGTTGTGGGCATGGGAAGCCTGCAGACGGGGGTGCAGGTCTAGGATCTGTGAAAGGAGAGGGGCAAGGAAGGACGATTGGGTGGGACAGGCCTCAGACACAGTGCAGCAACGAGAAAGTCTCGACCAGGCCAACAGGAAGCTCTGGTGCAGAGATTGACCACTGGGGAGCCTGTCCTGGCCAGGAATGGAGGGCCCTCTTAGCGCTGCTGTCCTTAGCCCTTGGCTGGCATTGCCTGCACAGTCGGTGGGCTCTGCTTGGAAACTGAGGGGGATCCTCTAGGCAGCTGCTGTTGGAGGCTGTCAGCTGACAGCTCTCCTGTGCAAGTTCTCTCGTGAAGGGAGATCCCAGTAGCACGCCTCCCTAGCTGCCTGAGTCACTGATGTGTCATACATTGGTTGAGTCTTAACTCAGCCACTTGGTCTGAGTGTGAACCTGGGCAAGTTACCTTGACTTGCAAAATTTTGTTACTGTTTTGGAGAAAATAATGGTACTGATATCATAGGGTTCTCGTGAGGAATGACTGAGTATGTCCTCATAGAGAAGAGTGGCAGGCACAATGGAATCCCTCAGATGGTCACCATTATGTTCTTTTTTGTGGGGACGTGATGATGGTCAAGTTGGAAAAGATCTGTATACTTTACAGGTTTTCCCTTGTCGTGGGAGACATGGTAAATACCCAAATACCTGAACAGAGTAATTTCAGATGATCAGTGCTGTTAAAACAAGATGATGTGACAGAAGGAGGGCAAAACATCTTTGACACATAAGAACTAAAGTATACCATCCACCATCCAGCACTTTTTCTGCAGGAATGAATGAATGCATCTACTTAAGAGGAGGACACATTGGTGAACAAACTAATAAATTCTTAGAACAAAATGAAGGTAATTGCTGATGTCACGTGGAATTAAATATGATTTTAATATAAAGATTATTCAGATTGATGGGGGGTTTTGAAATCCAGTAGATATTTATTCTTTCGTGCTAGGAAGAATTAATTTAGAAATCAGCACTTGATTTTCATTTGCCTGAAAACAGAGGGTAAACTAGGACAGAATATGCTAAAACAGGAGTTGACAGACTTTTTCTGTGAAGGCCAGATAGTAAATATTTTAGGCGTTCCTGGTTAGCCAGTCTGTTAACAATACTTAATTCTGCCATCACAGCATGAAGCTGCCATAGACAACATGTGAGCAAATGGGCATGGTTGTGTTCCGATAAAACTTTAAGAACATTGAAACTTGAATTTCATGTAATTTTCATCTATCGTGGAATGGTATTCTTTTGATTTTCTTTCGACCATTTAAAAATATAAAAACCACTCTTAGTGTCAGTGAGCTGTATAAACAGGTGGCGGACTGGATTTGGCTGCCCATGGACCAGAACTTTGAACAACATGGGAGTACACCAGTTTTCATTAGTGGGGTAAATGAAGCGAAGCACTAAAAATTTACTTTTGAGAAGTTTGCATTCCTGTTTTTAGCTTATCACAGGTGGCCCTCGAAGTTTAGGCCATGGGCCCATTGAGGTTAGTAACTCAAAAGTGTACACTCGCGGGGCTGGCCCCGTGGCCGAGTGGTTAAGTTCGCGCGCTCCGCTGCAGGCGGCCCAGTGTTTCGTTGGTTCGAATCCTGGGCGTGGACATGGCACTGCTCATCAAACCACGCTGAGGCAGCGTCCCACATACCACAACTAGAAGAATCCACAACGAAGAATATACAACTATGTACCGGGGGGCTTTGGGGAGAAAAAGGAAATAATAAAATCTTTTAAAAAAAAAAAAAAAAAAGTGTAGACTCGCTATATTGTCTGTTTTTCTTGTGCTTGATAAAGATGTGGCAATAACAGGCATTCTACATGATAAATCTAATACAGGAGCAAGTTGTATCATCGCAATTTGTATTACTTGAGCAAATCGGAAATGTGAAGGGATGGAAACTTTTAATATTTAAATGCATGCCGACAGTCCTCAGTATATCTTTGATCTTTCTACGTGAATACCCAAGGAGCTTCCTCTCCCCCCATTCTGCAACCCCCCATCTACATGATATCCCATTTAGTGGATAACTTTAATCTCATATTACTAGACTCAACCTAAATATCTTGTCATTAGCTTTTACAGACAGTAGTGCAATGAATAATTTTGTTATATAAATATACAATTACAGTCATGTGCTGCATAATGACGTTTCAGTCAGTGATGGATAGCATATTCAATGGTGGTCTCATAAGATATATACCATATAGCCTAGGTGTGCAATAGGCTATGCCCTGTAGGTTTGTGTAAGTACGCTCTGTGATGTTTGCACAATGATAAAATTGCCTGACGGCGCATCTCTTAGAACGTATCCCTGTCACAAAGTGGTGCGTGACTGTATATAATATTTAACATGTAATATAGTTTTCAAAACTGCAAGAAAGTCTTGAGGATAAATTTCCAGATGGAGCATTAATGGATAAAATATTATATATGCATTTGTCCTTTGCCCTCTTTGGTGGTTGTACTGATTTATAGCAAATATGAGTGGCTATTTCCCTCTGAATATAAAATGTTATTATATTTTTTCCCACTCTCATAAGTGATTTATGATATCTTGTTTTAGTTTTAATTTACATTTCTCTTTTTTTTTTTTAAAAACTTTTTTTTTTTTTAAAGATTTTTTTTTATCTTTTCCTTTTTCTCCCAAAGCCCCCCGGTACATAGTTGTGTATTCTTCGTTGTGGGTTCTTCTAGTTGTGGCATGTGGGACGCTGCCTTAGCGTGGTTTGATGAGCAGTGCAATGTCCACGCCCAGGATTCGAACCAAGGAAACACTGGGCCGCCTGCAGCGGAGCACGCGAACTTAACCACTCGGCCACGGGGCCAGCCCCTTACATTTCTCTCTTGATTGAGTTTGTATACCCCCTCATATGATTATGATCCATTAATGTTTACTTTTTGAACTAACTGTTCATGTCCTTTGCTGGGTTTTCTGTTGGGAATTTTTTTTTTAAGAGCTCTTTATATATTTGGGAAATTAGTCCATTGTTTCTGATAGAAGTTGTAAATATTTGTTTTTTGTCTTTTATCGTTGCTTATGGGTTTAAAAATATCAAAAAGGTTTTTAAAATATAGTACATTTTAAAACGTAGTCCTATTTGCTCCTTTCCTTATGTCTGGAAAAATCTTTAGTTATTATGGCTTCTCATTAGGCCTGCCTTCCATTTTCTCTTTTATCTCTTTCTGAGTCTGCCTTCATTTCACATGACCTTCTCTGAGTCTTCCCCCCACTTCTAAGGACATTTGTCATGGGATGTAGGGCCTACCCTAATCCACGATGATCTCATCTTGAAATCCTTAGTTACATCCCAAGTACCCCTTTTCTAATTACGGTCACATTCCCAGATTCTGGATGGACGCATCTTTTGGAGGACCACCATTCAACCCACTACAATAACCCTATTGGATTGATTATCTGTTTTTTCCCTCCAATGGTTGACTTCAAGAATTATAGTCCTAACATTTGATCTGAATATTTGATGCACTTGAAATATATTTTCAATTCCTCTCAAAAGGAGGATTGCTCTCTGTCTTGTGCCATTCAGGGTGTGGGTGCTGTTAATAGCATTCTGTTCTGAGACTTGCAATAGCAAGCAATTGAGAACTTGTAATACTTAATTTTTATTTCTTTCTGCTCCATAAACTTTTGATTTTTTAAAGAAACATGTTTACATTAAGTCTTACTCCTTTTTTCATGTTTTGGCATAAATAACATACTGACTTGGTGCTGTGCTAAATGATACCAAAGGACATCAGACTCTTCTTATGGTGTTTAAATTCGAGAGACATGAGCCCAGAATAGCGTTCCTGAGCATTGTCTGTAGATCATGTGGTGGTAACATCATTAGTGTAGAACAGAAATGAATATATACACGCTTTATAACTTTGGTCAAGTTTTATATTTTTCATTTAGTTACCGCCTAGAAAGTTGAAATTTCAAAGATGTCAGCAAAAATATTGATTATGAATGGGTTTTAGGTTGATAATGATACATGATATTATGCATTTGCTAGTTCCACAGTCCCTCGTCTCAAAATTGAGTATAAAAGCTGTCTGCGGCGTGGATTTATTCTTACTGATCCTGTTTTCTCACACAAAATCCTTAAGCACACCAAGTAATGTGTAGACTGAATATATTAACATGAGGTTGTAAACTATATTTTTAAGGTTACAGTTATAACTTTTTAAGTGTGATGAAATGTCTTTTTACTCTCCTCCATAAAATTTATCATTTATTGTACCAAAGCCTTTATGACTGAGCAAATGACAATCCTTTTGCGGAAGCAATACTGATTCACAGAGAGTATAATTCTGTCACCACCCTGGCAGTTTTTCACAAGCTACTTCCGTGTTTGGGTTTCATTCTTCATGCAGAGACGGGACACTCATGTCACTGAGCTTGGTAGATTGTGTAGTTTTCCTTATTTTTGGTTTATTGGTTATAAATTCTTGGTCGTCATAAAGTTTGTCAGCTTTGTCATTAAAATGAATAATTATAGAAAATTAAAAGAAACTAGAAAAGATCTTGGTGATCATTCTGGTCTGAGTTTTTCCATCTTAAAAATGATGAAATTGAAGTCTGCCTAGAAAAATGCAGTGACTATCAAAAACGAAATCATTGATTTATTGGTGGGGTTTCAGTTAAAATCCTGCACTCTGGATGTCAATATCCTTGTTCTTTGTACGACTTTTAGTGCTTCTTAAGTTGCAAACAGTCATTACATGACATGTTTGAATATCAGTAAATAAGTTTGTCTTTAATCTCAAAGTATGAATAAAATATTCCTTACTTCAATTTTTATTTCTAAGATGCAATTATATTCAAAATTAACTCAATTTCAAGTTACACTTAATTAAGATTCTTACATTTATCATCAGGAGAAAAAATATTTTAAAAATAAGAGTCATATTCTAGATATTTCAAAAGATACTACAAGATTATAAAGAATAAAGGAGAAGCTAGCAGAAACCTCATCACTGAGAGTGATCATTCTGATGGATTTCTTCCAAGTCTTTTTTTTTTTTGGTCTCTACATAGATTCTTCTCAATCAGTGGTCTCAGTTTTGTTTGCTTTTTAACTAATGGTAAGCTTTTTTTGATCAAGTTCCCTTTGAAAGAATCTTTTTTTTTTTCGTGAGGAAGATTCGCAACATCAGTGCCAGTCTTCCTCTACTTAGCATGTGGGATGCTGCCACAGCATGGCTGATGAGTAGAGTTGGTCCACACCCAGATCTGAACTGGCAAACCCTGGGCTGCTGAAACTTTAACCACTTGGCCACAGGGCCAGCCCCCTTGAATGAATCATTTTTTAATGGATGCATAAGAATTTTGTTGTTTGGATGGACCATAATTTATTTAACTCATCCTCTTACATAAACTGACCTCTTTGGTAGTTTCTTATTTTTGTCTATTATAAATCATGCTGAAGTAAAGTTGTTGAATATATCTCTTGTCAGATTTGGTGACTTGTTCGCTCAGGATTGATGTCTGGTTAGGGTAGCAAGGTTGGTGGCTTTGGGTGTGCACTGCCAGGCTGCATGAGAAGCTTGTTCCAGCGACCTTTGTGGCTGTGTGTGAGTGAAAGTTTGCTTTGCCATGCTGCCTGCTTGCCTTCTAAAAACCTTTGCAATTTTGTTTAGAGAAAATGGTATTGTATTTTAACTGGAATGTTTTTGATCACCATGTTTTCTTGGTCCCAATGGTTGAAACCGTATCCTTGCTTTAGTAACAGCTTTGGGGAGAGACAAAATACTACCCAGTAATATACTTTGACTGCAAGATATGTCTTGACTTCAGAAACATGAAAATGAGGGAAGATGTGTATCTTAGAACCAAGGATCAGAACCTGAAATTTAATGAATACTCATTGAGTGTGTCATATATTTTCTAATTTCCTTCTAGTGTTTATGAGGTAGATAGTATTCTTCCCATTTTATGAATGAGATATGTCTCTCCGTTACAGAGAGGTGGAGTGACTTGCCCAAGATCACTGTAACTTTAAGTGATAGAGCTGGGCTTCAAACCTGGGTTTGCTTGACTTGAGAAGTTCCTGATCATCCCACGAAAAAGACTCTGAAATATTGATCTGCCTGAGCAGGGATTTTTTAAAATTCCACTTATATCAACAGAAAATCAAATGTCAGATGCCTGTTTTTGCTTAATACACATAACAAAGTGTTTTTTAGAATAATGAAAGTAGACAAAATAAAAATGAATACCTGAAATCTTATGACCCGGAAGTGTTCTCTGTTAACATTTGTATCTACACAGAATTGCTGTGTTGGTCTGTCTCAGAGAGCGAATTGGGGCACCACTCAACCGTGTCCTCTGTGAAGGCTGCCCCTGAACGTGTGCAACACCATGCTTGGAGAATTTTTTGCCCCAAATGCCAGTAGTGTCTCTTGATCGACATTGGCGTATGTTAAATAATGTGGGACTTGGAATGGAGATTGCGTAGGTTCTTAATCTGGTTCTGCCATTTGCTTGTGTGGTCTTGGGCCGTTAACTCTTCGCCTTGGTTTTCTCATTTTTCCTTACTTGGTATCCCCACTCCCCCAAATCACATAATTTTAGCATTTTCACCTTCTTTATGTAGTCTAGCTGCAAAAGGCGCATAGTCACAAAGCCTGGAGAGGAGGCAGGCTCATGTCCACAGTCTTTTAGGCAAGTCCTGCCGTGGAGGTGGCTCGGCTATAACTTACTTCAAGCAATTTTTGTTTTCAGTTCATTTTTTTTAAGAACATTGTCCTGATACATGAGGTATACAACTGTGATATGGCGACCTGTGTCTGTCTGTGTGTGAGTGTGTGCGAAAAGCATGTATTTTCACACCTGCAGACATGTCGATTTGTATACAGTCATGCGTTGCTTAATGACGGGGATGCAGTCTGAGAAATGCATAGTTAGGTGATTTCGTTGTTGTGCGAACATCATAGAGCATACTTACACAATCCTAGATGGTGGAGCCTACTATGCATCTAGGCTGCATGGTACTAATCTTATGGCACCATCATTGAATCCGCGGTCTGTCATTGACTGAAATGTCATTATGCAGCATGTGACTGTATGGTTAAATGACAAATAATGTGCAGCATTATTGAAATGATTTCTAGAGAGTACTTTATTTGTAAGGTCAGTACTTTATACAGCACATGTTATGCATTTTTCTATGAAGTTTCCAATTTTTAAATCAGTATTCAACTTATATAACTTGGTTAATTATGTAAATGTACATACCATTGTTTATTCTCATTTTGAACTTAGTGCTATTTGGTGTTGACTTCTCTCCTGTTTTATTTTAAATTTTTTGGTTAAGTGTGACGGGACTGATTTAAGAGGTGACAAGATGTGCGAGTGAAATTTTTTGGGTATTTTCTCAAAGGGTAAGAAGCTCCCTTTTTTGTCAGGCATCTGAAAAATTCTTTGAGTAAAAAATGACTTCTTAGCATTCCTTATAGGTTTAAATATAATGAGCTAAATTACTTTGATGATGATTTATTAGGCAACTTATGCTTTTTTCCTGTCATTTTTAGGATTCTGAGTAACAATAAAATATCTGAGCTGAAGAATGGCTCCTTTTCCGGGTTAAGTCTCCTTGAAAGATTGTGAGTATTCTTTCATTATTATCTCCTATGGTTATTTTATTTAATGCATTTTCTTTGTAAATCTGTTACTAAACTCTCAACTTTTCAAAATAAAAATGTTTTCCCAGAATTTTATTATGAAAAACTTCAAGAATTGAATTTTAAAAAAGTTAGTTAAAACACAGATCAGCAAACTTTCTGTAAAGGCCAGATAGTTAATAATTTAGGCTCTGTGGACCATATGGTCTGTGTCACAGTGACTCAATTCCGCCATTGTGGTGAGAAAGCAGCAATAGACAAAAAATAAATGAGTCAATGTGGATGTGACTTTATTTACTAAGTAACAGGCCATGGATCGTAGTTTGCTAACTAGTGTCTTTCAAGGCATACATGCTGTTTTGATATTGTTGTAAAATGTATATGCCTTATAAGATAGTCAAGTAAAATTTAAAAAAAAAACAAAACATGTCCAAGAGAAACTTTTGGACAAACTTTGGTATTTTATTTAGATGCCTTTGAATGTGATAATTTTGTTTTGCTTAGCAATTAGGTCTGGTTTTGCTTATAATCAGATATGTTACGAGTAGCACTTATTTTCTTGCCTTGGTGAATTTTAGACAGTGGATATTTAATTTGCTTGTATTCTGAATGCTATTTTAGGATCATCTTTCAAATTCCCGTATTATTCATACATTTAGGATAACATTTCAAACATATAACGCAGGCACACTGTGAACGTCTGCATTTATGTTGAATAACAATCCTTCCTCTTTTTCTTAGTTCTCTTTCCTCTGCTTCACTTTCTCTACTTCTCTATGTAGCCTTTTCTTGACATTTCATCTAGTGACTTCTCCTGAAATTGAACTTCCAGAGGACTTTGTTGCTTGCATCACTGATGTGTTGTTTAAGCGTATACCATCCAAAGTTCTTTTCATTTAGATCAGATGTCTTTAAGTTGGGTTATATATATGTACTTACATATATATGTAGCAACACATTCATGTTTATGTATGCATATATACACGTGAATACATAGGTGTGTACACACACACACACACATGTACAACATATTCTTGGCACAGCAGTGCTTAATTATCAGGTTTTTCAAGTATTCCTGTCATGTAACACGTAGTCCATGTGCTTCAGAGGATACTGGCCCCAACTCAGCTCCAGGCCTGACTAGGCTAAAGGCAGTCTTTCACACACATTCCATGGTCATTGGTTCAGGAATGGACATTTGACCCAGTTTAATTGAGTCAAGGTTTGCTTGGGCTTTTTGGGAAAGGAATTTCCTCACCATCATCAGAAAGGATGGTTGTACTTGTGGTCTAGAGACTGTCCTGCTACCATCTTGGGCCAGAGCCAACATGCTGAAGAGAGTGGAGTAGGGTCTGTCGTGGTCAGCAGAGGGGAAGCTGGCAGGACCTCGCTGAAGCACGATTCCTCTGGACTGTCATAGTTGTGTGAGGCAGTACCTTCCCATTTAGTTTTCTGTTCTTTGTAGGAGAAGTCACCGTGGTTGACAGACACGCTCAGCATGAGGCACATTGTCAGGCATTGAATAGGTGCTTGGTTAATAATCGAAGGACCACTGGAGCCTCCCTTTCCAAAGGAAGGAGGACAGGCACTCCCGGGTTACAAATGATGTCTGTTGTGTTTAGAAACACGTTTTAACACAAACACGTTTTATTGGCTCCTAGGACTGCTATGGATGTTCAGGTACGCCATAAAAAGTATAGACAGTATAGCTCATGTCCTATGCTGTGGTATGAATTACTACACTTTGGCCTATTTTCAGTCATTTATTGATGATAAACCCCTATATATGTTAGAAACATTAGGTTGCCACAAACATATTAGGTGATATTAAGTTGCTGCTATGATTGTTTTTAGCCAGGGGCCTGTTTATACCTGAATCCCAGAACACCACTTCTCTCTTTTGTAGGGCCGTAGATTTATATATTTGTGTGTGTCCATGTACATATATGTGTGTGCGTATATGAGGGGCCTGCCTGTCATGGAAATGCCCCTGGCCTTTGTTTTACTTAACTTTTAGGGCACAAGATAGACCAGAGATCCCAAGCCAGTTGCTTGACTCTCTTGCTGGGAGTTCACTGCTAAAGGCTGATTAATGTCTTCTCGGACCTTCCCTAGAAGAATGCAGCCCCATTCATCCTCCTGAGTATTGGTGCAGGGGGAGGTGTGCAAAGGGGCCGGGAGCTCTCCTTCCCCTAGAGCCCGGCACCATCTTTCTCATATTGATAGTTTCTACTGTGTTTCAGTTCTCTGATTTGATTTACTAATTTTCAAGCTAAAGCCTTTATAGATTTGGTGATTTCTGTACCAATTCCTTAAATAATCTCTTGATTCATACTTTCTGCTGTTTGCATAGCTCTTCTCATTTTCCCTCTCTACCTGGTTACCTAACTTACTAACCCATTCTGCCTCCATGCACCACTGACCTCTTCCTGTAACTGAATCCAGAGAATCTCTCTTCCTTCCTTTTTGTCTGTCAGCTGTAGTGTATACTCTTCTATGATTTTCATTGCTGTAATGCTCTTCTCATCTTATTCATAATATCCATCTATAATATCCATGGCTTCTTTTGCAAGACTCTGTGGAGACTTTAGGACTTTGTCTTGGGCTATGTGTCAGACATACTCTATGTGCATATAATGGTTGTATTAGTTTGCAGGGCTGTCATAAAAAAATACCTCAGATTGGGTGGCTTAAATAAGAAATTTATTTCCTCACAGTTCTGGAGGCTAGAAGTTCAAGACCAAGACACCAGCAGGGTTGTTTTTTTTCTGAGGGCCGTGAGAAAAAGATCTGTTTCATGCCTCTTTCTCCTTGCTGTGAATTGGCCATCTTCTCCCTTTGTCCTCACGTGATCTTCCTTGTCTACATGCCTGTATCCTAATCTCCTCTTCTTATAAGGATACCAGTCATACTGGATGAAGGCCCACCCATGTGACCTTATTTTAACTTAGTAACCTGTTTGAAGACTCTATCTCCAAGTATGGTCGCGTTTTGAGGCACTGGGGGTTAGGACTTCAACATAGGAATTTTGAAGGGGACACAAATTCAGCCTATGACAATGACATAGCATTTTAATGTCTTAACTGATGTGTATTTATTTCCTTTGCCTATTTCCTAATCACTCTGTCTCTGGAGAATGGGCTCAGTTTTTGGCCATTGAATTCCTAAAGTTCTAGCCCAAACATAGAAAAGAGATTTGGAAAAAGATAACATACAAAAGAGAAACTTCTTTCTCCCCCAGATACATTTTCTCTGGGCTAAGTGGAGGGGTAGAGGGAGTGTAGAAAGAGCTTATGTACTGGTGGGTCCCCAAGAAGGGGCTGTGTCTTTGCCTCCCCATCTTCACCCAGGTTGAGCGGGGAACAGGGAAAAAGACCATATAAAACCAACAAGGTTCTGGATTCAAGGGGAAAGGGCATCTGAGACCTCTTTCCCAGACAAGAAGTAAAACCCCAGATATCCCAGGACCCAGCACGATACAGGAGCAGAAGAGCTGGTCCTGCAGCCATCAGGGCATATGGGCTAGGACAGTCTGTTAAAGAGTTCCCAGAGGAGCAGCAGGATAGCTCGTGCGGGTTGTTAGTGGAGAGAGAGAACTCATTCTACAGGAGCCTGCTGGTTGGTGCTAAGTGATACAGAAGTGACCTGGGCTGCTTCTGGGGAACGCAGCTTGAGACATAGCTAGCCAAATAAATTCCTTAATGTTTTTATGAATGATATCGTTTTCAAATTTTTCAAAATTACTTGAAAACACAGTATAGCAGACTTTATTCCTTCACTGCTCACTATTCCTGTGCATCTCTAAGTCTTCCAAATGTTAGCCTTAGAGCTTTCTTTGTTCCAGTACTGGAGTGAAAGCCACCCCACCCACCTACCCACGCCTGCCCCCAGGACCCCTCAACCAGTCACTGATAGCAGATGGTGGATAACCACTCCGACTACCTCATCTCCCAGGTGCGGCAACCCTGAGGTGTGACCTAAACTGGCTTCCATGGTTCCCCAGGGGACTGAATCTCAATTGACTACAGTGGGGATCTCCTCAGCAATGTACCTTTTAGTGGCTTCCTTCTCTTTCTGGTCTCACTTCTCCACTTTCCTACTGTGTTCTGGGGTCACTTCTCGAATAAAGCTACTTGCAGTTACATTCTTGTGTGGAAGAATTTCAGCTCAGAGACACAACCAGCCAAATAAAATGTTTACAGCCTGAATCTGGCTAGTTAGAGACCCCTGAAAATGACCATAAATTAACCAAACAACTTAAAAGTAAGGCAGAATAGGGTATGAGGTAAAAAGCTGTAGTAGAACATGGAATTATTCAAACTAGGGTCAAAACTTGAAAACTTTGGCCTTAAGATGACTGTAGCCAAGCCATGTGGAGTAAAAGGTAGGCCTAGTAGGGTAGGGTAGGGAGAGTGACGTAGCTGGGTTGAACTGAGTGCAAATATGCCCCAGAGATTGGGCAAATCTGGAGGCCAAGCCATCCATGGCTGTTCTTTTGGGTTGAAGAATAGATTTCCTAAGAGGATTCATTTTCTCCCCCTTTTTTTGATGTACTAAGTATTTCATGGAGTAAAACAGGCCCGCGTACGCACGCTCCCACAAACTCCATTTAGAATGGATTCTTTTTCTTTAGGTCTACCAATTTGTTCTTCTGAATGTTTGATTTTTATTTGGGAGCTTTCTTGTTTTCCATCATTTGTTCTTGCTCTTGACCCTTTTAAGAAAGTAACAGTGTGTGTGCTTTTATTTTCATAACAATATTTAGATTGAGTTCTTTAATTTTGGGTTTGGGGTTTTTATTTTTAGGACAAAGTAAATCCTTATGGCATCTTGGAAACTAGTTTCTTCATGTTGGTCCACCTTTTTTGAAGATTAATTTGCATTCTTTTAAAAGTACGTGTGGTGGATAACTGATGTAGATATATTGTATTATGTTAACTAAAACCATAAAAAGGTAATTGACCTAATATCGAGGCTTGGTGCAAATATTTCCTCAACCATTATTAAGTGTTTCCCATGTAGCTAACTTAAATTAATTCAACAGATATTTATGGAGTGCCCAAGCTGTCCTAGGGTTGGGGTTCAATAGTGAATACTGCCAAGGTCCTGTCCTCATGGAGCTTATGTCTAATGGGAAGAAACAGAGTAGACATACCAAGCCCTTTCATAGCATATTATGAGTACTCTGGATAAAGAAAATGTATAGCAGGGTGTGGAGTTTGGGAGTGCCAGCACTGTGTATGTATGTGAGTTTTGTATGCTGATAGTGGGATGGGATGAAATTTAAGCAAAGACTTAAAAGAGAGTGAAGGATTGAACCTTCAGTTACCTGGGAGGAGCACATTATGTATAGGCAGAGGGACAAGTTGGGTGCACGGGGTGTGGTGTGAAGCTTGCTTTTTGTATTTGAGCAATAGCAAGGAGACCAGAGTGAAGTCAGAGAGGTATGGGGGCCAGATTACAGAGGACCCTGTAGGTCATTTTGAGGACCTTGGCTTTTGCTCTGAGCCACTGTGAGCAGAAGACACTGGCTGCTGGGATGAGAGGTTGGGATACAGTGGAAGGAGGGAGCCATGTGAGGTCTCAGATTCTCTGTTGAGAGATCAGTGCCCTAGCTGAGGCTGGTTATCAAACTGGATGTGCATCAGAATCGCCTGGGGCTTGTTCAAGCACAGATTAGAGTTTCTCATACTGTGGTGAATTTGGGCTATGTTGACTTTTGAGGTGGCTGACACCTGAACATCAGATGTAGATGTTGAGTTAGATAGCTATGGGTGCAATCAGGAACTCAAAGGGGTGGTAGGTTTTGGCTAGAGAAACAAATTTGAGTCTAGAGACTTAAATTAAAGCTATGGATGGTGATGAGATTGCCTAGGAGAAAGTGTAGTGTGAGAAGAGTAAGAGCTGGTTGTGGGTCAAGCTTCAGATGTTGCTGATCAGGTGAATAAGGTGAGGATCATTCATTCAACAAATAGCGTCTGAGAGTTACTGTGTGTTAGGCGTTGTTTGAGGGAAGTGAATATGTAGCTTACAGTCTCTACCCTCATGTAGCCTATAGTCTAGTGATAGAGAAATAGACAATAAACAAAATAATCAGGGAAATGTGTCGAAGATGGTAGACTGTGGTAAGTTCCATGGGGCAAAACAAAGCAGGACAGGGAGTGTGGGCTCTCAGTGTGGGCTGAGGGTGCACTTACTTTTAATTGGACAGGGCTAGCTCCCCAAGGAGGGGAGCACACACCTGAGGGAGAAGAGGGAATGAGATGAGCAGACATCTGTGGGAAGAGTACATAGACCCTGCTGTCACAGAAACCAAGGGGTCTTTGCTTTTTCCAGGAAATTGACATTCTGGAATAGGCTCATGGTGTTAAGCTGCTAAACTTGTATAATAGTGGTCCCCATTGACCTAGAGTACAAAATAATTAATACTGTTATAACAAGATAGAATTTTCTATAATTTATACTTCCTATAAATTTCCCCCTTAATGTTTTATATTTTTTAGACATTTTAGACTGATTTAGAATTGAGATCTTTGTATCTGTCATCCATCCACCCGTTTATCCTTCCTCCCTCCCTTCTTCCATCCTCCGTCTTCATTTTATCGTATTGTTATTCTTGCGGTATTTTATGTATTTCTCAGTATTTAGTGACATGCCTCCCTCATATGTTCTAATTGCTAATAGTAGGATTGCAAAGTGGTCAATGTGTTTGACTCCCCGACATTCATTCCGCCCCAGATAATGGGTCTAGATAACCACAGTGTCTCTTTCTGGCGATTGACAGGGCCATTCCTAGCCAATAAGAAATGAAGAGTAGTTAGTTGAAGGGCTTAGAGAAAGATTTCCTAGCTCCTAAGAGGAGACAACAAGAGAAAGCGTCCATTCCTTTTCATGACTTTGTGCTTAGAGGTGATTTCTTGACCTGGGATATCATATGATCGAGGGTCAGCATGAAGACAAAGTTGGCATTCTGAGAAGGGTGGATCTGAGAGATGGATGGAACCAACCACGAAGGCTGCTCTACTTCTTGATTTCCTCTAGTGCCTGAGAATTATTTTCTTTATTGTTGAAGCCTTTTGAAGTAAAGGTTTCTGATGCTTGCAGTTAAAAAGCGTCTTACCTGATACACTTTGTAATCTTCCCCAAAGGAGTTAGCTCTTTTACCAAGAACTGTTAAAATATTTCTTTAATTTTGTTTAAGCAATTCTTGGGTGCCTTTTCATTTATGTTTTAATGATCCGTTCTATTCAGATTTAGCTGTCCATCCTAAAGTTAGACTCACGTTCAATAGGGAATCAACACAGGGAGATATTAAGTGAGAGAATCTGACTGTAAATATCTTTTGGCAATGCCTGATTAATATGGCTATTAGTAAATATTATATAATATGTCAAGAATTTTTTATTATTAAAGAAAAAAATGTGTCTTTAAATCATATAACCGTACTCAGTTATTCATGAGAGGTATTTTGTAGAAACACATGCAGTACATCATGGACCACAAATTTATGCACTGCTTTAGCTAAATCAGTTCCCATTGTAGATGCTGTTTAAAATCTGAAAAGGGAAACATATGTTTCAAAAAAAGGGAACTGACATTATATATTTCTATTTGCAGAGCTTTATGCTTGCAATACAAGTCAAAAACATACCGATTGAATTTTCTCCTAAAATTATCCTATCTCTTTGAGGTATAGGATTGGAGTCAGTTAGGGACTGGGAAATAGGAACTAGTAATTTCGTCCTGATGATTAATTGTACTTCCTGGGACATAAAAAGTTGGGGACAAAAATAACTTTTATTATGAAAATTTTCAAACATACAGAAAAATAAATAATGTAGTCATCTCCCTTATCACCAATTTACTTGCCCAGATTCAATAATCATTAAAAATTTGCAGCCTTTTTTTCTTTATATTGGAGTATGCCTACACGGACACAACCTTATTTGAAGGTCAATTGCGGATGTCACGACCCTCTCCCTTTGTTGAGGAACGAGAGGCAGCAGTCTCTACGTTGACTGACTTTATGAATATCCTGATGATTACGTGGCTAACCATAATTTACTAAAAACGTAAAGGTCAAGTAATATAGTTCTGTCTCTTATCATGGTTTACTTTTACATCCATTTATCATCTATCTGAGTCCATTCTGGCCGCTATAACAAAATAATATAAACTGGGTGGCTTATAGACAGCAAATATTTATTTCTCACAGTTCTGGAGGCTGAGAAGTCCAAAATCAAGACGCCAGCAGTGGGGGACCACTTCCTGGTCAGCCATCTTTTTGCTGTAATCCACATGGTGGAAGGGGACGAGGGGGCTCCCTGGGATCTCTTTTATAGGGGTATTAATTGCATTCATTAGGTTTCTGCCCTCATGACTTAATCACTTCCCAAAGCCCCCAGCTTTTAATTCTATCACCTTGAGAGTGAGGATTTCAACATATGAGTTTAGGGGGCAGGCACAAACATTCAGACCATTGCACTCTCCATCCACCCTCTGTACATTGAGTATCTCTCTCTCTTACTGAACAGAGAGGTGTGGACCCTGCCCTTGTGAAACTTCTGGTCTCTCGGTGAAGATGGTTTAAGCAGTCAGAGTCCAGTGTGAGGAGGGCCGTGACCGCGGAAGCACAGGGCACTGTTGTTGTCAGAGGCGTGTTTCTGGAGGAAGGAGTGGTGTTGACTCCAAGGACTGTAGGATGAGTGGGATTTAGTCAGGCAAGAGAAGCAGGATGGGGTGAGGCTAGTAGGACAGAGGAGGTGGGGGTGTGTGTCAGGGAGGGGAAACCATGCTCAGAGGTCTACAGGTGAGAGAAATAAGACTTTCTAGAAACATCTTGACGTATGACTAGTATATTTGAAGCGACAGACGTTGAGTGTTAAAGGAATGTGTTGGGACAGAATGGGAAGTGAGAGTTGGACTGGGCAAGATGGGCAAGGCCAGGGCCACGGAGAGCCTTGTAAGTTAAAGAGTCTGACCTTTCTTTGGAGGGCACTGTGGAGCTTTTGGGGGTTTTAACCAGTGCAGAGACATAATCAGATTTATCTTTAGAAAGATCTCTTTAAATGGAGGATGGATGAGAGAAGCAAGGACACAAGTGGGAACAGTGTGGTGAATTACCTGGGGTGGTGTGATGATGGTGAAGAGGAAAGAGAGGTGGAGGGCTTTGGACTTAGTTAGAAGGCTGGACATTACCATGTATGATAAGTTTTTTCAACTTATTGTTATAATGTTTTTCAAACACATAGAGAAGTTGAAAGAACAATTTCTCTAGCACCTTGATTTAATGACAGCCAACTTTTGGATGTGTTTGCTTTATCTGTCTCCCTCTTGCTCTAGGCATAAATTTACTTGGTTCCCTTGGTAAATCTCCACGTTTACTATCAGTCAGAAAGATGTGTTTAAAATCCTAACTTTTGGCTTGGCTGCTTATTAACACCAAGGGCTTGATCAAATTTCTTAATCTTTCTGCACATGAAATTCCTCATCTGAAGCAATGATAATATCTCCAAGGACTGATTATGCCATCTTAATGGGATGATAAGTGTCATCCACGAATTCACTGAATTTAGTGATTTGTGTAACTAAGGAGCCCAATTCGAGGTGGACTTCAGGCTTGGCTGTACCCAGGGACTCAGCATTTCCTCTCCTTTTCTCTCTGTTGGCCTTGCCGGACAGTCTTTTCCGTCATGGTAGCAAGAGGGTCACTAATAGCTCCAAACTTACCTCTTGACTGCTAATCAAACCATTGGAAATGGCTGCTCCTTGTTCTCCATCCATCTCCTCCTCCAAGGTCCTAGATTTGGTTAGACCAAGGTCATGTAATCATGCCAATTACAAAGGCCAAGGTATTTGAAATATCTGGACAGAGGCTGATCAAGTGCCACACCTGGAGGGCTGATGTTGGGAACTTCAGGGCACCATTTGTGCCATATGGTCTGTGGGAAAAGTAGGGTTGCTTCCCCCTAAAGCAAGGGAGGAGGCTTCAAAACTATAAATGAACTCTGCTTAACATGATGACTCATGTTGAGTAATTGATAGCAGTCATAGCTGCTAGTATTCCTGAATTCTAGAATCCTTCATAATTGCTCCCCTTCCCCACCTCCACGTACCCTTTAATTTTTGAATTTTCAACTGACTTCTTTCCCTTTCTGCTGCTCATCCTTAAAATGGGATGGGTGGGATCTCCTTAGGTCTCTGCACTGGATGGTAATACTTGACCTGGGTGCTGATGGGTTCATATTACTGGGCCAATATCTTAACCTGGGTTTTCCCGGAAGCAGGTTCTGAGCTGAGGTTTTGAATTCAGGTGGTTTATTTGGGAGGAGGTTCCAGAAAGCTTTCGTATTAGGGAGTGGGACAGTGAGAGGAAGAGAAGGAAGCCAACGTGTGGTACCTTAGTGAGCAGTTCCTGCTGCCGGAAGCTGGGGTCGTCCCTACTCCCCTCCCCATGGGGTGAGGGCTCTTCCCAGGGCTAGTCAGCCCTTCACTTCTGAGTTTCCTGGAGTAGCTCCTGGAGCTGGCAGAGAGAAGGCATGCAGCAGAGAGGTGTATGTGGAGGAGCGAGTGTGGATGTTGCTGCCAGCCTGGCCGCAGCAGCTGTTTGGACCCTGGGCAGGTGTTTTGGGATAAGGGATGCTGAGGCCATGGTCTTTATAGTGGGGAACTTATTCTCTGTGTGACTTTTCTCTTTCTGTTGAAATTACTACACCAAGGACCATCTTTTTCACTTGTAGTTAAGAGGAGACTTTAAAATGTGGCTGAAAGTCCAGAGAGAAGGGTAGGACTTGGCGACTTTACCTGAATATCTTCTAAGACTTTTATGATCATGGAAATATATTTCATGAAACTTTTTGCCCTTTTCAGATATTTTCAGTTACTTTATTTAGAAAATATCTTAGAGGCTTGGGTATGAAAATAAAAAAAGTTAGAGCAGTTACCAGCATTGACAAAGCTGTGTTTTTCTTGTGGACTATAAATCTGAGTCTGATCAATGAAATACTTGTGCAGTAATGGTAATCGGAGCGTAGATTATATACTATGTTTAATAGTCGTTTCCTTTTTTTAAAGAATTGCCAAGTACCAGGGGGTTCAGTATTATTTAGAAAAATCTGGCTCTGATTTAGGGAGGAGAAAGGGGTTACAGCTCTACCCCTAGCTGCAGAAGAATGCTTGATGTGTTAGAACCTGAGTAAGACATGAGAGAGGCAGAACAGGATTTGCTGAGGGTACAATGTTCATAGGGTTCACAGGTTGCATCTCTGGAGAAGCATTCTTGAGAATGTCTAATCAATCTCTATCACCATGTATTAAACAGCATGGGTGGTGTGGGAAACCACAGTGCTTGAATGGCACATCAAGAATTCTAGGCTTACAGTAAATGACGGACTACCACTGTGATGAGTAGAGGGCCCATCTCATCAGGATGTTTTTGTGAAATTTCCAGGAAACTAGGCCAGAAACTAACCCCAAAGTTGTAACTTGTTGAAGTTGATAGTTAGAATGAACTACTAGAAAAAAATACATGTTATAAAGCAGGCCTTACAAAAGTTAGTTTTCATTAGCTGGTGGCACAGTAAAATTCAGTGTGCCTCCCTGATTGGATAGAAGAAAACGTGGATCTGTGCTGACTGTAGTGGGACTTCCGTGGAGTCCTTTTCTTAAGCGCAGGTAGACAAGGGACGTCAGATGCTTTCTGAATTGGAGGGGTTTGAGAAGGCAAACTGAGAATTTTTCTCTGTGTAATTTGTACTGCCTGGGCATGGGCTGGAATGCCCATGATGGAGCAATAGTTGTAAAAGAACCCAGAGACGTGTCACCTCAGTGTTGTAACAGGTGGCACCAGTGGTCCAGGATCTACTTCCTGGAAGGCCTTTGGAATCTCAACTAAACTAAGTAAGGGACTAAAAGAACCCGTGAAGTACCTTCTATCCTGGGTTTGTATTGAGGGTTGCTCTGTGTTTCTGTATTGTTTCACCAACCCCGTGTGCATCCCTGTGCCATGTATAATTATGAAGATTGATGTCAGAACTTCGAATGTGGAAGAGGCAGTGTTGCCATTGTTGGGTAAAGACTCCCCAGAGAAGAGAAGTTGGAAAGTGTTTCTGTTCACAGTTGACTTCAGGCACCCTGAGATGACCAGAGGTCACTAGGGACTTCAGTGGGCAAAGCTGTAAATGAGTCCTGACAAACGAGCACACCTCAAGTGTCTGGCATAGCTGAAGGGTGGGCCAGCCACTGGCTGCAGTGTGGTCGGGGGAAATGGGATGCAGTTCTGCTTCTGAGCACTCCTGTAGCTGACTGTAGCTCCTGTAGCTGACTGTCAGCTCTCTGCAGAGATCTATCTGAACACTTGTACAGGGCGACTTGAGAGCCCCCGGCTGAGCCCTGGCACCCAGAGGAGAGCAGCAGCCTTAGCAGGTGGCCCAAGTCCACACGAGTGGAGGGATGTGTCTGTGACACTCACTGCTGCCCCCACTGATGGTGTACTGATATGGACGGCCCAGCACACTTGAGAAGAATGAGGGTAACTTGTGACCCCTGTCAGATGCCATTGCACAGGGGGCTGATGGATCTTTGCTTTGGGCTATATATTGTGAATTATGACATTTTTATCTTATAGAAAACCTAGCCATAGAAGCCCAGGGTGAAAAATAGGAAAAAGCAAGTGACAAGAATTTTAGAGCATATAGTTTTGAAGGTGGTTTGAAAAAATATTGATTTAATTATTATTGTCGCAAATTGTCACTAATGTAATTTGATAACTAAAGTATAGCATGCTAAAGAAGGAATTGTAGAAATGATGTAGAGGATTGTAGTTTAGTGATAATTTTGGATTTGAATTATATTAGGACACAATATCTTTTTTGACATATACCTTTATTCTTATATGGACCAAAACAAGTAGCTTTGGAGCCACATTTTTTGAATTTGAATTCTGGCTCTGCCATTTACTACTGGGGTGACCTTGGTGTAACCTTTTTGGCTTCAGTCTGCTCTCATTATTATTATTATTATTTTATTTATTAATTGTTTTGCTGAGGAAGATTAGCCCTGGGATAACATCTGTGCCAATTCTCCTCTGTTTTATATGTGGGATGCTACCACAGCATGGCTGACGAGTGGTGTAGGTCCACGCCTGGGATCCCACCCTGGGAACCTGGGCCGCTGAAGTGGAGTGTGCCAAACTTACCCACTTGGCCACCGGGCCAGCCCCTCATTATTATTATTGTTGTCGTTTTCTGTACAGCAGGTAAGTATAGTATGCCTAAATATTTGTTACAGTGTTGATATGTGAATAACTTTTTATTATATTTTTAACAGGGACCTCCGAAACAATCTTATTAGTAGTATAGATCCAGGTGCCTTTTGGGGACTGTCATCACTAAAAAGATTGTAAGTATTTGAATTGCTTGCTTATGAGTTTGAACTGCTTCTTTTATAAGTAACTGTTAACTGACTTTGAGCTTTAACACACAAAAAATGGGTTTTTAACAATTTTTAGAAGTTCATCTGACCAGGTCCATGATAGAGAAATAGGGAGTATTTAATATAAGTAGCTTAGAGTGTGATTAATTTGTACAGTAATTTGATTTGTTTGGTGGTAGATGGTTCTGCCCCTCTTATGCTAATAAAATCATTACTGTGTTGGCTTTGACAGCTGTCATAGTCTGTAGATGATTTTCAAGTAATGAATGCGTTCAAACTGTGACTGTTGTAAATGCCATATACATTGAGACCCCTTTCTATTAATGATTTATAGTCCTGCCATTTTCATGTATATTTTATCCATGTAGTATTATTTCAAAACCTAAAGACCATTTTTTATTACTTCCGAAGGTAAACAATTTCTCTACTCTCCTTGTTATGCTATTTTCACAAATGCTGTGACAGCATGCTCATCTTTGAGAAGTAACCCTACACTCAAGCCATGTGGCCGGTCCCCCCGTCCTTTATTCCTTCTAAAGCCATTTATTAAGTGCTGGCCACTTATCATACTCTGATTTCTTCAGCAGAGCTCACAGACTCTTGAGGGCAAATAGACAGATATTGAAGATACATCCTACATAATAATAATAATAGTAATCTGCTAGGGAAAGGAGGGACCTCCTGAGAGGGGAATGGCCTGCCGTGAGAGCAACCCACCTTTACGTGTGACCTTGCTCCGGAGGGATGAATCTGTATTGAAGAATAACAAGAAGGATATTTTTTTTTTTTTTTTTGGAAGTTGGGGTTGAGAGACTTTAAAGATTTTATTTTTTACTTTTTCTCCCCAAAGCCCCCTGGTACATAGTTGTATATTCTTCGTTGTGGGTCCTTGTAGTTGTGGCTTGTGGGGCACTGCCTCAGCATGGCTTGATGAGCAGTACCATGTCCGCACCCGGGATTCGAACCAACGAAACACTGGGCCACCTGCAGCGGAGCACGCGAACTTAGCCACTCGGCCACGGGGCCAGCCCCACAAGAAGGATATTTTAAGCGGAGTGGACATAGGTGTGAAAGAACATGTCTCTTGGAACAATAATTTATTTCTCTGGCCAGAGCGTAAAGGAGAAAGGGCAAAAAGGATGTCAGTAGGTAAGACTGGTCAGGGAGAGACTAGGTTTTGATGACCTACTACCATGTTAAAGAATTTCGAATCTATTCTTTAGACAGTGGGGGACTAGCAGAACTTTTTGAAAATGGAGTTGACATGATCAGATTTGTGTTTCAGAATATTTCTGGTGGCAATAAGGAGAAATCACTTAAGTACAAAGAAGCAGTGACAAAAGATACAGGAGAATAGACCAGCTCCATGCTTTCCTTCTTCATAACAGTCATTCTTTTAGACCCCTGTCTTATTTTTTATCATTCCACCATACCTTCTTATTATTTAAGTGTTGTTTTGTTAAAGTGTTCAAGGTGCTTGGGTATTTTCATGTCTTGTTTTCATAGTATTTGTATAGTAAAACCAGCTGTGTTTGCTCTTAATCATGCCATGACTTACGTAAATGTTGACACTAACCGTCCATCCTAATACTTTTGCCATCTTGTATCTATTATTCTATCATTCAAAACCTGTTCCTTTTTATAATCAGAGTTGGCCATTGCATATTTTTGGCTTTTTTTTGTTCTTTTGCTGAGGAAGATTAGCCCTGAGCTAACATTTGTTGCCAGTCTTCCTCCTTTTTTCTTGTTTGAGGAAGATTAGCTCAGAGCTAACATCTGTGCCAGTCTTCCTCTATTTTATATGTATGTCATTGCTACAGCATGACTGATGAGTGGTGTGTATGTCCACGCCCGGGATCTGAACCTGTGAACTCGGGCCACTGAAGTGGAGTGTGCAAACTTAACCACTACACCATGGGGCCAGCCCCAGTTTTTGCATATTTTTTTATATTACTTTTGCAGGTAAAATTATCTTTCATCTAAAGCTTATCATCTGCAGCCTTCTGCTCGGTTCCCTCTCTTAAGGTTCAGAATTTTGGAAGATTAGGCCTATTAGGTGTTAAAGAATTCCCTCTTCATCTTCTAAAATTATTTAAAATTCCAGTCAGACTCTAGTAGGGAATTTATTCTCATCATTTTTGTTGCGGGGGCGGGGGAGATGGTGGCTCGTTGTTTTCATCAGGCTTTGTGTGCACCAAGGAAGCCCAGGGATGTCTGGAGGAGACCTTCTTCTGAATCAGTTTTCTTCTTCCCCATTTACTCTGCCCTTCGTTATTTTGCACCTAAGCCTTTTAAACGAAGCAAGTCTGAAAACGGGCCCCTCTGGGGGAGGTCAGTGGTGTTAATGGAGATTGGAGTTCTAGAAAATGAAGATAAGCCTTGGAGGGGAGTGGGTATTAGGTAGGCATCCGAGTTGCAGTGGATCAAGGTTTAGAGTTTGCTTTGGAGTTCAGTAAAAGTGGTATCAACCAGGTATAACAGCATAATGAAAGTGGTAAGACAGCGACCAGCATGAGTTCGATTAAACAAAGATTAACTGAGTTCATCTTGTGTGCCCAACAGTCAGCCCGGCTCCAGAGATCAAAGGTAACTCAGGAACCCCTTGAAGGGCTTGCAGTCTACTGGAATCACCTACACTGACCAAGAGCCTGGATATGACTTGGGATCCACTTACAGAGAGATGCAGCAGTAGCTGGCGTTTAGCTGCTAGGAGTCTTGGAAGCAGTTAGGACTCAGGACTCAGCCACACTGACACAGGCAGGGGTATGGTACATGGCCATAAACAGGCCACATGTACCTCCAGAAACAGAATCCTGAGGGAGTGGAGGGGCAGCAGCTGAATGGGCGTGATTATAACAGTGAGTCACTTCCTGTGTGCTTCTTACCAGGGTCACGCTGACACTGTGTTTGGATGGGTCAGTGGGAACCCGTGATTATGAACATGAGTCCTCCAGTAGGAAGTAGGAGTGTAGGTGCTAGACCTACCCCGTCAGAAGCTCTGGGGCTGAGGCCCAACCATCTTTGTTTTAACCATCCCTCCCAGTCATGCTGATGCTAAAGTTTGAGAACTTATAAAATATTTTTCCTTCCAACTTTTTTCTGTAGAGGGGGGATGTGATGTTATACTGCCAGACAAGACCACTTATTCTCTCCCTCTGTGATCCACATCACTCTATTCACAGCTTTTTGGTAATAGGAAGATTAATGCTGATAATATCTCCACGTCGAGATAGAGGTTGAAGGAAACTTGACTGTTAATAAAAAGAAGTCTTATCAGGATGTTTTAAGGATACTACAGAATATCTTAGGTTCTCTATCTACTTCTTCATCCTTCAGTAAATAATTTTTCAAGTACTTCCATCCAAAATAAATAATAAAAAATCCTTGTGTAGTAGCATTTAATTTAATTACTAATGTTGTCCCAAGCATTGCCTTGGCATTATGTCATTGCATTACGCATTAAGCAGTCTCTTGTGTTCTTGCCTAGGAAGGTAATTGCCATTTATAATGTTTTTCCCACTAGAAAATACATTCTTAATTTAAACAACTGACTTGTAATTGAACTTATGGTTTACAACTTGCAAGCTGAGAGAGTTTTATATGTACACTCAATGAGATATAAAGATATTCTGCAGTCGTAATGTTTGCTACTTACTTACAGATATAGGCACTTTTTCTTCTGGGCCTTAAATCATGCATTTCAATTGTGCATCTCACTTGACAGCCACACAGTGTTTTTCTAAGTGTACCACGTCTTTGTGTTTATTTTATAGATAATTTGAATCAGGACGATTAAGTGACTTTCTGCAGTAAAAACTACCAGAAGTGGGAAAACCTAGACCCATTCAGTTTCTTTTTTGCTTTATCAACAAATTCAAGCTGATTCTCAATCCAAATGAAAACCCATTATCAATACCTAAATACCATTTTAAATAGGTATAGATATAATGAAATTGTTTCCCAAAGAATCAATGGTAATTACACCATTTAAAGCTCAGAATGGAGACAAGATAATGAATAGAGCCCAGAACTGCTTGTTTAAGCAACACTTCACAGATGATGCCTAATTTTCTTAAACAGTAAAACCCAGAAATAAAAGGAAAATCAACTGGAATAAAAAAGGTTCCACATGATTAAATACTTAGCTTTAATATTCTGAGAGACTGGAGCTGGAGAATAGCAAGTGCAGATAAAGACTTCTACTACTTAAGATTCTTTTATGGAAGTTGCCATAGGAAAGGAAAGGCAGAGCCATGAAATTATGGAACACGAGGATTACCTGAGGTAGCTTGTGAAATATCTAAGGGAAAAACCTAATGACTAGGAACCTAATTCAAATGCTGTGTCCTTGTAATTTCTAGTCAGACTAATACATTTTCTGCCATTTCCAAGTATATAATTTAGAACCCAACAGTTTTAGTTTAGAAATGGGTGGTGCAAATCGCTTTTCTAAAGAGTAACTTGGAGCATAACTCAAAGAATGTGTACTTCTCCATTACAGAGAATAATACGGACATTGAAGAAAATATGATAAAAATATTTTTGAAAGTTTGGTTTAGAAAGCTTGTTTTAATTCTTCTATCAAAATTTCAAAGTGATGAATAATTCCAAACCTAAGAATTGATAAAAAGATTCATTGTTTTAGGGTTTTCTTGCATATAGTTTATGAAGTCCAGTGATGAAAAATGATGAAAGCCATGCTATCTTATTTGAAATTTATGGGAATTGTCAATTATTATGTCCCAATTAAAATGTAATCTCCTGATTAAACTGTAAAAGTGTGTTCATTGTCTTTGGTGTGAAGAAAGAACAAAATATTTGTTAAACATTTTACACAGATAGAAGGAAAAAGTTCAAGCATTGAGGAGAAGAAAAATATATTTAGAAAATAGCATTTGATAGGAACTTATAAGAAGTTAGGAGTGACTGGAAAAAATAATTGGGCCGTTACCCAGACATTGTTAAAGTGATTTGTCTTGGAGACTAAACGATAGATCTGTAAAGTAAAAGCTAACTCACTTGTTTTTTCATTACAGTCAAAACTTCTGAGTATTTAAGGAATGAAGTTAGAAATCATTACATTTCAGATGTTCTTAAGGAAATAAATGTTCCAGCATTTTGGTAACTTGCCCTTTTATTCATTGTCTGCTAGATGTTGACTGGTTTGGGCTCTGTTCCCAACTGCCCCCAGCATCATCAGCTGTGTCAACCATCTAAGGAACTGTATCACAGCCAGTAAGAGAGGTTGAGTCTCATTTTTACTACTCCAGGGTTGTCTTGAGTCATTGTACGGGAGTAAGTACTTGAAACATAGAAGGCACTATAATTAAACAGCTTTTAGTTTGAGCCAGAATTAAGTGAAAACAAGGATTATTTCTTTTCTCAGTGCTACTTGAGGTAGGTAAATATCTCAGAGATGCTGAAAAGGTCTTGTATGATGCCTGGGTGCTCCTCTTGGATATTGAATGTCTGAAACCTTCATTTACCAAGAGAACTAATTGAAGACACTTTTTCCCCCTTAGGGATCTGACAAACAATCGAATAGGATGTCTGAATGCAGACATATTTCGAGGACTCACCAACCTGGTTAGGCTGTAAGTATTTGTTTCTTCTTTTGTATTAAAATATAAGGAAGCGTTTGAACCAGTACTCAAATATTTATGAACACTTAGTGGTTTATTTATTTATTTTTTTTAAAGATTGGCCCTGAGCTAACATCTGTTGCCAATCTTTTCTTTCTTTTCCTTCTCCCCAAGGCCTCCCAGTACATAGTTGTATATTCTGGTTGTAGGTGCTTCTAGTTCTGTGTGGGACACCACCTCAGCATGGCCTGATGAGTGATGCTAGGTCCATGCCCAAGATCCGAACTGGTGAAACCGTGGGCCACTGAAGTGGAGCACACAAATTTAACCACTCGACCTCAGAGCTGGCCCCAGATGTTTAATATTTGAGTAGCAACTGTAGAGGTTATAGAACTGGTAGGGGATAAGGAGCTGGAAATTTAATGATGGAGTTATAATGTCATCAAAACATAACAACACGTTACTCCCTTCCTCCCCCCGACACATACTCACAGACACAGACACACAATGTGGTATGTGCCCCAGAGAACATGTCCATATTGAGAGAGATAAGCAAAAGCTTTGCTAGTCTGGGAAATTTTCTTGGGAGAGGTTAAACTTGAGCTGACGGTCCAGAAGATTGCAGAGATTCAAATCATTAGAAAGGAAAAGAAGCTTAGCAAATGACGCGTCAAGGTAGAAATAAAAGCGTGGCCAGTTTGTCAAAGAGAAAAGGCCGTTGTGAATCATGGCCTTATTTCATTTAGCAATGAAATGACCATTTGAATCATGCCACTGACCTTGTGATTTGGGGTGAGTTGTTTAGCTTTTCTGAACTTTTCTGCTTTTCATCTGAAAAGTAGGATTAGCAGTAGCTCAAAGTTATTTTAAGGATTAAGATTTGAATGATCTATATCTGTTTATTTCTTATAATTTATGTATAATATAAATGCAGAACTTAGTATAAACCATCAACTATATTTTTATTTTATTTTTAAAATAAAGAGGCTCTGTTTGGCTGTAACTAGAATAAGGCTGGCTGTCTATAATAGAGCTTTATATGGGAGTGTATGAAAAGCAGCAGAGGCTTAGAACTCATTCTACAGTAGGAAGCCACTGACAAACACTTATGTGGGAAAATGGCATCAAATCATGTGTTGGAGAAGAGCAGTCTGGGGATAGGGGTTTAGGGATTGGGATTTAGGGTAGAATGAGGGATTTTGGGTGAAAGTTGAAGTATAAGGATTGTCTGTACCTGGTTCTTTCTCTGTAGCTTTTTAGAATGTTTCTTCTATTTCACTCAAGTTTACTTTGAAAAAGCTGGTAGGGGCCGAAATAGTGAGATTATTTCATCTATACAGTAGGCGAGGGGACTTCAATTCTTAGTGTCGAACGAAGTACTGCTTCTTAGGAAACTTGTAGTGTTTGTCATTGTGCCCTTTAATTTTGAGGGAAAGGTATATGGCCAAATTTCTGTTTTTAAATAAAAGATTGATTTGGTATACAGCTTTACTCATAGCTTGAAATTACTTAAATCAATTGCAGTTTTCTTTTTTGTAACTGAATTGCAAACAATTTTATTTCAGTGCTTTTGTTATCTCTTCTTGAGAGTTTCGTATTTTTGGTTTTGAGGACTGTATAAGAATTGGCAAAATGAGGCATTTATGAAGGAAAAATTTGTTATGTTTTTGGATAGCTGTGACTCAAGTAATGAAAAAGAGTCTGGAGTGTACTGTTTGGTCGACTTTAGTTCCAGATGGATTTACTGCTTTGGCCCAGGGATTTTTGACCCATCGGTAAATGTTCTTTAGGCGAAAGAGCTGGTGGGACAGTGCTTACATTAGGGTAATTTATTATTTTCTTGCTATTTCTTTTGCCTCCTGCCTCAAAAACTAAAGCTTTGGGAAGTTTTACAGCTTCGGTCCTCTCTTGCATTTTTATCAATTCTCTGACACTATTTGTGAGAATTTATGGGTCATGAAACACAATGGACATTTTTCCAGATGAATCATTAAAACATAAAAGTAGCACTACCAACTTTTCTACTTTGAGATTTGATTGAGATGATTTTGTAACTCAGGTAATAATAGATTATCGTGGCTCTTTTAAATGCAACAATCTATGGCATATATAGAAATATACCGGACTTATATCCTTCAAATACTGTTCTAAGAACAGTTATATTTGAGGGAGCTTCTTAACAATCAGGAATGCATTGCAATGGAGTTGCTTATAAGAGTTTGAGAATAGAATAGTTAACCTGATTCTAGAGCTATGGATCAAGAAACTTTGGATAAGCATTCTGTATCAGCTGCTACAATCCCTGGATTTCTGGGCTCTCTGAGTCAGGCTGTATGCTGGTTGTGAAGGCTCATAACAGTTTGTATTTCAAACATGGAGAAGAGCATTTTCTCAATCTAGCAAGTGGGAAAAAGAGTCTGATTTATAATGGTTACTGATTACATTGGTAATGTCGGACATTTCTTAGATTAGGAATTAGAGAGCTCCCTTCTACTGTCTCCCACCCGAAAGAGTAAGTATGCAAAAGAAGTGAGTCTGGAGTGGATCACCTTTCTGGCCGTGTCTTCTGCTGCCTCGTTAGCTGAACTCTCTGGGTTACCCTGGAACGTGGGATCTCTGCCTGACTGGGCCTCTTAGCGCAGGAGGCTGGAATTGAGGCCCCTTGGGGCCTGGATGAGACCTTGGCAGACAGCCTACAGCATTCCTGCCCAGACTTCTCAGCATTTTGAAACAAGTCTTGGCTTTGGAGGTTTAGGTTAAGAATTCAAAAATAACTTTCTTTAAACATATCGGAGGCTTCAGTGAACCTGGATGTGGTGGGTAAAATTGATTGATTCTATGTATTGATCTCTGCCTTTGTCGATGGAGAAGTTCGGGAAGAGCTGTCTCTGAGAAGGGAAGCCATACTCCCAGAGGTTCCCACCCCAACCCTCCTGCACACTGGAAATAATCGGGAGACCAAAGATGGGGAACGATGAAAGGGCTTCTGTGAAGTCTCTGTCCTTCACTTAAGAAGTTAATTTACAGAGAAATTGGCAGGAGATCAACAAACCTTCTTTTTTTCTTTCTACAAATTTTGTTCAATTTAAAACCTGTATTTTTTCCCCTAAAAATTATACCTTTAATATTTTTCTACCAGAAATATTAGTGAGTGATCTTTATAAGAATATTGATGTTATTAAGTAATAAAACCATTTGCAGAAGGAGGAGAAGGTAAATCTCCCGTCCATGACCCAGACATCACCCTGAGACAGCCTGTCCTAACTAACTCGTGTATATTTTCACATTTTCTGTTGCCGCCACAAGCGTGTAGGCATACATGCAGGGCTTTAAAAATGAGCGCTGTACTCAACAATTTACTTTAAAAAGACTTTTATCGAGGGGCTGGCCCAGTGGCATAGTGGTTAAGTTCGCATGGTCTGCTTTGGCGGCCCGGGGTTCATGGGTTCGGATTCTGGGTGTGGACCTACAGACTGCTCATCGTGCGTACAAAGTGGAAGAAGATGGGCACAGATGTTAGCTCAGCGACAATCTTCCTCACCAAAAACCACCTTTTACCGACATATCATTAAGATCTTTTTCAAGAGAGTACATGTTGATTTTAGGTCATGCTTGTTAATAGCTACAGAATATTTCAAGTGTAGAACAGATTATAATGTAGTCAGTTGTTCCTCTGTTGAAAGGACATTCCATTGGATTGCATTTTCCCCTCCTTTAACAGATCTGCCCTGGTAAATATCCTGTATATACACAGATGATGCATCGTATACCTTTAACTTATAGGAATTCAAATATATCTGTTTAGGAAAAAGTAGATAAATAAAGAAAAATTAAGTTGAGAGAGTAAGAATCAGCAACATAAAGGGTGAGGGTGGGGGTGGGTGGGCAATTCACCTGCCACTCCATTGAGTGAGCTTGTTAGGACACAGGAGCTGTGACTTTACTGGGCCTGTTGTCATTCTCTGTTGCCGCTTGCTTTTATTGTGTAAGCATCTGAGAGCTGGAGTGTGATGTTAGTGTTTTAAAATATGTGCAAGTTCTTATGGCCCCCAGGCCGAAGCCAATTGCTCCATTTGGTGTTCAGCCAAACAGACAGCAGTCTGTTCCAACAGTGGAGGAAAAATTGGTTTGTGTTGGGATTTACTGGGAGGATGCTGTGTCTCTTTCCAATGTGATTCCTTTCTCTGTAATTTCCAAGGGAAACAACCTAGTAATATGGAATAATTAGAATAACATTACCTAATAATTAGTATCTAATGGTCCATGTAAGATGAAATTTTTTTTTAAACTTAAATCCTATATTTTTAGGCTAGATTTTTATTTCCAACTTACTATTATGGAATTTTTCAAATATTTTAAAATTAGAGGTGATTGTATAAGAAATCTCCATATCTCATCGCCCATTTTCAACGCTTAACAACTCATAGCCAATCTTCGTTTAGCTATACCCTCCCATCTCCTGTCTTCCTGCCTACATTATTTTAAACAAATTCCAGTAATCATATAATTCCCCATAGGGTAGCTTCACAAAAGTATAGTTGTTCAGCTTAATTGCATCTAGGTTACTAAAATGTTAAGGTGATTGACACTCCCATGAGCAGTACCCTTTCAAAATCCACATTTGGTACCTGCTCTGGAGAGGCCAAAAAAAGGGGCATCTCTTTCATTGTTCTTTTAATTTGCAAATATCCTTTTTTTTTTTAAGTTCCTAGGCAATTCTCCCATGAGGATTAGAGTCATTTTATCTAGCTTTTTTATATAAAAAAAATCCTAAGACATATTTAAAAAATAATCCAATGATGTTCTTACTGAAGTTCGTTATATATTAACTCATGAAGAATTGGTGTCTGTGTAATATTCAGTCTTCCCATCCAGGAATACGTTGCTGCAGGTGTCCCTGGAGCAGCTGACCCGCTGACACTGGGGTAGATGCATGCTACCCCATTGAGGTAGACAATTCTACCCCTTTGTCACTTTCTCCCACACTTGAAGGATTCAGCCCAGACTATGGAGGAGAGACAGGCCCACTTCAAAGGTCTCAGGAATTCTACCTTGAGAGCTCTAGGTCTAAATTGTATCAGTTGGGTTTTTTTTGGTTAAGAAAGATTGACCGTGAACTAACATCTGTTGCCCATCTTCCTCTTTTTGTATGTGAGCTGCCACCACAGCATGGCCACTGACAAGTGGGTGTAGGTCTGTGCCTGAGAACCAAACCTGGGCTGTTGAAGCAGAGTGTGCCTGACTTAACCACTAGGGCACCAGGGCTGGCCCTAAATTGTGTCTATTCTTGATATTACGACACACACAGAACAGATCTTGTGGTGGTTGGATCAATTTCCCGGAGCTGTCAGTCCCATTTTAGTATTAGAAGCCTGCTGAAGTTGGGGTCCACATCTTGGACAGTCAGCCACCATTACTGAGCACCAACTATATACTCCAGCATATTACTAGCCGCCAAAGGTACCTTGGTAAATAAGACACACAGGTCCCTCCCCTCCTGTTGCTCGTAGACAAGTGAGAAAGAAATACGTCACTCACATCATTATGGGAATAACTCCTGAAATTGTAGTATAGGGTGTTCTGGGTTTAATTCATACAAACTCTTCAAGGGTTTAGGTATTTATTGAAGCCATCTGATTAAGGGGAAATGAGAGGGTAAGTCACTTTCCCCATGGCCAACATTGACTTTTATCCCGAGTCTTTCATTTTAAACCCTGGGCTCATTCCACTCTGCTCACATGTTTCACTTAGTTACTCTGGGCTGCTGCTGCTTATCATTCAGGTCATCCTTTTCCTTTCTTTGATTTTTAATTTTTGCTTTCTTAAATGGTACTAAGTGAACACATGAAGAGTAGTTCTAGTGTAATAAGAGCATGACTATAATGAGGTAACTGAGATTCACCTGCTATTTGTTGGAAAACGCCTTATCTAGCAGTAATAATTTTTAAATAATTTTGTTTACTGCTTTGCATAGGGTTAAGAACAAATTTCTTCTTCAACCTTAGAATATTTACTAGTCGCTCCTTGTTTGTAAGATTTAAAACAACCTTCATAAATTCTTTTTTTTTTTAAAGATTGGCACAACTGTTGCCAATCTTCTTCACTTTTTTTTTTCCTCCTTCTCCCCAAAGCCCCCCAGTACATAGTTGAATATTATAGTTGTAGGTCCTTCTGGTTCTGCTATGTGGGATGCCGCCTCAGCATGGCCTGATGTGCATTGCCATGTCCGTGCCTAGGATCTGAACCTGTGAAGCCCTGGGCCCCTGAAGCACAGCGTGTGAACTTAACCACTCAGCCACAGGGCCAGCCCCCATAAATTTGTCATAACATCATTTAATGATTGTAAGACCTTAGGAAATATGAAATAGTATAAAATGATATGTAATTGTTATTGGTTTTTTTTTAAGATTTTATTTTTTCCTTTTTCTCCCCAAAGCCCCCCGGTACATAGTTGTGTATTCTTCGTTGTGGGTTCTTCTAGTTGTGGCATGTGGGACGCTGCCTCAGCGTGGTTTGATGAGCAGTGCCATGTCCGCGCCCAGGATTCGAACTAACGAAACACTGGGCCGCCTGCAGCGGAGCACGTGAACTTAACCACTCGGCCACGGGGCCAGCCCCTGTTATTGGTTTTTTTAAGTGAAATTATTTCTTTTTTCCAGAAACCTTTCGGGGAATTTGTTTTCTTCATTATCTCAAGGAACTTTTGATTATCTTGGCTCATTACGGTCTCTGTAAGTAAGAATTTTTTTTTATGTTTTGATAAATGTATCTTAGTTTTTGAAAATTAAAATCAGTTACTGTATGACTTGACTTTAATTGGAGAATCTTGTGATTTTGCAAAAATTAGTATCTCACTTGAGAGCTTGTATTCGTGTTGAAAAGCATGCTGTAAACATTAGGAATGCATTTCAGAGCGGGACAACCATTTTCTCCTTAGAATACTGTCTCTCTCTAATGTATATTTAACATAAATGAATTGGTAATTTTTTCTCTTTGACTGGTTGTCAAATTTGAAAATATTTTGTTATTTGACTAATTAAATCCCCAAAGTATAAAATATCCCTCTCTATGAAGAATTTATAGTTAAGAGTATTTTATACTTTAGGGATTTAATTTTATCCTGGAACCCCTTCCCCAAACTGAATTCACAGTTAAAGAGAAAGAATTACCAATTTATTTATGCTAAATATACATTAGAGAGACACAGTATTCTTTTTTTTTTTTTAAAGATTGGCACCTGAGCTAACAACTGTTGCCAATCTTCTTTTTTCCTTTTTTCTGCTTTTTCTCCCCAAATCCTCCCAGTACATAGTTGTATATTTTACTTGTGGGTCCTTCTAGTTGTGGGATGTGGGACACCGCCTCAACGTGGTCTAATGAGCAGTGTCATGTCTGTACCCAGGATCTGAATCGGCGAAACCCTGGGCTGCCGAAGCTGAGCACGCAAACTTAACCGCTCGGCCACAGGGCTGGCCCGAGACACAGTATTCTAAAGAGAAACTTATTGCTGACATTTCCAGGGATCTTTATGTAAATGCCTGCTTTATCAAGTCAGCGCAAGATCATATTTATCAAGTCAATGCAAGACCATATTACACGGTTCTCTGTAGCTTTAGAATTGGCTGATTCCCTCCCCCCAGCACAGTTTTGGTTAATTGCAACATTGTGCAGGAGTTACTTCTGAAAGTAATTATATATCCAGATAAACCTTAATCTACTGCAAACTATAAATTACACTAATTTCTATTGGAATTACAGTTAAATATAATGTTTTTCAAATTTTTATTGTGTAGAATTTATGAGATTGAGTCTCTGTTTTGCCAGTGAAAAACGTCTTCTCTCCCAGGTGCCTCTGTTCAATGTATGCTGACTTCTTTCCTCCCCTTCCTTCCCCTCTTCTCTTTTTATCCTTCTCTCCCTTCCTCTTCTCTACCCTTCTCCTCTCCTTTCCTTTTCTAAGCCTATCATTTAAGTCTCACTTAGCCATTTTCATTGGAACGTAGCTAATAGGTTAGCCATTCGTCTGACTCCTCACCATCTTGGTGGACATATGTCTGTACTTCTAGAGTCGGATTGGATCAACCTCTCTCTGGTCTCTTTTTGATGCCACTACCATTCTTGTCCACAAGGCTGCTTTTTGGTGAAAGCATCTCTCTTCGGCATATTTAGTGGCTCTAGTTAGCCATTTCTGTGAAGTTTTGGAAATAGACTGCAAAGCATAATCTGCCTTTTGAGACGCTGGGTAGCAGGAATGTGGGAAGTATTTTCATCCAAAAATTGGGAAGAATTGCCAGTATTTTCACCTGGTAGAGCTAGAAACAGACCAGAAAGTTGTGCTTAGGAATTAGAAGTCAGTCCGATCATCCTTCTGATACTGCTTTTTAAATTTAGTTTCCTTTTGTTGTGTCTCATCCCCCCCCCTTTTTTTTTGGCTAAAGCTAATGAGATGAAACCAATGCACAGTCTGTATTAGAAGCACAAATGAATATATTCGCCCTTTACACTTTGTTGATTTATTTGTACAGAACATGTTACATTCTATTTTAGTTGTATTTAGATTTTGTTCCCCCTATTACGTCATGTCCTCCAGGTTGACAGGGGCAGTGTCTGCATTTATTTTATTAGCTGGACTTAGTGTAAGGTGTGGCCCTTGGATAATTATTGCTTTGTAAAACAAGTATTCAAGAAATTGTTGTGCTTATATCTAAGCTTTGTATATCCTCTTTGTTTCTTACATCCAAGTGCCAAATTATAAAATTTCTTGCGTCCTGTGAAGATAATTCCCTAGTTTCTTTCGTAGCATGTGGGAGATAGATTTTGAGTCGAGTGTATGTCCTTTAAGTTTGTAAGTATCTGTAGTATCATTGGGTGCATAGCAGAAAGTGTCAGAAATAGTCGTCATTGTCAAGCAACTTACTTTCCAGTCAGAGAGACAGAACAGTCCTATATTGCTTTGTGTTGCCAGAATTAACTGGAGAGTTTGTAGGCATTTCAGCCAAGAACACGGCACTGATGCTGGAAACACTGAGGAAGGCTTCGAGATCCAGTGTTAGCGCCACATGCTTTATGATGAATGGGCAGAAGATTGATAGATAAAGAGGACGAGAATTATGTTTTCCAGAACCCTGGAATTAAGGAATTTTTGCATAGATGAGGGATGATGAATAGATTTTGTTTGCATACCAACCTTGATCGAAAACTGAGTCAGTCCCAGGATCAGCGAAGAGCAGTGCTGGAGTCAGACACTCTGCAGGTTGTATCATTGGAAAGCGACCGTAACTGGTCGATGGTCTATGCCACAAACATGCTTAAGGGTCAGCAGCAGCATGCTTGCCACCCAAAGTGTAAGCCAGTATAAACCGAAAGTGCTATTTAATTTTCTTGACCCAAATCTCTCCTTTGTATTTTGTATGCTACAGGGAATTTCAGACTGAGTATCTTTTGTGTGATTGTAACATATTGTGGATGCATCGCTGGGTCAAGGAGAGGAACATCACTGTGCGGGACACGCGCTGTGTTTATCCTAAGTCTTTGCAGGCCCAGCCAGTCACAGGGGTGAAGCAGGAGTTGCTGACATGCGGTAAGGGAGAAAAAACCTCAGAAAGTATTTGCCGTGGTTTGACTTGCTACCATGGTTTCCTTGACAAACTGTAAAATTCTCTTTATATTTGGGTGGAACTAGTACAACCATTAATCTTCATGGATTTGATAATTTTTAGTTTATGCCAACAATTAAGCTAGCTGGATTAAAAAACATGATTTATTCAATTGGTCTTTCAGGTTCTTAGGTTCTGAATGACTTTCTTTCTGAAAACTAATTTCAACGAATAGCATAGATCTTTAGATTTTTCTATCGGTTGGTAAATGAGGAATTTGTTGATAGTAGTAACATCTCAGGATGCAATCATATCGTTTGTTGGTCGGAGTATGAATTGATACAGCCTTTTTGAAGTATAGTTTGGCGACATGTATCAATATTCTTAAAAGACTGACAATTTGATGTGGTAATTTTCCATGTAGGGGTCAGTTATTAGGAAATCATCACTATGTATATAAATCTCCAGACTTTATGTATAAGCATATCGTAAATGCTCAAAAATAGAGGATTGGTTTAATCACTGTGATACACCCATTCAGTGGTGTAGTTTGCAGTTTTTGAAAAATCATGATTTTGAAGACTTGAGGAAATAACACGTTTACCGTGAGTTAAATGAAAACACGTAAAAAAAGTGCATAAGCCAAAAGCTTATGCATCCTTAAAAAAAAAGCTGTATCATCCTTAAAATGATACAGGGAGATTCCAGTTTAGTCTTTGTGCTTGGAAATAAACAATACTATCATTTTTTTTCCTTTTCTCTTTCTTATCATTTTTATTGTTGTTTCACAAGTAAAATATGCTCATTGGATGAAAGTTAAGATTTACGAAAAGAAATAGTGTATACTTATATCAAATCACCACGGTGTACACTTTAAATATCTTACAATTGTTTTTGTCAGTTATACCCCAGTAAAGCTGGAAAAAAAGACAACTAAAATAGAAGCAAAAAGACAAAGCCCATGCTACATTCTTATCCCTCAAAGGTAGCTCATATGAAAGACACCTTGGTGTATCATCTGCACCTTTTTCTTATGTTTTGATCAAAATGTCATAATACTCTAATGATATTTTGTAATCTTTTAAACTTGAGATAATATAAACTTATTTCCTCATCATATAAAATAGATGCATACCAATCTGTTATATAGATGAACCAAAATTTAACAACTTTCTTATTACTGTATATTAGGTTAATAATTTCTCACTTCATAAATAATACAAGGACTAATTTCCTTGTATGTGTCTTTGTAAATTCGCTCTTATTCTTTAGGATATACTACTACTAAAGATAGAATTGTTGTGTTAGACAGATGGACTAAATATTTTAAAGGCTTTTAATGAGCCCATGGTATTTGTGTATATTTTTTTGTGTATGTATTTAAAATGTCTCCCTTTTATTTTTCTGACTGGAAGGAAATATTATCAGCTTTTTAAAAGTGATTATAATGTAAGGGATCTTAAAAGATTTTTTTCTTTCTTTCTCTTTTTTTAAAATGTTCTAAATTTTCTGCAGTGAGTATGGATTGCTTTAATAACTAGAAACCAGTGGTTTAGTCAATGGTAATACAATCTCCAAAATGTATTTTAAAATTGTGTGTGTATATGTAAGCATGTACTTATCCCCAGGTTTAAGTATCATTTTATAGCTTGTTCTTTTAATATTGCTTCTGTGATCATCTGCTAGTTTAATGATGCCACCACAGAAGGAACAACTCTAAATGTCAGAACTGATGGGAAATGGTTTTCATTTTAATTTTACTTAATTTTGTTTTCATCTCGGACTCGCTTAACTCAGTCCCAGCCTTGTTGGTGCTCGCGTTAGAATGCTGCTCACTGAGGAATAAATTGGTTTTCCATTTTGAAAATTTTAATTAAAATTTCTATAACTCTTAATTCTGGAGTGTGAATATCGTATTGCATTTGTTTTTCTGGGTCTTTGTTTTACCGTCTCTAGATCCTCCCCTTGAATTACCATCTTTCTACATGACTCCATCTCATCGGCAAGTTGTGTTTGAAGGAGACAGCCTTCCCTTCCAGTGCATGGCTTCATATATTGATCAGGACATGCAAGTGTTATGGTATCAGGATGGACGAATAGTTGAAACTGATGAGTCACAAGGTATCTTTGTTGAAAAGAGCATGATTCACAACTGCTCATTGATTGCAAGGTAAACTTTTGAGATGAGGCATTGTCTCTGGATTGTATTTATTGTTTCAGAGTTGTAATGTTTAGTTGGAATTTAAATTAGTGTTTTATCTTCTTGCATTTAAAAATGCAAACATCTGACATTTCCTTTTCCTGATGTTTACTCATCTTCTAAAATTAAATAGTCATCTTTTCCATCCAGTTTGGAAGAAAAAAGCATAGGATAAAAGGGAAAGAAACACTGTTTAAAAGTTGGAGACTTTGTTTAAAGTTTTAGGACGAAAATGTAAACTTTTAGTACCAAACTAAATTGCTAACCTCTTCCTGCTGCTAAGCTCAGATTTTCACTTTTAGGAATCACCTAGTTTTTACTGTTTGTCTTATGATTAATGCTACATCTTAAGATACTTCCTCTCTCCACCCCACTAGTATAAAAGAATATAACATTTGTCCTCTGAGCCCCATGATCGATGTGAGCACCAAAATAGTTAATTTGAATGAACTTTAAAAAGTGTAAAAAACAGTGAAAATATATATGTCATTATCACTTAGCATATATTTTATTTTGGTAAAATCTTAATCTGTGGCATTGCATTTTCTCTTTCTTTCTCTTCCTCTATGTCTTTTCCTATAAAATAGATGCATACCAATCTATTTCTTTCCTACCAATTATAGAACTCAGTGTGCATGTTTAAGAGTAGATCTGCAGTTCCACACTCTGTGACGAAGTGCCCTAGGGTATTATTACAACAAACTCACAGAAGCACCATGAAAAAATTACTGAGAAACTAAAGATTCTCTGAGTGGAGACTCATGTCTGGGAACTTTTAGGGTAGAATATCCTAGTTTATAATTTCTGTTTCTCTCTTGAGATTTTATTTTCGTTTATTAGAAGCATATTTTCATTTATGTCATCTAACATATTTACAGTAGATGCTTTTATATCCTTGCCTACTAATTCCAACTGCAGGGTCATCTTGGGATCATCACCACTCACTATTTCCCTTTTTTTAAAGATTGGCACCTAAGCTAACAACTGTTGCCAATCTTTTTTTTCCCCCCCTGCTTTTCTCCCCAAATCCCCCAGTACATAGTTGTTTATTTTAGTTGTGGGTCCTTCTAGTTGTGGCATGTGGGATGCCACCTCAGCATGGCCTGCCGAACAGTGCCATGTCTGCACCCAGGGTCTGAACCAGTGAAACCCTGGGCCGCCAAAGCAGAGCGTGCTAACTTAACCACTCAGTTGTGGGGCTGGCTCCCCTACTTTTCTTTTGAATATGGTTTATATCTTCTTACTTTTTAAAAATATTATTTATATGTCTAGTAATGTTGGGTTCTATCCTGGATCTCGTGGATGATTTGCTGTCCAGGAGAGGTTGACAAAGTATAGCCTATGGGCCAAATCTAGCCTTCTGGGCCTGTGAGCTAAGAAAGTTCTTACATTTTTAAATGGTTACATTTCAAATGGTTATATAAGTACCTACGTAGTGTTCTTGATGTTGCTTCTTGGCCAGCAAAGCCTAAAATATTTAATGTCTGGCCTTTGAAGAAAAACTGCTGACTCCTGACTCTGAATTCTGTTGTATTTGCATGAAGAGAGCTGGTTTTTGTTTCTTCAAGCAGCTAACTTGGCTCAGCTCAACCTCCTAGCTCTGTGTTTTCTGTGGTAGGGGGCAGCCAATGGCCGCCTGGTGTCTGCCGTACCTGCGTGTGGGTCAGGAGTCGGTCGGAGATCTGGGTAGATTTCACACGCAGAAGTTAGGTCTTCCAGCCAGGCTCCTTTCTGATTTCAATAAGTCAGAGTTTCTGGTTTTTAACGAGTAAGATTGTGAGTTTCTATGTGAATGCGGCCTGTCCTTGGGCAAAAGTCATTAAAAAAAAATATACTCCTGGTTCCTCCCCAGTGCCAACTCCTTCTTCCTGGTGTTAGCTCCTTTCTGATTTCTGCCTGCTTTGCAGTCACTCTCCATGTGTTGAGTTAGTTGTCATTCTGTAGTCTGTCCAGCGTTTATAATTGTGAACTGTAGGGAGGGTGACTGGGGAGGAGCCACTGTGCTGTTACCAGAAGCGGAGTTCCTTTACTGGGATCAGATCGTTAGGAATAATAAGTCCCAGTGAGAAGCCTCTAATTGTTATATGATTGTTACTGTGGTGGTAATTTCACAAGGGTCTACATATGTCAAAACTTATCAGATTGTGCCCTTTAAGCAGTATATTGTATGAATAGACCATAGTTAACATATAATACAACAGTAAAGCTTTAAAAATATAATAGAATCCTTTCCTGAATAAAAGAGCTTTGATTAATTGAGAACTCTTAAGTTCTATGACTATAAAGTAACTAGATTTACTTTATAAATTTATTTATGCAAGTCATGCTTAAATCTGAATTCCTTATTGCAGTACAAAAAAGTTAATTCTAAGAATAGCAACTTTGCCTAACATTTTTGTTGGTAGAGGGACACGAATAAAGTGAAAATCTTTCATAAGAAGACTGAGAAGTCCTTTCCCCAGAGTTAGCCCAAGAATAATAAAAAAGCTGAAGAAGAAGGAAATATGTGGTTATTGAATTGGAGAATCTGAGATACCTCTTGATTCTTTATTGGTCTCCTCATGTCATTTTCCTTCATTACTAAGAATCAGAGTGTGTAGTTTCTCTAGAAGATGAAATTGAAGCTGCCTCTTTCTCCTTAAATCTCCAAATAGGCTTCACTGAGGATTCCTGAAAATTTTGTCCTGATAATTGGCTTTAGACATTGAAGTTATTGCAAAAAGTTATCTAAAAAAACATTCACAAAATATATTAGGATCATAGTGCCTGGAGTGTCCTGAGGCACTGCAGTGAGTTTCCAGAGGGGCTGTGGGGGTATTTGCAGCTTTTGAGGAAGCATAGTGATGCTGGACAGTGTCAGACACCGCACAGCTGCTGGCTCCAGGCAGTTAGGGTGTCCACGTTAGATAGTGCTGCATTCCTTTTCGCTGGTGCCATACTTTAGGATAATGGGTTTTTGGCGATTACTACAGTACAAAGCAAGTACTGTGTGAAAATCATTGTTGAAACCATTAGGAAGTACTTGTGGTTGTTTAAGAATGAAGTAAAACCTTTATTACAAAGTAATATGTGTTATTTTTTCAAATGACTACTAAGTTACTAGGACATAGCTACACGGTTTGGGGATTTAATTTAGTAATTGGAACCACTGTAGGTGTTTCTTTTGAGCCAGGGGCACCGTGAAAAAGTTATGTCGTCAGTGAAGATGCTGAGAAACAAGAAAGTTTGGAAATCTTTGTATTAGAGAATGATTTTCATTGCCAAAATTTTTCATACACTTCTTAGTTCAGTAGAGTTATGTAACTAGAATGTTTGACACTTTCTTATTTAAATTTAATGTCAAAACTCTTTTTATTTTCAATATATTTACTTTAGCCTATTGGTTTATTTACTGGTAAAGATGATAAACATTTTCTTTGATTCAAAATAATAACAGTGCCTCAAAGTTTTTATTAGGACATTTGTTGTTGTGTTGCCATTCATGATTTAGGAGACTGGAAAAATGTATATTAACTTTAGGTTATAATTTTGTAAGTTAATTAAAATGATACATGCTTTATGTCTCATTATTTCCTATTTATATCTACATAAAAGCAAAGCATAATGGGTCATGCGGTGGGGAATAAAGGTTAATTGAAGGTTCTGATGTTTGCTCTTTAAAATAGGTTTTATATTAGAGAATTATGATTTCATCTTGAAAATTGAATTTACTGATAGCTATTTAGAAATATAGCTGTTTTATAAAATGTGACGGATACTATTCCGTGGAAAACTCCTTTTGTTAAAGCATTAATTGGTAATGTGCTAAATCTTTTTAGGGACTTAACGGGTTGCTTCTTGTATAACCCTTCTTCACAAGATATTGTACTTTAAATATTTTCTGAATTACTCCCTAATATTGGTCTCCTTGCTTCATGCTTGAGAATTTTCCTCAGAACCTATGAGAAGGGAGATGTAACTCGGAAACTTCTCCATTAGTTTTGCTGAAGAATGTGCCATGATGTTTCTGCCTTTACAGTGGCTGTCCCCTTCCTGCTGTGTCCTCCTCTCTGCTTCTGGAAGGCAAGGTCTCAGGCATCGTGTACCATTGCACTTTATTCATACTTCTGATATGACTCTTCCCAGAGTATTCTAAGTGTCCCGTTACCTGCTTGTCTTGACCTGCTGCTAAAGAACTTAAATGGAGGAATCAATTTTTTTCTTTTCTTTTCCTTTTTTTGAGGAAGATTGGCCCTGAGCTAACATCTGCCCCCAATCCTCCTCTTTTTGCTGAGGAAGACTGGATGTGAGCTAACATCCCTGCCCATCTTCCTCTATTTTGTATGTGAGACACCTATGACAGCATGGCTTGATGAGCGGTGTGTATGTCCGTGCCCAGGATCCGAACTGGTGAACCCCGAGCCTCTGAAGCAGAGTGCACGAACCCAACTGCTACACCGCCGGGCCGGCCCATGGAGAAATCATTTTTTAAATCTGTTTTTTATCTAGCAGGCGCTTGATGCCCAATGTGCATTCAGACGTATTTGCTAAATGAATGACAGAAGCCCTTGTTGGTTTCCCTTTTTGCCTAACCATATTTTCTCTCTTTTTAAAATCTTTCTTCATGCAGTGCCCTAACCATTTCTAATATTCAGGCTGGATCAACTGGAAATTGGGGCTGTCATGTCCAGACCAAACGTGGCAATAACACGAGAACTGTCGACATTGTGGTGTTGGAAAGCTCTGCTCAGTACTGTCCTCCTGAGAGGGTGGTCAACAATAAAGGTGACTTCAGGTCAGTGACATGGAAAAGGCTGCAAAAGTCTCCTTTGCTGCAAATCTCTTTTTATTCTCAAAGGCACATAATTGGTCTCCTATCCTCAGTAAGAAAATTTGGAAAATGTATGTGTATGCACATATATATCCTTATATATCTATCTGAAGACTGTCCTTTAGAACAGTGATTTCAGAAATATTTATGGAGCTTTAAAAAAGTAGGTGCCTGAATTTTATCTCAGATCTGTTGATTTAAGAGTCTCGGAAGGAAGAGCTGGAAGTGTTCATTTTTAACAGGTGGTTTTGTTGTAATAGTTAAGAACTACTACTTTAGTCGAATTTCCGAAATGTTCCCCTAAAATAGTGCAAAATTCAGACCGTGCAATGCTATTTCCTGGTTTTTCAAGGGCTCTTTTATGGGTGGACTTTGGAGGGTTAGTATCGCTAAATCACTTTTAGCTGGTGGCAGTCATAATTAGGAGAAAAGATGTCCCATTTTCCTCCCCTATTTGGTTGATTCTGACAACTAAGCAAGAAAGACTTCGGAAAATGAAAGTTCTTGGGTGGCCTCAAACTTGGGAGGCCATTGGCGTTGGACTCTGTGTTAACATAAGCAAAATGAGTTCAATATTATGACTTTTTTACTAGAAAGTTAAGAATTTGTGAGAGGTAAAACTTTTACCTTAAACTCTCTTTACTTTCAAAGTTGCTTTAAAACATCTTTAAATGTATTATTAATATTTTTTACATTCAGGATTTTAATAGTGAGTTTATAGTTGATATAAACAAAGGGAGATAGATTGCTGTTTAAACCAGAGTAAAGATTGTTGAATACCCAGTTTGCACGGTCTGTGATGGGTCCTATTGCTGCCTTGTGGCTGTAAGCCCGATTTTTAAAGGATAAGTAAATCCTTTGGTTAATCTTTCAAATTTGAGGTGAAAAAGAAATAACAGCATCTTAGCTCAGCTAGTTCTTCATTGCTTTTTTTTAATTGTCTTTTGTCCTTTGAAAAAAATTCTCCTTGACACAAGTATACAGAAATCAGCATTTATTATTGCCAGTGAATAAGTCTTTTATGTGGATTAACTGTTAATCTATAATACTTATATTGTATACTTCAAGGTGAACTAGATAACATTTAATTTTGTTATATCCAACATCTTTTACTAAGTAATTATAATATGTCTTCTGCTTATGGTGGATTTTCTTTTTTTACTCATAGCTTTTGAGTATTTTACACTTTTAAAAGTAGAAGAAAAATTGAATTATTTAACTGACTAATGAATTATTTATCTTTTGACACTCCTTAAGATATACAATTAAACTTCCACTGCATTATAAGATTTAGTTTAGTGTTGCTTGGTCTAGTTATACAGTTTTTGATAATGAATTATATTTTGATGTGACTGATTATAATTTAGCAGTTCCTGTGTTATGAGTCTGCTGTAACTTTTATTAAATATATTCATTTTCATTCCCATTTTTGGAGAAGTGGAAGATTTCTTCCAGTCCATTTAGTGATGATCCATGCCAACAGGTTTGTATAGTCACTTAAACAGTGACTATACAATTTATTTGGGCTTCTCCCAGATAAATTAAGTTGTATACTGTGTTGGAGTTCTTCAAGAGCACCCACAAGCACAGAAATTTGCTAGAAGGATTCATGGAACTTGATATAGTTGTAGTCACATCTAAGATATCTTATAGGGATGTAGTAAGATATGTAGCTGGATCATAAGGGAAAAAGGCACAGTTGGGTTCTGAAGCGATCCATGTGCAGGCCTCCTTGTGCTCTCTCCCTCTTGTGAGGGTTGCACAGAGCCTACTCCTCCAGTGATGAAAACGCAGCACCCTCCATGCAGTGTTTCTGCCCAGGGAAGCCCATTGAAGACTCAGCACCCAAAGTTCTTATTGGGGGGCTGGTCATATAGGCATCCTCTGCCTAGCACGTACTGAAATTTCGGACTCCCAGGAAGAAAACAGGTGTTCAGCATAAACTGCATTACTTGTCCAAGCACTGTAGGCACAATGAACACCCTTAGCAGTTAGCTGTTCATGGGGATGCTCCAGGCCCCAAATTCCTAGAGACCACCAAAGGGCCAGTGTTGCAATCAAACCTTTCTAAGGATAGCAGGGGACCTGCTAGCCACTTGGACCTGCTGTGGTAACTCTTCTCTGCAGTGGTACTAACTGCTTCTGCGAAAGGCCAAATTCTGTTTAGATTGGACACAATTCTGACCTTATATACCTAATGGTTACATAAACCTACAATATAATAGCAGTAATTAAAAAGAAACGCAAATCCATTTGTTGCAGCATTTTTCTCTTTTACGGCATAAGGCACAATTTCCCTGTCTGTTTATAGCAACATTTAGAGTATTTTAGAAAAATATCCTATTCTGTTATGGTATTAAAATATACTTGGCTGATAGTTTAAAATGATTTAGTTCATGTTAACTTTTTTTTTAGTTTGGTTTTTATTCTTAAAGGAGTTTTATTTATTCTCCTTGATTTTTCTCTATAATTATACATGACGTTTTCATCTTCAACTTTTCTTCTCTTATGACTTTTGTCAATGTAAGTTTTCTTGTATTATTTTATCTTCGTCCCTCTAGATGGCCCCGAACACTGGCAGGCATTACTGCATATCTGCAGTGTACTCGGAACACCCACGGTGCTGGGATCTATCCTGGAAACCCGCAGGATGAGCGGAAGGCTTGGCGCCGATGTGATAGAGGTGGCTTTTGGGCAGACGATGATTATTCTCGCTGTCAGTATGCAAACGATGTCACTAGAGTCCTTTATATGTTTAATCAGGTAACTCAGCAGTCTTCAAATTTGCCGAGGTTGTTAATAAAACATGGTATTCAAACCAAATTACCTAAGAGTTTTTTTTACATCCTAGTAAAGCATAAGGATTTTGGGTTTATGCTTCCATTGATTGGTCTATCTTGGAGATCCAGCCTAGTTTTCTCAACTGGTATTCAAGGCCCTCTGTGGCTTCACTCTTCCTTTCCAGTCACTGCCTGGTTTTCCGCCTTTGTTTGAATGCCTTAATCATCTGTTTCCACTGGACAAAATCCCAGCCATCCTCCAAGTCCACCTGGGAAGCCCCCTCTTGGGTTCCTTGTATGTAAAGTCCCTTTGTCACAGGTGATCCTTTGTCATACATGTACTACTCAGATACCTTTTCCTGTCTTTGCTTCTATGCATCTTTTATAAACCTCACCAGATTATCAGCAGCTGGAAGATGGTGTCTGTATTATACATTTTTTTATGAACCTTAGTATCTGGGATACCCTTTTTGCAATGATTGGTGCTGAGTCGTGTTTAAGTCAATAAATAAACAGATGTAAAACATTACTGGCAGTGCCTGGTGATACAGATAAGTGCTAAATAAATGGTTCATACTCCTGTGGAGTAGGAGTTCCAGGGAGATATTGATCCCTCCCAGCTGGAGTACTCAGGAAAGCCTCTTTACTAAGCAATTGGAATTGAGTGCCTGTAAAATTTGGAGAAGCAGAGAGGGAGAGATGGTGCAGCCTGTTTACATGATGTGTTTTCATTTATTATTATATTTCATGCCAACTTAAAGAAAATTTCTCTCAGGGAAGTTCCCATGAAAATTTCAGTTTTCTCAGGTTTGAAAAAGCATTTTAAGAAGGTCGTGGTGAGTAAGTAATAAAGATTTTGAATCCATTGCTATGTTTTTAAATACAAAGATAAAATGTCAAAATTCTGTTGATATTTTGCTGAGTGCCTCCTTTTTCCTTTTTCGTGTAGATGCCCCTCAATCTGACCAACGCTGTGGCCACAGCCCGACAGTTACTGGCTTACACTGTGGAGGCAGCCAACTTCTCTGACAAGATGGATGTTATTTTTGTGGCTGAAATGATAGAAAAATTTGGAAGATTTACCAAAGAGGAAAAATCAAAAGAGGTATTTTTCTAGTTCAGCTTTGTAGCATATAGCATGCCAACAAACGGTCCTGTGGTAGAGATGAATCTGTATTTTTAAAGTCTGTTTATGTTTGCTAGATTTGAACTAAATACACTTTTTAGTTTCCAAAATGGTCCTAGAGAAACTTCCACTCCATCTATTATAGTGACCTTTTGTTGGGTGGAGTAGAAGTGAACTGTCAGTTCTGGGAAATTAAGGTCCCCTGACAGAGCAGAGCCAGCCTGGGAGAAAGCATCTTTCCGCCTCCACATTTTGGGTTAGTACTGGGGAGTACTGGGATTTCTTTTCTCTACACAAGCCATGTGTGCATCCTTCTTAATGTGAGTTTTAGTCACCCAGATCTTGTGTTAAATTGCTTAATTGCTTTTGTGATGTCCTGGAGAAATGAAAGAGTGTTTTAGGAACTATTTTGAAATTCCAAGTGATTGAAAACTTAGTGACCATGAAAGGGGTACATTTTAAAAACCATGCTAAAACTATGATATGCTTGTGCTGGCCCCATGCTGTAGTGGTTAAGTCTAGCGTGTTCCACTTTGGCAGCCCAAGTTCATGGGTTCGGGTCCTGGGCACGGACCTACACCACTCATCAAGCCATGATGTGGCAGTGACCCGCATGCAAAAGCAGAGGAAGATTGACACAGATGTTAGCTCAGCTAATCTTCCTCAAGCAAAAAAAGAGGAAGATTGGCCACAGATGTTAGTTCAGAGCAAATCTTCCTCACCAAAAAACAAAACAAAGCAAAACTGTGAATATGCTTGTCAACACAATATCCTTTAGGAGAAAACATTGACAACCACAGTTTTTAGAGCAAATGACCAGCAAATAATGTTTTGAATAAGTTTTTAGAAGCAGTTTAACATATTCTTAGACTTCATCAGGTGTCGAGCTGCCTGAGAACTTTATATATTGTTTCTTTTATGATATAATCACACAAAAATGAATTTTAGAGGTAGAAGAAATCAAGTCATAAGCTGAAGCCCAAAGAAAATTACATTATTTATAAGGTTTTACAGCTAGGTTAGGGCAGGGCTGAAAACAGAACCCAAGAACCCTGGCCATCTAATTTAAGAGTTTTCTTTTATATCACATTTACTTTCTAGTACAATGTTGCCCTGCCCTGGTATTCCAGAAATATTCAATATACAACTGTGGGGAGAATATTGGACTAAAAGTCTAATGTGTTTCTTTACGTAGAACATCTCACATTGGTGAATATGCTAAAAGGTAAATTACATTTAACGTAGGAGCTTTTTGGGTTTTTTTGGGTAGAATATCTATTAATATCTTGCATTTTGGTGATAAATTTTGGAACTGCCGCCTTAGTACATTAGGTAGTTTACTTGATGTAGCTGTTAAAGGAAGAAAATAGTTCTATGTATATAAATGAGACTCAGGTCGGAGGACCACTTGATAACGAGGTAACATTTCAGTGTTGTTATCTGAACTTCAGACCACAATTTTCCAGTGAACTGTCCTCCTGCTTGATTGTGTCTCTGGGCCACAGCCTGCTTCCTGTGTAAATTTTCCTCGCGCTGAGAGAAGCTGGCTGCATTCTGGCTCTGTGCTAATCCTGCTCTCCATTGTTGATTGTAATCACAGGTTAGCTGCCCGCATGATTAGAAGTCATTCTTGGAAGAGGGATGTTTCGAGTCACTGGTGTAATTGGAATGACATTTGGAATGTGGACATTGAAAAAGATTGTGCCATCATATAATACGTATTTATTCCCACGCTGCCCAGCTTTGACATGAGGGGCCTCTGTGCACCTCCTAACTCAGGAAGAGCGAGGTGGTGCCCAGAGGTGCACATTTCACCATATTTGCAAATGTGTGGAATGAATGGTCGGTCACGTTGGCGTATTCTGAGGTGGAAGCATCTTGTTGAGGACTGGAAGTAGCTGTGGTTTGTGAGTTACTAATTAACCATGGGCCCTTTCTTTGTTTTTAAAATAGGGATGGTACTTGCCCTGTTAACTTCCGGAGTTTGTGTGCGCAAGTGAGAAAATACAGGTGAAACTACTTGCAGAATCATTGCAAAGCTAGGATGTACTTTTATATGATCAGGAAATTTAACATTCTTATGATCTCAGAAGCTAAGAAGGAGGTTCTTTAAAAAACAGAAATCACCAGCGTGCTTTAGTTACTTGTCTAAACACTTAGTTTGAAGGAGGTTGATGTCGCTTTCACTGGCTGACATAGGAGGTAAAATTTTAATTATCTTTGGAAACAAATGAAGGCAACTTATTTAGTCTAAATAGAAGAAACAGAGGAAAATTATTCAGGATCGAACAACTGAGATATAAATGTGATATTACCCATCTGATTCTTTGGAAACTTAAACCGCAGGCCATAGCTTTCACCGTTTAGTAAAAAGAAGTCATGAGGTTTAATGGCTTCATTTTAAGTTACTTACCATTACATAAAATTATGCTAAGGTATCCTAACGAGCATATAGCTTAATTGGACAAGTAATTAAATTGATTTTTGTATTATGTACAAAAAATATTCTGCTATGGATTTTTTCGAAACTAAAATATTATGAGGCAGTTGCTTTTTAACCTGTGATTGAATCTAGCCAACACTAGCTGGTACTCTGTTGTCTTAGGATGAGAGCTAAAAGCTGTCCAACTGCCAGGTCTAAGTGATGTATTTAGTGGGGTCTTTGAAAAAGAGCTGAAGGTTGTCTGTCAGGCAATTTAAGTGTCTGTTCCATATTTATGATAGTGATTTCTCTTATGAAAACAATACATAGCCATTTCTGAAGATGAGAAACTACATAAAGATTAGATTTGGTTATGTGCTGTAGTCCCCTTACTGTATTCTAGTTTTAAATATGTGAGTGAGGCACGCACCTTAATGCTAGTTCAATACAAAGTTCATTTGGCACCTTTTTTTATATAGATTGGAAAAAATGTAAAGTTCTTTCATTTACTCATTTAAAAACATAATCACTTCTCTATTGACAGTTATGTTTCTTTCTTTTGGTATTTCTAATGTTTTTTTCCTTGATTCTACTTGTGAGACTTTTCTATATTGTTAAGCTTTTCAAAGACCCAGCTTCTGGCTTTGCGATCTTTTCTAGAACGTTGTTTCTCAAACTTGAGTGTGCATCAGAATCAGCTGGAGGATTTGTTAGACACAAGTTGCTGGGCACCACCCCTTCACTTTCTGACTCTGCAGGTCTGCGATGGGGTCTGAGAATTTGCCTTTCTGCTAAGTTTCAGATGATACTGGGCAACGTGTCTTCGGGACAGGTTTTGAGAGAACACAGTAGTATCTTCATTTTCTAGCTTTACATTGCTTTTTAAAAACATTTCATAAACTTTTTTTAATTAGAAAATTCCAAGAGTCTTGGAGAGAGAATGTTACCATTAATACCTATGTTATACCTTTGACTAAGCTTCAACAATTTTCAGTACTTTCGAGTCTTGTCTCATCTCTCTGTCCACTTATTTCCTTTGTCCTCCATCCCTCCCGCCTTCTCTCTTTCTCCCTTTTTCTCTTTTTCAAGGCTGGAATATTTAATAGCAAATTCTAGGTGTCATATTTCATTCATAATTTTTCGAAAATATATGGAATTTTAAAATATAACCATGATACTGTTATTATATCACCCAAATGAGTTCTAAGTCCTTAATATCATCACGTCTAGTCCATGTTCAGTTTTCCTTGATTATGGTTTTTTAAAAATGTGGACTTTGGTTGCTTAATGGAATCTATTCATATAATTTTGCAGTTGGTTATGTGGGATTTTCTAGACAGATAGTTATGTCACCAGCAAATAACAGTTGGTTTATCTCTTCCTATGTAAAATAGATCCCTTTTTTTTTTTTCTGGTTATACATTGGAGAGGACCTCCAGAACAATGCTGATTAATGTCGGTGATAAGGGGTCTTAATGAGAATGGTCTCATATATCATTATTAAGGGTGATACTTGTTTGCTTCTGCCAAGTACCTAGGAACAATACCAGAGTAGGGGAGGTCCCTTTGAAATTAGATCTCACCTTGAAGTTTTTCAGACCAGAAAGTAACATGAAGTCTGACCGTAGTCCTGTGCAAATGCCAACTTGTGTTTGCAGTTGTCAAGGAAGAAATTCTTTTTACCTCGTATCTTGTGCCAATGACAAGACAGGCAAGTTTCAACTTTCCTTGCTGTCCCCTTCCTTCTGTGAGGCTAATTTAGGGCTGGATTGTCCTGACCCAGGAGGTGTCCCCTTTGGGTTATCAGTTTTATGCAGTGGTCATCTCCTGTTAGGCCTGTGTTGGTGGGGCCTAGGCCCTCTGTGGACATCAAAAGGTAGTCCATGGTCAACAGAGTTCTGCCTCAGAGCTCTTTGAATTTCTGCTTTTGTTTTGCTATTGGCTCTGGAGGAGTCTTTATTTTCTGACTGGTGCATTTAAAAAAAACTTTCTTTGCTTCAGCATTTTTTCCTTTTAGCAGGAGAATTGTCCAGAGCACGTTGTCTTCCATACTGCCAGGAAGGGAGATGCACATACGTTTTTGTAATCAGAAAAAACAAAATCTGCTTCCATTGGGAGAATTGGAGGAATCTTAGGAGTGAAGCGTTTCCATTTGTTGTGAAGGTGTGGCTGAGAGTGCTGCTCATTAACTTCTGCCTCTCTCGAATGTTCCAGGAATTATTTTTATAAATGCAACTTTGTCTGCTTGGATTGTCTACTTAGAGGAAATGTTCTCCTTCCTGTTGATAATTGTATCTTCGTTGCCTGTGCTAGAAACACAGCAAGAATCAGTCCTTCTCTAGTCACAGCAGCTCTGCCATTGATGTGCATTTTTAACTTCTCTGTGTCTCTTTTTCTTTTTTTTTTTTTTTATTAATGTTATAATAGATTACAACCTTGTGAGATTTCAGTTGTACATTTTTGTTAGTCATGTTGTGGGTACAGCACTTCCCCCTCTGTGCCCTCCCCCCACCCCCCCTTTTCCCTGGTAACCACCGATCAGATCTCCTTATCAATATACTAAATTCCACCTATGAGTGGAGTCATATAGAGTTCGTCTTTCTCTGACTGGCTTATTTCGCTTAACATAATACCCTCGAGGTCCATCCACGTTGTTGTGAATGGGCCAATTTTGTCTTTTTTTATGGCTGAGTAGTATTCCATTGTGTATATATACCACATCTTCTTTATCCAATCATCAGTTTCTGGGCATGTAGGCTGGTTCCACGTCTTGGCTATTGTAAATAATGCTGCGATGACCATAGGGGTGCAACGGACTCTTGAGATTTCTGATATCAGGTTCTTAGGATAGATACCCAGTAATGGGATGGCTGGGTCATAGGGTATTTCTATTTTTAACTTTTTGAGAAATCTCCATACTGTTTTCCATAGTGGCTGTACCAGTTTGCATTCCCACCAACAGTGTATGAGGGTTCCTTTTTCTCCACAACCTCTCCAACATTTGTCACTCTTGGTTTTGGATGTTTTTGCCAATCTAACGGGTGTAAGGTGATATCTTAGTGTAGTTTTGATTTGCATTTCCCTGATGATTAGCGATGATGAACATCTTTTCATGTGTCTATTGGCCATATTCATATCTTCTTTTGAGAAATGTCTGTTCATGTCCTCTGCCCATTTTTTGATCGGGTTGTTTGTTTTTTTGTTGTTAAGCAGTGTGAGTTCTTTGTATATTATGGAGATTAACCCTTTGTCGGATAAGTGGCTTGTGAATATTTTTTCCCAATTAGTGAGCTGTTTTTTTGTTTCAATCCTGTTTTCCCTTGCCTTGAAGAAGCTCTTTAGTCTGATGAAGTCCCATTTGTTTATTCTTTCTATTGTTTCCCTCAACTGAGGAGTTACAGTGTCCGAAAAGATTCTTTTGAAACTGATGTCCAAGAGTGTACTGCCTATATTCTCTTCCAAAAGACTTATTGTCTCAGGCCTAATCTTTAGGTCTTTGATCCATTTTGAGTTTATTTTGGTGTGTGGTGAAAAAGACTGGTCAATTTTCAATCTTTTGCATGTGGCTGTCCAGTTTTCCCAGCACCATTTGTTGAAGAGACTTTCTTTTCTCCATTGTAGGCCCTCTGCTCCTTTGTCAAAGATTAGCTGTCCATAGATGTGTGGTTTTATCTCTGGGCTTTCAATTCTGTTCCATTGATCTGTGGACCTGTTTTTGTACCAGTACCATGCTGTTTTGATCACTGTAGCTTTGTAGTATGTTTTGAAATCGGGGATTGTGATTCCGCCGGCTTTGTTTTTCTTGCTCAGGATTGCTTTAGCAATTCGCGGTCTTTTGTTGCCCCATATGAATTTTAGGATTGTTTGTTCAATATCTGTGAAGAATGTTCTTGGGATTCTGATTGGGATAGCATTGAATCTGTATATTGCTTTAGGTAGTATGGACATTTTAACTATGTTTATTCTTCCAATCCATGTGCAAGGAATGTCTTTCCATCTCTTTATGTCATCGTCAATTTCTTTCAAGAAAGTCTTGTAGTTTTCATTGTATAGATCCTTCACTTCCTTGGTTAAGTTTATCCCAAGGTATTTTATTCTTTTCGTTGTGATTGTGAATGGGATTGAGGTCTTGAGTTCTTTTTCTGTTAGTTCATTGTTAGTGTATAGAAATGCTACTGATTTATGCACGTTAATTTTATACCCTGCTACTTTGCTGTAGTTGTTGATTATTTCTAATAGTTTTTCTGTGGATTCTTTGGGGTTTTCTATATATAAGATCATGTCGTCTGCAAACAACGAGAGTTTTACTTCTTCGTTACCTATTTGGATTCCTTTTATTTCTTTTTCCTGCCGAATTGCTCTGGCCAGCACCTCCAGTACTATGTTGAATAGGAGTGGTGAAAGTGGGCACCCTTGTCTTGTTCCTGTCCTCAGAGGGATGGCTTTCAGTTTTTGTCCATTGAGTATGATGTTGGCTGTGGGTCTATCATATATGGCCTTTATTATGTTGAGGTACTTTCCTTCTATACCCATTTTACTGAGGGTTTTTATCATAAATGGGTGTTGGATCTTGTCGAATGCTTTCTCTGCATCTATTGAGATGATCATGTGGTTTTTGTTTTTCATTTTGTTGATGTAGTTTATCACGTTGATTGACTTGCGGACGTTGAACCATCCCTGTGTCCCTGGTATAAATCCCACTTGATCATGGTGTATAATCTTTTTGATGTATTGCTGTAATCGGTTTGCCAAAATTTTGTTGAGGATTTTTGCATCTATGTTCATCAGTGATATCGGCCTGTAGTTCTCCTTCTTTGTGTTGTCCTTGTCAGGTTTGGGGATCAGGGTGATGTTGGCTTCATAGAATGTGTTAGGGAGTTCTCCATCTTTCTCAATTTTCTGGAACAGTTTGAGGAGAATAGGTATTAAGTCTTCTTTGAATGTTTGGTAGAATTCTCCAGAGAAGCCGTCTGGTCCTGGACTCTTATTTTTGGGGAGGTTTTTGATTACCGTTTCTATTTCCTTACTTGTGATTGGCCTATTCAGATTCTCCATTTCTTCCTGATTCAGTTTGGGGAGATTGTAGGAGTCTAGGAATTTGTCCATTTCTTCCAGGTTGTTCAATTTGTTGGCATATAGTTTTTCATAGTATTCTCTTATGATCTCTTGTATTTCATTGGTATCTGTTGTGTTTTCTCCTCTGTCATTCCTAATTTTATTAATTTGAGATTTCTCTCTTCTTTTCTTGGTGAGTCTGGCTAGGGGTTTGTCAATTTTGTTAATTCTTTCAAAGAACCAACTCTTTGTTTCATTGATCCTTTCTATTGCCTTTTTTGTTTCAATATCGTTTATTTCTGCTCTTATTTTTATTATTTCCCTCCTTCTACTGACTCTGGGCTTTGTTTGTTCTTCTTTTTCTAGTTCTGTTAGGTGTCGTTTGAGGTTGCTTATGTGAGCTTTTTCTTGTTTAGTGAGGTGGGCCTGTATTGCGATGAATTTCCCTCTTAGGACTGCTTTTGCTGCATCCCAAATGTTTTGGTATGTCGTGTTCTCATTTTCATTAGTCTTCAGATAAAATTTGATTTCTTCTTTAATTTCTTCAATGATCCATTGTTTGTTGAGAAGCGTGTTGTTTAGTCTCCACATTTTTGCACCTTTCTCTGCTTTTTTCTTGTAGTTGATTTCTAGTTTAATAGCATTATGATCAGAAAAGATGCTTGATATTATTTCAACTCTCTTGTATTTATTGATGTTTGCTTTGGTTCCCCAAATATGGTCAATCCTTGAGAATGTTCCATGTGTACTTGAGAAGAATGTGTAACCTGCTGTTTTTGGATGATGTGTTCTATATATATCTATTAAGTCCATCTGGTCTAATTTTTCATTTAATTCTATTATTTCCTTGTTGATTTTCTGTTTGGATGTTCTGTCCATTGGTGTTAATTGTGTCTCTTTTTCTTAAGTCCGTATTTCCCACTCTTTATTTGTGTTTTAATCTAAAAAGAATTATCTTTCGTATTTTGTTAGGCTAGCTCAAACCTTCTATAAGGAAATAGAGAATAAAGGCAACATTTATTCATGCAACATTATTCTCAGTCTTTTTGCCCTCTTCCCTTCCCACCAGTTTCCCTATTGTCGTGGTTGTCATCATCATCATCATCATCACTCTCTTTACTCCTCTACCATGGTAAAGTCAGAGCGTTAATCTTTGCCCTAGGCCCTGATGTTGATCACAGTTAGACCTCTTATTGGCTATTGATTACTTAACTGAGCGAGCTGCTGAGAAGCATACAGTGGATCTCAAGGCCCTCAGGACACTGAAGCTAGTTAACGGTGACATCAATAATGGTGACATCAGTACACTTTTAAAACTTGGCTTTCACAGCAGAACAACTCCGTCATTAAAGATAATCAAGGTAATAACAAACTTTGAGATAGTTATGATCTCAATATTATATGTAGTTTGTAACTAGGAGAAAATCGTGAAGACTACTTGAACTTAGAAAATAATAATACCAGGGGGTCAGCCCATTGGCATAGTGGTTAAGTTTGCACTCCCCGCTTTGGTGGCCTGGAGTTTGTGGGTTCAGGATCTGGGCACAGACCTACACACTGCTTGTCAAGCTATGCTGTGGTGGCATCCCACATACAAAATAGAGGAAGACTGGCATGGGTGTTTGCTCAGGGACAGTCTTCCTCAAACAAAAAGAGGAAGATTGGCAACAGATGTTAGCTCAGGGCATATCTTCCTCAGCAAAAAATAAATAAATAAAATAAAATAAAGTAATTAAATATCCTCAAGTTTGGTTTGTAATATTGTGCATTTCCTATGCTAATGTATCAGAAATTCATGAAAATTACAGATGATTTTGATCAGAGTTCCAAATTATGTATTGAGAACATGAAATATTCTGTCTCTTAAAACAGATGACATTTAACACTTCTATTGTTACTAATATGGCATTTTCATTTCTTTACCCTTTTATCTTTGACAAAGCGCATTCGCACATATTTCCATTTGATCCCCACTGTTTACTGTGACAGGTGGAAGAGCAGGTGCATGATTCCTTCTGACCCTTTTGTGGCTGGACTGGCCTTCAGGGAATGAGGTCAAGGAGAAATACAATGCCTTCTGATGCTGGTTGCCATTTTTAAGCTGTCTTTGTGTGTCAGATTTCAGGAGTACTTTTTTAATCCAATGTAATTTTTCATGCACTGTTATCCTTTTTTGCCACTGTGACGGATTCAGAACTACTTCCCCAACCGAGCTGCAGAATAAATGTATAGCATTTGATGATTACCTGGTCTAGGGACTATTTTGGCAACAAATTCCTTTCTTAGTTCTTAGCCATTTGAAATGAAATAATGAGAAAAATAGCTTGTTCTCAGCTAAGACAATCACTCTTATGAGCTCTATGCCTTCTTAGAGAGAGTTCTTTTCTTTGTAATTGTTAACACGTTAAATCCCGTTACTGGCATCAGCTAGTGGACCACGGCAGTAGTTCTTTGATCACGTAGTAGTCATAGTTTTTCAGTTGAAATGATGTATATATTAGGTCTTATATTGGATCTTCGTAAAGTCCATACATTTAGAACTTTAAGAAAATACAGAACAATAAGTTGAGTTGTAACTAAGCTAATCTGTAAACACCTCGTATATTTTTGTAGTACCTTAGAATAGAATCAGTATTGTCCTGTATTTTAAGTTTCCGCAGCTAATGAGAATTTCTTTTCTGATAGCCATAGAGCATATTTTACCACATCCTCTCTTTTACCTATTTATTTTTATATACAAATTTGAAATCATGATAGGTAAGAATAATAGACAAAAACTTAGCTAAATTATTGCAGCCGCTCTGAATTCCTATTAAGAGGTAGTGGTAATTATTCCAATCACTGTATAAATGACTGATTAACATATTTGGTAATTGACATATCTGAAGTCACTATCCTTCATAACTCCAGAAATAAAGGCTTCTGTTTGAGTGAAATTCATCCCCATACCTGTTTGTTATCGGAATATGTACTAGGATGCTAATGTTCCATGAACTGTTTAAAATGAATAGGTTTGGGATCCTACAAAGCTTGATTATAGGCTTTTCCTTATTTTTTGTTAGTTGATGCTGTTAATGTCTTGGGTTTGGGGGAAATGCCTCTTGAGAATCTGTGAGTCCATTAAAATAGGGTATTTGGATTATATTGCATTACTCTTCATCATATATTACTCTGCTTATTTTCTTCATTGCAGTTATCATTAAACGTGTATTAACTTGGGTGTTTGGTATTTTCTTCACTAGATTATAAACTCCAAAAGAGAGCTTGTATGTTTCTTTCACTGCTGTATCTCCATTGCTTGGGACAGTGTCTGCTCACCTTGGTCCTCAACAAATAATGTAGTCAATGGGTGAATGAATATTGTACAGTTATTGGCTTCTATTCCAGGAGCTGTACTAGTGAATAAGGGTATAAACATAAGTAGGACACTGTGATGTCCCTGTCCTCAAGATGTTCACAATGGAAAGAAAGGAAGGACAGAATTGTGATACGCTGTGTTAAGGACAGTACGGAGTCAGTTAACTGTTTTTTAATTGGATGGGAGCATGGGGCTTTACAGAGGAGAAAGAGGCAGTTTTGCTAGATGATGCACTGGTATTGAACACAGCCTTCAAATATGCACCCCTCTTAGCAGTTTTGAGGTTGAAATGGTAAAAAAGAGAGCAATAAAATAACAAGAAGAGCTAACATTTTTTTGAGTGCTTGCCCTGTGCCAGGTATGGTTTCAGGAGCCTTATATTTATTATTGGAACTTAAACTTCACAGCATTCAGAAAAGACAAGAGTGTTGTTATCCTCATTAGACAAATAAAGGAGGGGATGAGAGGTTAAGTGTGCAGCCCAATCAGTGGTCAGGATTTGAAGTCTGGTTCTTCACCCCTCTCTTAGAGCAGTTGCTCACCCCATGGTGCCAGGGTTGGGATCTGGTGGATTTCCACAGGCTTGTCTTCTTTGTGAACCATGGGTGAGATGGACTGAACTTTTTCCAAACTTGCATCAGCCCTCATAAACGTCCGGGGAAGAGCATTGGGTGCAAAACAAGGTTGCAAAGCTCAGCTGGGATCTTCTAGGACAATTAAAAGACATTCTGCTAAGACAGCCTTGGCTTTCTGGTGTGGCTTTGGGGCTTAACGCCTTTGATGCTTACTGCTTGAATAGAGGACCAGCCAGCCTGTAAATCCTCTGATCCTACCTCTGGAATGCTTTTGTTGTTCTTTTGGCCACAGATCTGCCTCTCAGGAACATTTTGCTCAATACCAAACTCCCTCGACAACAGTCCATTAGCCCTGGACTGTTCAATGCATTTCTCCAACATGGGACATACAGGTCAGAGTCAACAATGGTCAATTGACATTTCATTGGTATTGCCTGACAGTTGTTTACATCTTTAAGTTATGGGCTGAGCTAATGAAAAGAATGCAGTAAATGAAAGAAAACCAGCAGTGAAAAAGTGAGCACCTCTTAGGATCTGTTTATTTCTCAAAGCATTCATCGAGTTGGGAGGAAGAGAAGAAGTTCATTTGAGGTAGAGGAAACTGCGTGTGCAAAGACACATGCGATGGCCCAGCGCACGTAAGGAACTCACCATAGTTGGACGTGCCTAGAGTTTTGAACATGACAGGATGCTCGTGAGGCAGGCAGGGCATATTTCTTAGTAATGATACTTAGCTAGCACAAAAAGAAGGGTTTATAAATGGTTTTCCAGACAAAAAGTTGAGATCTTTTTATTCTGGGATCATGTGATGTCTTTTTCTTCCTCTTGAATAACGTAATTGCCTTTGGCCCCATTATTTTGAGTCCTGCATGTCAGTCTTTTCACCAGTGATTTAGTGGTTACGTAAGTACACTGTTTTGAGTAAAATATTACCAAATGGTCATAATCGAATGTACTATTCATATCTGAAGGTGTTTTAATGAGAAACAAGTAAAGTCCCTGTTGAGTTTTCATGTGAAAATTTAGACTGAAGGCCAATCTTGTTGTCTCGTTAGGATTTTGATTATGTAAAACAGCCTGTGTTGGTTTTAAAGATCTTTTCTTTTCTCTCCTGTACGCCTGCTAGCTAGGTGATGTGATGGTTGACATTGCAAGTAACATCATGTTGGCTGATGAGCGTGTCCTGTGGCTGGCACAGAGGGAAGCGAAAGCCTGCAGTAGAATTGTTCAGTGTCTGCAGCGCATCGCCACGTACCGTCTAGCCAATGGAGCTCATGTTTATTCAACAGTAAGTGTAACATTATCCTAGAATTCTAAGAAAAAAATTCATTTAAAGCAACTCTAACCCAAAAGCGAGACGCCTCGTCCCCGTTATTATTTAGGGTGGGTATTTTCTGTTACTGCTTGTTATTAATTTCCTGTTCTCAAACATTTTAAAAGCTAATTTTGCTTTTGAGTAAGCTGTTTTTTTGGTAACTAGAAAATACTTTCTTATTCTGTAGTTTGAATGGTTATTGCTAGCTAATCCTCTGAAACTTTCCAAGACACAAATAAGAACACTATAGGATTGCCCTCCTGTCAATACCCACTGTCTGTTCTGGCCAATACTCTGTTCTGTGCCCTGAAGGATGTTTTGAGAGAGTACTTGATTGCTTGCCCGGATTTCAGTTTCAAAAGAGGACTGGGATGCCCCCCAAAACCTTGTGAACCTATTGACATTTTCAGTCCTTCCGTTCCTGGGATAATGGGTTATTTATTACTATTTAATTTAATGATTATTAAATATAAATCTTATTTGTGCTAAATTTGACTGTTCTAAATTTTCTGGTATACTGCTTGATTTTTGTTTTATAGTTGTGATAAATGTAATAAATCATATGTTATCCCCTTGGCAGTCATATTCTGCTCTGGTCCATGATTTTCATTTCCTAATTATTTTAGTGGGTTCATATAATATTCTCTACTTTCTTCTATGATTTTATACAATTCAAGATTACTGTTTTTCCATTGATTGATGGGACCTTTTGTGATGATACTGTGTTTAGTTGTTCCTTTTGCTCACTTAAGTTTATAATAAATAAAATGGAGGCCTACCATGGCTCCTGTCTTTGACAACTTGGGTCAGGGTTATTTCTCTCTCAGATACATGGCCTTACTTGAAACCAACTTGTCATTTTTATGGCCTTACTTGGCCTTTCCTGGCCATTTGAACCCATTTTAAATCCCTCGCTGTAGCCTTGCTTATTTCTCACCCCAAAGAACATCTTCTTTCCTCTGAACATCATTGGTTCTTCTGAGAACCCAAGGATATAATAAAGGTCATAGTGGGTATTTGCACACTATTTCAATATGTAGAAAAGGTTCCAGGAAACTTGATTATACATTTGTTTATAATAATCTACTTACGGTATGGTTGCAAGGGTACCTCAAAATGGCAGATTTCTTTTTTCTAACTAAGGTTTCACATGTTTGTCATGATTATTGCTGCTTATCAGAAGCTCTAGTGTTGTTTATGTGTCTTTGATCAATAACAATTGGAATACAAATTATTTGTTAACAGAGACAATTGAATTAGTAAGATTTTTCACAATGTTTCACCTGTGGGGCAAAAGCAATGCAAGGATTCCTTAGTCTTGGAGATTTGGGGAGCCACCAGTTATTTTCTACCGTACATGTGATACTTGGTAAATTCTACCTTATCTTTTAAATTTTTTAGTTTGTGTCCTCCTAATAGATTTTAGATACCTTGCATGAAAGTTCTATGTTTTTTTTTTTTAAAAAAAGAGGACTTTGTCCATATATTCTACCTAATTAGAATGGTGTCTTGCCTGTATGCTAGGCATAGAATTAATCATCCTTAAAGGAAAGAGACTCTATGTTGTCCTTGGAATTTACAGTAAATCCTATTACCTTGCTGGATGTGAAAGAGACTGGTCAGCTTGTCGCTTCTCGTGCCCTCTCTGGCATGGTTCTGACAATGGGAGTGAAGGGAGCCATCCTCCAGGCGTGGGCATGGCGGTTGTTTGTGTGGACGGGTCATGTGTTTTGGTGGCCCTCCTGAATTCAGTCCCACTTGTGAATTCCTTAAAACTGTTGGGGCAGGGCCGTCTTTTTCAGATGATTTTCCTGACCTAATTTGCTTTTAAAATCTCTTCATTTACTACTATTTGAACCAGCACCTCCCTTCCTCTTCTGAGGAAACAGCTTTTGAGTAAGTTTATGTAAAGTTTTTATCGGTGAAACAATGCAAAGAGTTAACTGATCTCCTTGTAAAAAAAAAAACCAGGGAATATGACATGTAGTGTTGAACGAGCTGACTTCTAAGTGCATTTCTCAAAGCCTAATACTCTACCTGTATTATGTTCATTAAGGGGGTGCACTGATTTCTTAAGCTAACTTTTTATAAGGCACTTCAGTTTTTAGCTTATAGTTTCTGCAAAGGGCTATTCAAGTTATTTTTAATTGACTTCTGATTTATATGCGGTCCTCCATACTTTTTGACTTCTTCTTTTCCTCTTCGTTGGTCTTCTTTCTATTCCAGGACATCGTTTCACTTCCAGCATCTTTTTAAGTTCCGCCAGTTGTCTGTCTGCACGGTGCTTTTATTTAATTAGAACCTGAACTTTCTCTTGTAGCTTATGTGCAGTGTTTTGTGTTCCTAAACTCTTTGAAAGTGCTTTTTTCCCATATTATGAATCTTACATCACTCCTGTTTGATTGACTTTTCAAGTATTCACCCAATATTGCTCTGGAAGCTTATGTCATCAAGGCCACTGGCTTCACTGGGATGACATGTACCGTGTTCCAGAAAGTGGCAGCCTCTGACCGCACAGGCCTTTCTGACTATGGGAGGCGGGATCCGGATGGAAATCCAGACAAGCAGCTGAGCTTTAAGTGCAATGTTTCAAATACATTTTCAAGTCTGGCGCTAAAGGTATGTTAAATTCTATAGTCATTTAAAACCCTTTATGGTCAGATTAAAATAGTCAAAATGTTTTGCTTTGCAAAATAACTTTGTTAAAAGTTTTTTGTGCGGGTAATATTATTTTGTGTTTGCTGTTGTTTTAAAGGAAACTCAGACCAGGAAGGGCCATCTTAGGACTTTCATGGGCCCTAGGCGTTTTTCGCACTTTGGACCTCTGTCTTTACACAAAAATAGGAAAATTTTATTTTATGACTGCAATGGTAAAAAGACAAATATTACATATTAAAACATTTTCTTTGACCTTAATTGTTATGCTCCTGATTTTAAAAGACATGACAACATTTTTGTGGACCTCCTAAAAATATTGTGTGACCTGTCTCTGTGTCTGCTGGACCTAATGGAAAAGTCAGCTGTGAGACTGGGCATTTCTTCAGGCAAGCTGTATATCAAGATTTTTGGCAAAAAAGTGCAAACATGTGATATGTCTTCAGAAAAATGTGTGTTTTATTGCAGCAAGCAAAATTAAAAGCATTTGTATTGGGGCCGGCCCAGTGGCACAGCGGTTAAGTACACACATTCCGCTTCGGCGGCCCGGGGTTCGCTGGTTTGGATCCCGGGTGCGGACATGGCACCGCTTGGCATGCCATGCTGTGGTAGGCGTCCCACATATAAAGTAGAGGAAGATGGGCATGGATGTTAGCTCAGGGCTAATCTTCCTCAAAAAAACAAGGCATTTGTATTGATTTTTAAAGTTTGGGGTTTAGATGTGTTTCATGAAATTACGTTGAAGAAAATAGTGGAGGTACAATTCCAACACCCTAATGGAACCACATTTTTTTCATTTAGTGTTGTGTGGCCATATGTATCTGTGTTCTCTGTGACTTTTAATTACCCAGTGCTTTGTTTCTGGCTTATCCCTGAGTTATAGCACAAACACTATTCTAGTCATTTTAATGGCTGCTTAGTGATCAAATAGGTGTTAGGCGTCCTGTTACCTTGTGGGCACTCAATAAATATTATGAATGAAGAATTAATGTATTTTGTCTTACCTTACCCTGGTGACCTCTGTAAGGAGAGCCAATTTACCTATTTTAGAAATAGCCCAACTTACCTCACCACCCAAGACAGTCTCAAAAGTCTGATAATGATAATATATTTGATACCATATACTCTGAGGAACATTGGCAAGATTTGTTTGTTACTCTTTGCTCTGAGAGTGCTTGATGTACCCAGCAATGCTACTGTAGACCTGCTCCTTTCCCTATTGTGTTATTGATCGGTAAAAATATACCATGAAAGGCATAGACACAGCCTTACACACAAGCCCTTGAGAGAAAGGCATGTGTCTTTGAGAAGTACTTAAAATTGATGAACTCTTCTATCTTGGGTGATCATAGTTGGTAGGAAGGGATTAAAAATGACGAAACTCTACATTTCATCAATTTCACTTCCTAACCCTCTGAGTAAGGAGTTTTCTACTTGCTAAAGTAGAAAGCTTTAAATGAACACCCTCAGATTTGTCGATTTCATACTATTCTAGCCTTTTAAGATCATCTTGTGGCCAGAAACCAAGGACACATTACACTATTATTTGTGTTTCATAGATGGACATGATTAAACTGAGTAAAAAAGGCATGTATCCTTCATGACACAAAATTAAAAATTTTAATGTCAGCAGTACAAAATACTTTAGCACTTTAACTGAAAATTTTCTTTACGTTTTCAACTTTGTGCCAGGGCACTTTTTACTCTTTTTGTATGTGCTTTCTTTTTCAATGTCTTGAATATACTAGACAACTTGAACATTCAGTAATTGACTGTGTTATCCTTGAATGGGAGAATATGCTAGCAAATGAAATTAAACTCAGGAAAAGTCAGTCCTGAGTTAGCAGTAACAGTCATATTTGAATTGCTTCCTACATGTTTCTTGAATCTCTGTCCTTCTGTCTTCATTACCGTCACAGCCTGGTTTGGACTTCCCTCCTATATTACCCAAACCATTGTGATCTCCTATTTAGTCTCTGTCTCTCAAGCTCTTCCTTTAAAATCCATCCTTCTCCTGTAGATTGGTCCCCCTGGGGCTGACATTTGGCCAACATCACCAGTACAACTATACCAGTTAGTAAAATATTGAAATACTTCCTTACCCTTTAGCAGATAGCTGCTGCTCCAGTCCCCTGAGTGCCTCCTTAGTCTGCTGGTCCTTCTGCCTGGAATACCACCCGGATCTCTCCACCCTTTAGCAAATGATGGGCTGGTGCCTGCAGAGCAGAGGGTCTCTAGGAGCCTTCCCCTCTGCAGAGGCTGTTCTCATGGTCCATGTGTGCCATTTCAGGTTTTTAATATTGTGAAGATTATCCTTGGATCGACCCAACATGGAAGTTGACCTTGCATATGCCCTGATAAATACTTCCTGTCTCTCAGAGGCTGGCTGTAGGGTAGCTTCATCATTTGTCATTTATCTGCCCTCTTACCCCATATCTCTTCCTACCTCCTCTCTCTCTTGTCCAGTAACAGAAAATTTCCCTTGGTTCCTCTCCCACTCACTGGCCATTCTTAGGCCGGGCTCATGCTAATTCTCTGGCTAGAATTCTCTATTCCTCCTATTCTCCCCAGCAGCTTGGTTGTGTGTTAACATCCAGCAGAAATGTCACCTTCAAGAAATAGTACCTAGTACTGTCCTGTTAGTCCTCTCCTCTCCCACCCTCATCTCTCTGTTTCTCTTCCTCACTCTTCTCATACACTCTGCTCATCTCTCTGCCATTGCGTGTTACACTTGGGAGCCAAATGGGTTTCTTACCTCCTGCAGTGGACTAAGGGTTGCTTGAGGCAGAGCTGGTGCCTGAGTCATTGATGAACTCAGTGCCTGGCCTCGGTCAGTTGGCCGGTTGGAGATTGAGTAACCTGTCATTTGACTCTCGCAGCACCAAATCTCCTCTGATTTTTTTCTTAATGAAATGCTTCCTTTCATCATTGGTACCATACTTTAGGTCCGTTAGCATCACAAAATAGTATGTTTTCAATAAACTACTAAGAGCTTTTAGCAATTGCTGGTATTTTGAATTCAGCTGTAATGTAGTTAGAAAAAACTGGTTCCTTAAAATTTACTTGACTGTAATTTAGAAATCAACTTTTCTCTGTGTGTCCCATATTTCCCTCAGCCCAGACACGTAGGGCTTTTGCCCAACTGAAGTCCTTTGAGATTTCCAGACCAGTCATATATGTCTTCATGCTTCCTGCTTTTCATTGCTGCCCTTTTTTTTTTTGTGCCCTCAGTCCCACTTCTACTCTGTGAAATCCCTGCTCCTCTCCTTCTAAGACTCCATTCAGATGGCAGCTTCCTTCTCTTCCTCAGACAGAATTCATCATTGCCTCTTAGTCCCGTAGTGCTTTGTTCATTTTCCAAAATAATTAGAAGCTGATGTGACGATGAATTGACTTACAGTGACAGGCCATGTAATATGGTGACTAAGAAAGCGGTCTCTCTGCAGCCAAACAGCCTGGGTTCATGTTCTGCTCCCCCACTTAACAGCTGTGCAAACTTGGGGCAAATACCTTAACCTCTCTGAATGTCAGTTCCTCATCTGTTACATAGGAATCATGAAATGGTACTTAACTGAGAGGGTTATTGAGAGGATTAAATGAGGCAAACGTGGACATTTACAATCGTGCACTTAATGAACGTTAGCTCTTGTTAGTATTGTCGTTGTCTCTTCCTTGTTTGATTGTGAATATTTGAGGGCAGGGACCATGGCTTATTTCATTGTATATCTCCAGATTGTGCCAAGCACGGAAAAACAGAACATCTGATAAATGTGGTTGAATAAAAATGAACAGCCAGGGGCCAGCCCCGTGGCACAGTGGTTAAGTGCGCACGTTCCCCTTCGAAGCCCTGGGGTTCGCCGGTTCAGATCCCGGGTGCAGACATGGCACTGCTTGGCAAGCCATGCTGTGGCAGGCATCCCACATATAAAGTAGAGGAAGATGGGCACAGAAGTTAGCTCAGGGCCAGTCTTCCTCAGCAAAAAGAGGAGGATTGGCAGCAGTTAGCTCAGGGCTAATCTTCCTCAAAAAAAAAAAAAGAAAAAAGAAAAAAATTAACAGCCAAACTAAATTAGCAAAGAAAGATAGTCAAATTAGTTCTAAAGGCAAACACAATCCCTGTTAATCATCAGCAGCGAGATAATCAGAAGATGGTATACAGTTAATCATATACAAGAAAATAAAGATATATCGTAACCTCTGTTTAAAATCGAGCGGGTAGATAGTCAAGAAAACATGGATAAATTAGTATTTTATTGTTTTAAATCAAGTGGCTCTTTGACTCATTCCAATTTTAGTGTTAGACTTCTATAGACTTGAACAAAATTAGGATTTCTGGAAATTTTCATTTATTAATCACATAGTAGAAGAAGTCCAGATTGTTTCATAAGGAAACATATTAAAATCTAGTGAAAGTATCTGAGTGAACATCTCTTAAGATAGTTACCATTTTCTTGCTAGTTTAGTGTCATTGTAAATAGGAAAATATACATGAATTTTGCAAATAAAATAGTAAGAGCTCTAGGATAACATTCATTTCACGTGTGTTCATAGTTTGTCAAGTTTTAGTATTGACATTATTACTCAAAGTGAATTGTGGAGGTCAAAATATGGTGAGGTTCTCAATTATTATTCATCAGTCAGTCACTTTAAGGCATTTCCTGTCTCCCCAGCCTCCAGACACGCCTGCCCCACTGCTGTGTAACAATAACAGAAATAGCTCCCACAGTTCCATAGCCTTTTGTACTTGTCATCGTCACGATCCCTTTTGGTCCTCACAACCATTTCTTAGGAAAGATGATTCGCTGCCTTTGACAGACGAGACTCAGAGAGGGTAGACAAAACTGTGCAGTGTTAAGCAGCTGCTAAGTGGTGAAGCTGCATCCCAAGTCCTGGTTTTTTGTTTGAGATCCCACGTTCTTCTCCCCATGGGTGGCATGTGATCTTTCAATAATAAATATTAGACCCCAAAAGCATGTATTTACCAAAGGATTTTAAGAGACATTTAAAAAAATTTATTAGCTATAACTCATGTGTTTCTATCTGTTTCCATTGCCGTAATCCATACATTTTAAAATAAATATTTGGTTAAATGAAATTATAAACTTTGTGTTCTTTGCCTTCAGGCTAAGTGCAAAAGGTATAATCATGATAAATGTAACAAATCAGTGTTCCTCAGTGATATTTTTCATTAGATTTACAACCTTTCTGTAATAAATGATCAACACTTCTTTTAAATAAAGTATACAAGTATTACATTCTTACTATAAAAATCTAAACATTATTGATACAGCTGAAGTTTGCTTTTTCAGCACCCCTAGGCTACCCTCTCTCTACCCAGGGAACCTGTAATATTATTGAGTAATATTCTTTATTGGACTTTGAAGGATATTTTAGAAGCGATAGATATGTAACAGTGCTGAATGTGTAGCTCTCGTCTCTCAGCGATTGTCCATGCACCCGAGTTTTTTAATTTGTTGTTTTTGTTGGGTTGGTTTTATAAGTTTAAACTTGTGTAGAAAAAGTTTTGGACTTCTCGAAATTATAGATGTCATTTCTTTGTTTCAACTCTTCTAGAAGTTCTCTTTTAGAAAACATTAGTATGATTCTTTTTTTAAATTAATTTATCATGTGATACTTTCCCAGAGGGCTATGCTTTGTTTGCAAGTCACTTTGAGTTCATGACAAAATTGTTTTATAAATTTTATAGTACTTAAGTTTTAATAAATATCCAGTATGTAATGCTTTATCAGGATTTTGACTTTCTAATTAATTGATCTGTTGAGGTTTCTTCTTTTTTTTGAATGCCTCATTATATATTTGAGAAATTTATATACTTAATAGAAATTTTCTAGATTAGTAAATGAATTTATAATAAATTTTTTTTTCACAGCAGATTATATTTGCAAGTGAGAATAGTAGAAACCTTTTTATGCATTTTCTTAGGTGAAATGTTTCTAATATTTCTTTGGCATCTTCAGTTTAAAAGTAGTGTTCAAACTGTCTGTATTCAAACTTCCAAAATACTTTCATTCAACAGATAGATATATGTGGGCATCTGTTGTATTCCAACATTGTTCTAAGCCCAGCAGTTAAAACTAATTCTGAAGTCAGTCGTTTGCTTCACTAAAACCTTTTTTCTTAAAAAAAAATAAGCATGCCATGTAGGCTTTCATTAATTTTATAAACAGTGGGCTACTTTTATCAAATACAAGTGTCAGGAACTATTATTAACAAAGGGAGTCCAAAAATAAATGAGATTGTCTGCACTCAGAAATCCTGCTGCTTCAGTTAGAAGCAGGCAGAGTTACACTGTGATGTGTGCAGACTGCTGCCTCCGTCCAGAAGAGGGAGCAGCCAACTGTAGAAGCGGTGTACTGAGGAGACGTCATTAATTGTCCAAACAAAGCCCCGTTTTAAAGACCTTGTAAAGTCCTTCTCCTGGCTGTCACCTGGTCTCATTCTGCTCCATCCTTTATATTGCAGACAAAATTATCTTTCTAAAAATAAAATCTGGCCAGTTTAAGTGTTTCCCAGACAAAAGGAATAGTGGAGCATTTCAGCTGGGAATCCTGACATACACAGCATGCACAGTGGCATAAAAAAGTAGGCGATCTCAAAAATTGATAAATTCAGTGTGGCTGGGTTATAGTTTGTCTTACAATGAGTGTTGGAAGATGAATTTGAGACATAGATTTTAGCCAGATTTTATGGCGTGCTTAGAATTTGGAGGTAGTGTTCTCTAAATATTGGAGAATCAAGGTGTTATTTAAACTGAAGTAACATGATTAGATTTGTTTCTTAAGAAGAAATTTTATTGGCAACGTGAAAATTGGGTTGGAGACAGGTTGGTGCTGAGAGAAAGACTTTGTGATATATTTTTAAAATAGGGAATTTTTTTAAGATAATTATTTGCTTCCTTGGTGTATAGATTTATTTTTTATTGAATGCTGAATAATTTATCACTTAAAAATTTGTAATAAAGAAGTCTGAAAAACCTTCAGTGATCAGCCAGCATGTTGTTCCTGTTATTACTGTGTTTTTCTAACATAATGTGTTTCTTAGTGTCAGGGAAACTTCTGCTAAAATAAGAGTTTGCTGAATCCAGCTTCTGTTATGGTTGTATCATTTCTTTCTTTTGTTATTTGACACTGAATCTATCATAAATCACCTTAAAGTTCCATAAGCCCAAATTAATTACACTCACATTTGTGATATGTTACATTTGTGCTTATTTACCGTATTTTGTCATTGTAAAAATGATACAAAAACTGATCATTGAACTTCCTGGTCGGTTTAATGCTGCCTGCTTCAGCATTATGTTATTATGGGAAAATTCACTTTGTAGTTTGAAAGAATTCCTTGTTTACTTATAATACTTTGAAATAGAGTTTGCATTTCTCTTGATTTTCTACTACTTTTGTTCTGTGATATTATGTGGTGTTCAGACATTTCATGTAACTGATACATTTTTTTAACTATTAAATTTTGTGTATATACATTTTTTAAAAAAATGTGTTCAGCATATCATTAGAAAACGTAACTGTCTAAAATATTCTTTCTGGTTTCTATATACTAATATGGCAACTCTTCTTTGTTTTTTAATATATTTTCAGAATACTATTGTGGAAGCTTCTATTCAGCTTCCTCCTTCCCTTTTCTCATCAAAGCAAAAAAGAGAAGTCAGACCCACTGATGACTCTCTCTATAAGCTTCAACTCATCGCATTCCGCAATGGGAAGCTTTTTCCAGCCACTGGGAATTCAACCAATTTGGCTGATGATGGAAAACGGCGTACGGTGGTTACCCCCGTGATTCTCACCAAAATAGGTTTGTATGTGGCATATGTTATCCTGCAGAAGCTGGACAGTGCGACTTTGTAATTCATTGTTGCTAAAAAAGCTTATTTTTATTTCTTCTTGATTTAATGAGTCACTAGTGAAAAAAGATATTGCAGAGTACCCATTAGTGTATAAGTTGACATTTAACTGTTTATGAAGTTTGTTTCAGAAATACTTTTATTTCCCGTTTTCTCCAGATGGTGTGAATGTAGATACCCACCACATCCCTGTTAATGTGACACTGCGTCGAATTGCTCACGGAGCAGATGCTGTGGCCGCCCAGTGGGATTTTGATTTGCTGAACGGACAAGGAGGCTGGAAGTCAGATGGGTGCCATATACTCTACTCAGATGAAAATATCACTACCATTCAGTGCTACTCCCTTAGTAACTATGCGGTTTTAATGGTATGGCGTTTGTTAACATCATGCATAAACACTAAGTGTTCTCGTTTTTTCCCTATGCATAGTTAAGCTCAAATGAAGATTTTTCAAAAACTTTTAATGTAAATTGCTCCTTTTAATTAAGTAAGAAGTTATGTTTGGTGTAATTCTGATTTTAAAGGGAAATTGAGTTATTACCAGGTGAAATAAATATATGAGATTGAATTTGGTATAGGAATTTTGAGTGAACTTTACAAGTGCATCAGTTCAACTAGACTTCGATCTTCTTAGAATTTGAAGACATCTTAAGTCTATACACTCCACTTGCAACCCGGAAAGAGTGACTCATTTGCCCCAAGATACACAGTGAGTAGTGAGAGATTTTCCTGCTTTGTCATCTGGTGCCTTCTCCCACTACACGTCATAATTTTTAGACCCCTTTTGAATTTAGAGTAATGGTGATAATTTCACTTTAGTCACTGCAAGAGACAGTATTGACACAAATAACGTCTTTTCAGTTTTAATGCTGATCAAACTAATGTTGTTTCTGTTATTTACTATTGTTTGCACCTATTAATCTTTGGTAAAGGAACTAGTTATTACTGTATAGGGGCAGATCTTTTTATTAGTAAGTTATTTAAGTGAATCTGATTCCTGAGCTGCTAATTATGAAATTAGCCGTGCTAATTTTTATTTTACCTTACAGTTCTTATAAGATACTAACAACCTGGAGTATGTATACATGCATTCAGAGTATAGTGGAAGGAATTACTGATGACTTGGAAAGACTTTCCCAGGAGTGGCTTGAGGCTAGTCTGGGAGTGAGGACACTTAGTTTTTTAATCTGCCTCCAGCTCTGAATCTGTTATCTAGACAGTGTTTTATCAAAGCACTAAATAACCTTGAAACATGATATATTTTAAGTTTTGTGAATTTTTTTTCCTTAAAAAAACCAAAAGAGCATTTACCATGAGAAATGATCTTGAAGCAAGCTGAATTAGACTAGATTTTCCTCCACTCTTTGTTTGGTTTTCTCTTTGCTCCTTAACTTAGCATACCTTACCACCATGCCAGTCGAACAGGAGAGGAGTAAATAGATTCTTTATCAGGGCGTAGGGATGGTCTGCTCAGCGACATCCTTTAACGTGTTTGTTATTGGGCCCAGCTGACAGAGGGTGGGGTCCACTCTAGTTAGACTCAGCTGTATTTGTAAGAGTCATTTATCCTTTGGGGTTTAAAGTTGGTGTTGATGGTTTAGGATTCTTCTCACAAATAGAAGATGTAGGATTTCTCTAAGTCTCCTTTCTGTAAGTTCACTTGTTATTGTTTTGTGGTAACCTTTCAAATTAAAGCATGATGAAGCATTAGTTAAAGTGTGAAGCATTTTCTCTTCAGTTTGAAAGTGTTTTCTCATTCAGGTTTTCTTATAAAATAACCTGAAACTATGAAGTACTGAAGGAGAAATAATAGAGATACAGCATTGGCTGAAATTTATATAATAGTTAACTAGAAAAAAGTTGGGCAAAATAAATGAAACACAGAACACACAAAGGCATTTTGTAAGCTTCTCTGTTAATGACATGATACTGTACCATGTAAAACTTGTATTTTTATTTAATCTAATACCAGTTTAAAACATCTATTTTTGAACTTCCTAGCTGTTCTTCTAAACTATTTTAATTAGTATAATCCTTTTCTAGAAGGAATAAGCTATTCTTTTATCTTTCATACTTTTAATCTTTTAAAAAATGTAATGCACAATTCTTTAAAGCTAAAATACGGTATTAAGATATTTTCTATTTTCAAAGAATCTTTTCTTTTGCTTTTCTTAAATATAACTCTGCCACCTAGAGGCAGGAAAGTGAAATGTATCTGAAATTGTTGACACAATTAAAGTTAGTATATGGGATTTTTACAGTTGCTAATTAAACATAAAGGCTAAGTTAAGGAAATCATACCTACTCTTAAAGAAAGTTATGTCTAGGATAGAACAAACATCTTTTAAAAATTGAAAGTCAACATCTTTTTTCCTTACGTGACACTGTTTTGAATGACATAAAATCCAATTTTTCTTGAAAACTATATTAATATTCAGTTTTATATAGCAAGTCTAAATTCCTATTTAAAACTTTTCCTGATCTGGTTTTAAAGAATTTTGTATTAAAAAAATGAGACGAAAAGAATATATTTGTTTGTAAACCTTGAATAGATACCATAGTTTGGTTCTGAGGATATCCTGCTATTACCAGTTACATCTTAAGGTCTCAGTGGGGGCCACAGAGAACAGTTAAGCAGACATTGGGTTTGTTTGAATTATATGATCAAAAATAGCCAATTGGGGCAGCAAGATTCATAGAAACTACATCAGTAGGAAAAAAAACCCTGAATAGCCAGTAGGTAATGAGTAGGGTCTGACAGTAGTACATAATACTTTAATTGGGAATAGTTATTGAGATGAAATAATCTCTATACCTTGATTTTCCTTTTGTTATTGTGTTCACCTAGAAATATGTGAAACTAGAGAGCCCCCATTTGTTTTAACATCTCTCTAGTGTTGCTTTTTAATTTTGTTTATATAAAACTTGCTGAATGAAAGCCAGCTTTGGTTTCATTACTCTGTAATTAAACATGAATGCTAGTAATGTTTTTGTTTACATGATTTTTAGATAGGGACTACATTCACATGGCTCAAACATTTTAGTTATTTCTACACATTAATGTATAGTGAAAACTTGACTCTCACCCCTCTCTCCCATCAGAATCGTTCTTCACAAAATGGGTAACTGCTAATATTGGTTTCTTTCCTATTGTTGAAGAGATTTCTATGTATATTGCAAAAAGTAAAATGAATATATAATCCTGTTTTCATCCATTTTTACACAGTGGTTGTGTGCTGCAAACATTATTCTAAATCATGGTTTTTTCCTAGGAAACAATATGTCTTATGATAATGAGGTCCAGGGAATAATATATCTTAGCTTAATGATGATGTCTTATGATATGACGATGATATCTTATATTGATGTGATGATGATAGTGGTGGTACTGGTGGTGGTGGTGGTGTCTGATTTTCGTTAAGGACTTATTGGGATTTGAATTCAGACTCCAGAAATCTGTGTTCTTAATCACGCTACTAAATCTCCTTTCTGAAAGCTTCCCATAGCAATATAAAAGAGCTTCCTCATTCTTTTTCACCTTTGAATATTATTTTATGTCTCTACCATAATTTAGCTATTCCTCTATTTTGTTTGGGTCCAGTAACTTGCCTGTGGAATATTATTTTGCACATGTAGTAGAACATCTGCAGGGTAAATTATGTGAAGGGGAATGGTAATCAAAGGGCGACCAACAAAGAGGAACAGTTTCATCAAACTGAGATTGAGCAAGTGCATAGATCTTAAGTGTCTGGCTGAATGATATTTTTACATGTGAGTACACAAGATTTTTCCTTGAGCTCCCGTTAGCTGCCCTGTTTCTTTCTAATTAATTCCCACTACCATCTCGAGAGATACCCACCCTTCTTATGTCTGTCACCACAAATAAGTTTTACCTGTTCTTAAACTTCATATAATTGGAATTGTACAGTACATACTCTTTTGCGTCTGGCTTCTTTCTCGTCACATCTGTGAGATTTATTTTTGGTTTTGCATGTAGCAGCAATTTATTCTTTTTCATGGCAATATAGTAATCCATTGGATGAAAATACCAGAACCAGTAGAATACCATCCTACTGTTGGTGGACTTTTGAATTGTTGCTAGGTTCTGGCTATCAAGAAAAAGCTGCTATGAATATTCTTGTACATGTGTTTTGATGGGCGTATGCACTCAGGAGTGAAATTGCTGGATTGTAGAGTGTCCATCTATTTAGCTTTAGTAGATAACCATACAGTTGACCAAAGTGGTTTTATTGGTTTACAGTCTCACCAGAAATGAGAGTTTTAGTTGCTTGACCTCCTCGCCAGTGCTGGTATTGTAAGTCTTTAATTTTATAGTCCTTGGTGGTGGTATTATGATACATCTTTGCAGTTTTAATTTGCCTTTCTCTGGTGGCCAATGATGTTAAGCACCTCTTCAGTTTCTTATTGTTAGTTTGGACCCTTTGATGAAGTTTCTGCTCAGGTCTTGCCTATTTTTTCCCCATTATCTCTGACTTTTATTTTTTTCTTTGTTTTATTGAGACATGATTGGCGTACAGCACTGTATAAGTTTAAGGTGCTATACGTAAGGTGTACAGCATAATGTCTTGACTTACATCTGTTGTGAAATGATTACCACAATAAGTTTAATTAGCATCCATCATCTCATATAAATGCCAAAATCAAAGGAAAAAAATGGTTTTTTTTCCTTGTGATGAAAACTTTTAGGGTCTGCTCTCTTTGCAGCTTTCAAATATACCATACAATAGTGTCAACTGTAGTCATCATGTTGTACGTTACATCCCCAGTACTTATTTATCTAATAACTGGAAGTTTGTACGTTTGACCACTTTCATCCAATCTTCACCCCCACCTGCCCCCTCCACCCACCTCTGGTAACCAAAGAAATGATCTTTTTTTTTCTGAGTTTCCTTTTTAAGATTCCACATGTAAGTCTTACCTATTTTTTAATTTGGTTGTCTGTTGTTTTCTTATTGACTTATAGGAATTTTTGATATGAATTGTGAATAGGAGCTCTTTGTTAGATTTATGTGTTGCAAATATATTCTCAGTCCATGCCCGTCTTAATCCTTTTGGGCTGCTGTGATAGAATACCATGGGCTGGTGGCTTATAAGCAACAGAAATTTATTTCTCATAGTTCTGGAGTCTAGAAGTCTAAGATCAAGGTGCTGGCAGATTCACTGTCTGGTGAGGGCCCGCTTCCTGGTTCGCAGATGGCTGTTTTCTCCCTGTGTCCTCACCTGGTGTAGGGGGCAAGGGAGCTCTCTGGGGTCTCTCTCCTAGGGGCACTAATCCTGTTTGTGAGGACTCCACCCTCATGACCTAGTCACCTCTCAGAGCACCCATCTCCTAATATCATCACATTGGGGGTTAGATTTCAACATATGAATTTGGTGGAGACACAAACATTCAGTCTATGGAAATTGCCTTTTTCCTTTGTCTCTTAATGTTGTCTTTTTGTGAGCTGAGTTTCTGAATTTTTCTGACTTTCTTTTTCTTTAATAATTAGTGCTTTTTATGTCTTATTTAAGAAATCATGAAGATATTCTCCAATGTTCTCTTTGAGAAGCTTTAATATTTTTTACCATTCACATTTAGGTCTATGATCCAACTGGAATTGACCTTTACGTATGGTATGAGGTAGGGGGAGCAAAGTCTTGAAATTATTCTTCTTTATTCCTTAAGGGAAAAATAAGGGAGGAAAAGAAAGACTTCTCTTTTCCCGGGGGATTTTTTGTTTGTTTGTTTTACATTTCTGATTTCAGACCTATTTTTAAATTTTATTTTATTGGCAAACTCTTTTTATATTTCTTTATACTCTGATAAGAGAGGGTACCTTGAGATGTTTTCTTTGGTCTTTTCTTCCATTGTTGAGATCCTGGTGAGTTTATATAATTACTGATTTGTAATTATCCTTACTATTGATAGGATAACAATGAATTATGTAAAACTGCCAGTGATTTTATATTTGTAATTCTCAGGCTAGAAGTAACTTGTAAATATATGAATCTCTCTCAAGTAAACAGAGAGTTTCAAAAACTCTTCTTCCATTTATTTGGGTCCTTAATCATCCTCTGTGATGTTTAATGCACTTTGAGGTGTTCTAATATTCTCTGCTTGGTGCAGTTAACTTTGTACCATATAGAAGAGTGACTAAGATCACCATTTAGTGATGGGCTGTCGTTGTGTAAGCACGAGAGGCAGAGATTTTTCCTTATTTTTTACTGTATTGCAAATGTGTTGACAGTTTTGCTTTTTCTTCTCATGGGTGTCTCCTAGTGGCCTTTTTTGATCAGTGTGTTTAGGAATGTTTTTGTTACAGTATCATAAAGAAATTGTGTTTACCAGCTCAGTTGAAAGTAATTTTGATTCAGATTTCTACTTTACCTCTCTTGTTTTAGATCTTTAACTTTACTATCCTAATCTCAGCGGTCTTAACTAGTCTTATATTCTTTTATATCTTGTGCCATCAAAACAGGAGGTTTTTATTTTCTTAATTTGATTAGTATCCTTTATACTAGGAGTCTGCAAATCCTACCGAACATTTGACCCACAGGCCCGTTCTAGTCACCTGCTGTTTGTTTATTTTAAATGCTGGAAAGCTAAGAGTGATTTTTAAATTTTTTAATGGTTTTATTTCAAGTCGTTAATAAGTACCTGCATAATAGCCCCGATTTGCCTCTTGGCCAGCAGAGCCTCAAATATTTACTATCAGGCCCCTCACACATTTTTCTCAGCCAGTTTCTCAGCATGGGTTCCCTTTCATTTCAGCAGGTCAGTTTCTTGTGACAACCAAAAATGCCCCTGCAGAAGCAGTGCCCTCTGTGACCGATGACAGTGGTAGTTCCACATTTCTCCAGGCATAACATAGAATTAGGAGTCGTTGCTCTCTGTTTCAGCATCCAGTTTCTTTCTCATATTATGTCGCATGCATTTGACTTTTGAAAAACACTGATTTCTTTTAAACTTAAATATTATGGCAACATGTTTTGAGAATTGAATTGGCACTTTGTCTGATGTTTTACTAGCTAACATCCAGCTACCTGTGTTTTGTTACTGTTTGCAAAAGGATGGTGGAAGACTCATTGATGCTTCCTCCTGGCTCTTACCCAAACCCTGCCAGTGACTGGTGGTGTCTCCACTTTACGGGGAGGTAACTGCTCCCAAATCACATAGCTAGCAAGTAAGTGGTGACGTGTTATTGAACGTTTGCTTAAGGAATGTAAAGCAGGCAGTTCATGGCCAAATCCTAGATATTGAAAGTTTATCCTCAATTATTAATTCTGCACTGGTATAAGTAGCTTTTCATAGAAATTGAGGGGAAATGTGTCTACTCTTCCTAGCATCTAACTGCTTCTCACTGCCCCGACCTTTTTTGAATTTTCCCACTAATATTCTGGATTTTTAGCAGAATGCGAACACACTGAGGCCGTGTACCATAGACTAACCTTGTAAGCATCTCACAGGGCACATTGTTCAGAATTGTGGTGATAGGCTTTTCTCTTGTACTTTCTCTTTTGGGTTCTTAGTTTACAAACTCAAGCCTGAAGGGCTGGCCCTATGTTCTGTGTTCCTGAATATCTGGTGCTTGGCATAGCACCTGGCCGTGGTGGACGTCCACTTAACGTTTGTTGAATAAGTAGATGAATTACAGCTTTGAGACCCATCACAGTGTGGTGGAGTTCTCAGGCTGGAATTCAGTCCTGCATTGTGTCCCCAGCTTCCCATTGACTGATTTTTGTCAGGCTCCGTGGGCCTCTCTTCAACCTTTGTTATGGTGAAGGGCTTGTTAAGGTGTTCTGATAGGACATTTGTAGATCTATAATTGTATATTGTCAACTTCTGATTCTTTGATGGGAGAATGTGCCCCTCCCGTCCCTACTCTGTTGAGGCCATCCTCAGTTTTCCTGTCTCTCACCCATTCCCTTCCTCTTACATCTGGCTGTGCTAGTTTTGGATATTGTTTCAGGAACTTCCTAATTAGAGATGCCTCCACTGTGAACTCCTTCCCACGTCCAGCTGTCATCTTGTAGCTTTAAGAGTCAGTTTAGAAAGAGAATTTCGTGACAGGATCTGGTAAATCTCCAGCTTTGACTCCTACAGCCCTCATTTTCCTGCATGGTGGCCGTGGTTGGGGCGGAGGTGTCTTTCCAGCCTGCTTTGTCCTTTGTAAGTAAGGAAACCTTCAGATGGCCGTTGTTCTCATTTTAGGGAGCCACTGTGTGCATTGTGCCCAGCACAGACTCGGCAGCCAGGCTCCTTTGGGTCTAATCCTTATGGCATTAACCTCTTTGTGCCTCAGTTTTTCAAGGTATAAAATGGGGCTAATAGTATACTTCGCTCATAGGGTTACTCTGTGTAAGGTGCTGGCACAGTGCCTAGATTATGGAAAATTCTATGTAAGTGATTTGCTGGTATTGTTTACTGGTATTGCTGGTATTGTTATTGATTTTTGAGCTCTTCGCTCCCATAACCGGGCTATCCTTTTTTTTGGTCAAACGTGATGTGATCGTGCATCTTCTGTGACATTCAGCTCTTCAAGGACAGGAACCATGGCTTACTCTTATGTCCCCAGAGCCTTGCACAGTGTTTGTTCATTCATGGTGCTTGAACGTAAGTGCAGGTAGTTTGAGAGGTCTGTTTAGGCTTTGTTGACTTGGAGATACTGCTGTCTTTGCATTACCTGATGCATATGCAGAGTGATAAGTGGGCTGGAAGGGCATTACAAAGGATGAAGTCTGTGGTTGCCCCTCCTAAATCACCCACATGTGCACTGCTCTTCTCTCTCCATTACCCTCATAGCAGAGTCAATATTTAAATTTATAAAGTTGGTGGTCCCGTGGAGAATAAGAGTGTGTGTGTGTGTATATATACACCATAAGTAGTTAACACAGTGAAAGTTAGGAAGGCAAATTAAGGTGTGAGGAAAATAGCGTGAAACGTTAATCCTTGAATAAAATGAAGAGATGTAAGGGCCAGAGTTCTGATGCTTCCTTTTTCCCCTGCAGGATTTGACGGGCTCTGAACTGTACACCCAGGCAGCCAGTCTCCTGCACCCTGTGGTTTACACTACTTCCATCATTCTCCTCCTGTGCCTCCTGGCCGTCATCGTGAGTTACATATACCATCACAGGTAAGAGAGAAACTTGACTGCTGGAGATCTGTGCACTTTGAATTGGAGTAGTTTATTTCACATTTAATTCAGAGGAAACTGAGTTTAATACCATGCTATCCTTCCAACGTAAGGATGATTACTTTAGAATGCATGCAGGCCTTCTTCGTTTCATGCAGTTTGAGACATAAATAATTAGTAAATGAGATGTTGAATTCATCTTTTACAGCATCTGTCAGTTTGCTGGGTTTGTATCTAGGAAGGAATATGGGATTAATGTGTTAGAGGCTGGAGGGTGGACCTGGGGTAGAGGCTTGGTACCTGTAGGGTACCTTCCAGAACCAGGCTATGATATTATTTCTGTTTTATGATTTTTTGCCTGTTGTGATATTCGTTATTTTATAGATGGCATTTAAGAAAGTTGGTGACATTTAAGTGTGGGATATGGTTTTTGTTAATTGGAGACAAAGCTGCAGAAACTTTTAGTTTATGGTAGGAACTAATGAACTGAAAGGATTTGCTAAGCAGAAGTTCACTTGACAAGAGGTTTTGCTAGAATGTATTTTCCCATTTAAGCTGAACATATATGACATTTCTTGACATTTAGTTAAGAAACAAAAGGAGATTTTCATATCAAAAAGAAAAGAAAACTTCAACATTTCATGATGAAAGGCCAGGAAGAAATGCACTGGACATTTAGCCCATGTTCTCCCAGTAGGTCAGGAAAAGAGTGGCACCTTGCAGAAATCTCTAGGAAGCAAGCTAGTAATCCAGCCATCATAAGACGTCGTAACTGAGCAAAGCCCATGTGTTTCTGAATATGGAGAATTTGTGTAGCCTTTAGTGGGTGTGCTAGTTCCGTAAATGACTTGTCTTTTTTAGTGCCTGAAGTTAAATGTTGAGAAACTGTATTGAGTTAAATGATTTCTCAGATCCTGTGTGTGTGTCTGGTAGTATATATTTTTTAAATGTTTAAACATAAAATATTTACATTGGGTCCTTTATGCACTTGGAATTGTTAACTTATAGACGAGTATTGTCATGTCCTGCTTCAAATGTACTAGCCTGAATATTAATATTTTCCCCTTTAACAGTTTGATTAGAATCAGTCTCAAGGGCTGGCACATGCTTGTGAACTTGTGCTTTCATATTTTCCTGACCTGTGTGGTCTTTGTGGGAGGGATCACCCAAACCAGAAATGCCAGCGTCTGCCAAGCGGTAAGTCAGAGTGAAAAACTGAAATGGAAAATAATATTGATATTAGGAAGTAATTTCATTTGTTACATTAACTGTAAAAGGAAAACTGTTTCTTTGAAGTTTTTTTTTCCTTTAACTAATTAAAGTTAAACCAAATGTCACTAAAACAGTTTACCAGTATACTTCAAGTTTGGGATTATCATTTCACAACTGAATATATGACTTATGGGCTCTTCTTTTTATCTTTGGGAATCTTATGCTGATTGTCATATCTGTTATAATTCCCAACATTTCATTAAAAAAATAATAAATCCTGACTGGCTGAAAGAGAAATGACGTTTTTTGATAATAAGAGTTTAAAAATTATTTCATCTGTTGATGAAAATGATAGAAATTAGAAAAAGATTTTAACTGTAAGGTATAAAAATAAGAAAGTTCTTAGGTGTGGTAAATATGAAGAATTAAAAAATATTCAGCTCTTAGCTTAAAAGAAATTATTACATATGTGGCCTTAGTGAACAGTAAGTATTCTTGCAGTGTAAGTATAAAAATCGAAACCTTTCAATGTATGAATAGGAAATATGTAAAATTTATTTCTGTCTTTGCATTTTGTTTTTCATATGCATAATAGCAAGCTGTGTAACATAATAATTAAGAGGTTATGCTTCCTGGATTTGAATCTCAGTTCTGCTGTTTACAAACTGTGTTTTCCTGGAAAATTTATTTAACTTTTTTTTTATTACAAAAAGAACCTAACAAATCTACCCTCTTAACAAAATTTTAAGTGTATAGTACAGTATTAATTATAAGTACAGTGTTGCACAGCAGATCTCTAGAGCTTGTCATCTTGCACAACTGAAACTACACTCATGGAACAGCAACTTCCCATTTCCTTCTCCCCCCAGCTCCTGGCAGTCACCATTCTACTTTCTGTCTCCATGAGCTTGTAACTACTTAGACTCCTCATATACGTGGAGTCAGGAAGTATTTTTCCTTCTGTGACTGGCTTATTTCACTGAGCATAATGTCCTTCAGGTTCATCCATGTTGTAGCACGCGACAGGATTTTTTTCTTTTTTATGGCTGAATAAATATTCCATTGTGGTATATACCACACTTTCTTTACCACACTATTCATCTGTTGATTGACATTTAGGTTGCTTCCACCTCTTGGCTATTGTGAATACTGCTGTAATGAATGTGGGAGTGCAAATATCTCTTGGAGACCCTGATGTCAATATTTAACTTTTCTGTGTCTCAGTGTTTTACCGTAAATTTGGGAAAATAATTAAGTTGTTGTGGGATGATGTGATTATTTATATTAAAAAACCTGAAGTAATTTATAGATAAATTATTAGAAATAAGAGGAAAGTTTAGCAATGAGTGAATGTAGTTTAATATATGAAAATTTACTGTTAGTATGCAGAAATACAACTATGAAAAAAATAGTTAATGAGAAGATACCATTTATATAGTATCAAAGAATATCATGTACTTAGAGATAATAAAAATTGGTCAAGATTTACAGGTAAAATTTTAACGTGTTAAAGAAGACCTGAATAAATGGGAAGAGGAAGAGTTAATCTCAGAAAGGTGGCAGTTTCTTCTAAATTAATCTATAGATAAGAAGAGAATTATTCATGAAACTCAATAAAATGGTTTTTAAATTTAGATAAAAGGACTAAAGATAGCCAGGACACTTCTGAAAAATAGTAAAATAGGAAGACTTCTAATCATCAGAACTTAGTGGCTAACATAATTAAAACTGTGGCATTTGGTTTAGGGGTAAATGGACTAACACAGTCGAATAGGGAACCTGGAAGCAGACCTATGTGGAACTTTGGTGCAGCACAGAGGTTGTGGGCCTCATCAGTCTGGTAAAGAGAGACCACTGAGGGGCCCGCCCACCGTGGCATAGTGGTTTAGGTTCAGCGTGCCCCACTTTGGCAGCCTGGATTTATGGGTTCAGTTGCCAGGCACGGACGTACACCACTCATCAGCCACGTGGTGGTGGTGACCCACGTATAAAGTGGAGGAAGACTGGTACAGATGTTAGCTCAGGGCTAATCTTCCTCAGCAAAAAATAAAATAAAAAGACACCATTGTACAGTAAAGGGAGCTGGGGAAAATCCATTTGGAAAGAGATTAAAATTGGACTATACCTCATGCCATATAAAAAAGTCAGTTCTGGGGTGATTAAAAACTTACATGTCAAACCAAATGTTAAAATTCATATTAGAAAATATCACAGTCCTTGGGATAAGGAGAGATCTCTTAAACGTGACACTAAAAGGCATTGACTAGAAAATAAGTGAGATATTTGACTAAATTAAAAATAAGAGCTTTTGTTTATTAACATTCCTAATGAAAGCGAAAAGACAAGTTACACATTGGAAAAGCTATTCTCAATATATACAACTGACCGAGCATTAAAATAAAAAATATAATCAGTGAAAAGGCCACCAGAAACCCAGTAGAAGAAGTGACATGAGAGTAGAGAGCATTTCACAGACGAGTAAGTACACAGGCCATTTTACACATAGAGAGATGTTCAGCATCATTGGTGGTCATGGAGATGCAAATGAAGACTACAGTTAGTTACCATTTTATGCTTTTCCTGTCAGCAGAAATCAAGCCTGACAATGCCAAGTAGTGAACATCCACAGGATCTTTTATACGCTGTGGGTGGGAAAGTATGTGGTTGACTGTAGGGAGGCTTTGCCTTCTGAAGTTAAACATTCACACCCTGGGACCCAGCAGTCCCTCTCCCGGGCACAGAGAGTAAGCTTGCCCATATGGAACAGACGTTTGCATATGAGTGTACACGTGCATATGAATATTCATAGCAGCACTATATACAATACAAAAAACCTGGAAGCAACCCAATTGCCCATCACTGAGAGAGTGAATGAATAAACTGATTTTATACCAGAGTCAAAACTAATGAATTACAACAATGCGTAACTGTGAATAAGTCTTAGAAATATAAGTGAAAAAATTAAGTGCCATCAGTTGCATTCACCCTGATATCTTTTTTTTTTATAAAGGTAAGAGTAACTAAACTAAAACAGCTGCTTTTGATGAAAATATCTAGGGGCAATAAAACTGTCTTAAAAGGAAAGCCAAGGGACGGTAATCATAGCATATAGGGTGGTTACTCCCTCAGGTGAGGGGATCACAGAGTGTGATAGGACAGTGTTTGTCAAGATCTTGCCTTTGTCTTCCTGACAGGTTCTTGGACACTTATATTAACAATAACTAACTAAATAAAGCCAGGCTGTACTCAGCCCTATCATAGAATGTGTCATGAACCTAAAGTTGATGATTAATCCAATATCGTTTATCTGAAATCCGATTTAAAATGTGAGTGTGTATAGGAATTTTTGAGAGGATTAAGTGACTCAAGATTACCTGGCATACACCGAGTGCCACTGAATGTTAGCTATTACTACTGCTGTTATTATTGATGAAATTACCTCTCAGCTGTGCAGCATATTTCCGTCTTAGGCCATTATTATACATTTGAAAACAAACCTGTTTGGAGCCTGCAAGAAGTCAGGTCACGGGTCTCAGATCAACCTTGCATGTGTACAGAAGAGAGCACTTCCTTTGTCTCAGTCTTTTGCCCTTCTCTACTTGGCTTACCCCCACTTATCTTGGAGGTCTCAGTTCACTGTTACTGCTTCAGAGATACCATCCCTCCCCTCCCCTCATTATCGTACGGTGCTTATTGAAATTCCATGGTGCCTACAGAACTTGGTAATTGACTGGTGTTTAGCTGTTTATTGTGCCTGGACTCTGACCTCTACAGGGGCAGGAATTTTATTGATTTGATCCAAGGATCAGCACAGGACTGACCCATAGAAGGTGCTTAGCAAATATTTGTTGGGCAAATGAATAAAAAAGGCCTCTGTTTGCAAATAGTAGAAATCATTCAGCCCCGGAGCCATTTTGAGCGGAGACTATTACTCAGCGCACAATGTAGTAATAGTCTCAGTTTTATATAAAAATAGTCATTGATTTCATGAAGCAGACACATAAATTTATTTCACTAGGGAAATGAATAGAAAGAGGCCATTGTAAAGATTCCTTTCACAGTCTTGACTATTTGATACCACTTCTAGAATGAAAATGAGAAGGAAGTACACTGAGTTTCCAGGGCCTCTAGAATGAATGTCCGTTAGTCAAAGATTTACAGAAAGGAAAGGCAAGTCTTTAGATGTTTTCACATGTTGTTTTCTGTTTTTTACAATGTATTCCCCTTCTTTTATGAAAGACATAACATCATTCTTGCTATTTCTGACTCAGACGTGACTTGCTTCACTTTCCTATTGTGATAGTTAATTCTGTTACTAACTAGCTGAGAGGAGAGTATAGAACACAAAAAGGACTGGCCTGAATTCCAGATACTAGTAGGTAGGTTCTAATTCTGTGTCTGCTAGAACAGCCTGTATGACTAGTCGCTTAACGTAGTAAGGGCTTAATGTTTCTTCTATCAAATAATGGGTTGGTCTATAGTTAAGTGACCCTTAAGGTTCTTCCATCTCTAAAACGGAACCCTAAAGTGTACATATTTTTACGTGCAGTTCTGCATATGCATGTAATCAGTGCATTTTGTCTCCCTTATCTCCCTTTTAGAGCTCACATGTTTTAGGAACAGTGTAAACAGGTTCTAATATAGTTGCCTCCACACAGTGGTTGGTTGAAGTTATTAAAAGTGCCACCAGCCAGGTACTTCCCACTCTAGTTCTTAAGTCATTTCCAGGAGCCAAAGGCAAACCAGGAAGCTGAGTGATGGCGTAGTAGGGGCTGATGACTCAAGGTTGAAAGTGATCTGAGTTCTGGGTCATGATGTGCCGCCAAGTAGTTGTTTGATCATTAATTTTCTGGTCCTTGGTTTCCTTAGGTATGCAGTGAAAGGATTTGCTGGATCTTATTTAAGTTACATTATTGCTCTACCACTCCATGATTTAATCTATTAAATACAGTGCCAGCTGACTTTCTCAGGTGTCCTTTTATATCTGTTATCCAGAGGATTGCTGCAATGGCACGTGAGATGCATGGGAAAAAATTCAATCAGTGAATATTGAGAGCTTTCTACTTGCGAACTATAGCAAATGTGTTATCTTAACTTTCATATTAACCCACGGAGGTACTTCTTACTTATATGTTTTATATTAAGTACAGAAATTGTCTCAGAGAATTGAAATAACTTGCCCCAAATCACTAGGGCTATTGGTGGCCGTGGCATCATTCAAATGCCAGTCTCTTTGATTCTGAGTGCCCTTCACCCCCCATCACTGTGCTTTACTATCTGGTGGAGGCCAACGTGGCATAGTAGAGGGGCCACGGGCTTTGGACATCAACAGACTTGACTTGGGCTTGCAGCCCTGCCACTGACCATGTGACCTCTGGTGGATGATTTAACTTCCCTCTGCCTCAATTTCCTTGACTGTAATTCAAGATTAATAACATTGACTGAATGGTGATGCTAGGAGGATGAAGTAAAATCACATACAAAATTGTCTAATACATTTTGGGTACATGGCAGTCATTCAATAGTAGAAACTGTTACTATTTTAATTTTTATATATTCATCATAAAGATCATTTTTGCACAGCTGCTGTGCATGCTACACTTGTCTTAGGTTGATTGGTGTGTAAAAATAGGATTGTTATAGTGTCTGGGCTCCAGTATGTGAGAGTTGATGGTTAGTAACATACATATAAAGTGCAACAACTCTTTGGGAGAATTATTTTATGCCCATTTTTCAGCTTTGGAAATTGGTGTCCTGAGGTAAGGTGACTTTCTTAAGTAATAATCTGTTGTATTTAATGAATCATTTACATGCCCTATGAATGAGATTACTTACTTCCAAACTATTTACAAACTTCCCACATGTATTTCTGATTTCTTTGGAAGACATTGTGACAGTGAGGTTGTATTTCACGTATAGCCCAAGTGTCTGATGGAGAATACAATAGGAAGTACGTCATTTCAAAAGATAGGAAGACCCTCTTTGCTAGATCTCACTTCCTCCTTGTGGAATATTTGGTGGTTTGCCTACATGACTATTACCAGATGACCTCAGACCCTAAAATTCCACCGTTAGTAATAATTGTTTAACTGGAAGGCTTCAGTGTCTTTCAAATGTGAACACTTCTCTGGAAATTTCGAAATTCCATAGAAAACACTTCAAAATCTACAGGTTGAGTTTTCCTTCTTATATCTAAAACAGGAAAATTCTCCATCTTGTACCTCTGATGTTGAAATTATTTTTAACTTCTATTTTTAAACTCACTTATTTTACAGAATGTCTCATTGTTTTGACCTCTGCATCAGAGAAAACTCCAGCAAGAGTAGAGCCTACCATTTTGAGTCAATATCAATGATTTGTCTAGAATGTTTTGGTTTCTATGCACCAAATTCATTTATACTCTTTTTGCTTACAGTATGTGGTGTGACTCCAGATAGCTCAAAGGGTTATTTCATGCTTTTTGTTCTACTGCTGTCTGTAAATTTTGCTTTTACAATGCAGTCAGTAAAACTAATGGGAATCAAGGAACCATTTTTCTTTCTCCTTAAGAAAGTAACTCTGACTCTCCTAGTTTGGCCAAGCTGGATCCACCCTCCCAGCACTTCCAGAGTCATTGCAAGGACAGTGACTACCCTGGACAGTGACTTCCCTAGTTTTTTGCCCTGCTAAAATAAGACTTGAGCTTTCATGTCGCCACGTTTTAGCTACAGGTTGGTTCTCATTAAAATGAACTCTGGGCAGTGGTCTAAGTGCTTCTGTTATTGACCTAGGTTGATAATTTCAATCAATTTGACTTTCTTGAGATTGAAGAGCCATCCTTTAAGAAAGAAAAATTTTTTCTTGGAGATTTTCATTAATAGGATTTTGTCTATAATAACTGTATATGAAGAAATGATCAAAAAGATAGTACATAATTAGTCAGACAAGAAAGCTGAATTACATCCTTGATACTCCAATGACAAATGTATTTATTTTTCTTAAAATAGACTTTAAATCTCTCTTGGCCTCGTACGTATCTTCATCTAGAATTTTATCTTCAACTAAAGTTGTCTCCAACACAGGTCATATGATAAGCATGCCCTCTATCTCCTCTTTAGGAAGAAACTTAATTAGTGTGATCATTTACATGTATTGCAGTTACCCACTATTTATTGAGCACCTGTTATGTCCCAGATATTGTGCCCATTCAAGCCCTAGAAAAACCCTAGAGATGGTTATTGATAATCCTCCCACTATGCAAGTGAGGAAAATTAATTTCAGAGAGCTGACATTATTTTCTTAAAACTACACTCCTACTGAGTAGTAATAATGTAGATATAATTTTTATTAATTGCTTAGCATTTACCAAACAGCATGCTAAATGCTTTATGTAAACCATCTTATTTAGCTTCATGCTGCTTTCATATTATTCTCGGTTTACAAAGGAGGGAACCTGTGCTTGAGATGTGACATGACTTTGCTAAGTGTGTCACAGCCAGTAAGGGGTGGATCCTGGTTTCAAAATCAGGCAAAATTTTTTATTTCAAACTCACCCTCTTACCCACCCACATACTGCTCTCATTCCATTACGGTACATAAAAAGCTCTGAATTAGAACTTGGGTCTCTTATTGTAAAGCTTATTCTCTGGGTGCTGGGACTTCTGCTCTCTAGTTGTCCTCGCCCTCTGCCTTCCTCCTCAAAATGGGCTTTCGATACTGACTTCTAATTTATAGCATTGCATCCTTGAGAAACACACCTTTGCTTTAATGTTGTCCAGAGCCAATTTTGTGGTTTATTAGGGGTCATCTTGGGTATAAGTTGCAGTCTGTAGGCCTCTTAGGTCCAACTGTTGGTTTGTCTGTTACAGGACATAATCCTCTATCATACATCTCTTAGAGTGCTTAGTTTCATTAGCAGGCAAAGGAGTTGAACATTAGAATATACCTTCATACTGTTTTTGAATTAGATTCTCGAAAGTTACTTAACCAATCTTTTTGATAAACCTTAATGGTGGCTACTACACTTTATGGTTGAAAAGAGGGATTTTTTTCCTTTAGTTTATGTATTTTTCAATCTTCTTTCTAGGTTGGAATAATTCTTCATTATTCTACCCTTGCTACAGTATTATGGGTGGGAGTGACAGCTCGAAATATCTATAAACAAGTCACTAAAAAAACGAAAAGATGTCAGGATCCTGATGAACTGCCACCTCCACCAAGACCAATGCTCAGGTATCTAATATCTTTGTTTACTGTGTTATGTTAAATGTCCATTAAATATTAAATTTAATGAAGTATTATCATAACAAAGATTGCTGCATGAATTTTGGAAACTAAAAGAATGGACTTAGAAGTTGGGCTGCCTAGTTGTGAATACTGGCCATGCAGCCTTCCAGCTGGGAGTCCTTGGTGAAGTTCTGTACCTTCTTTCAGCCTTCCTTGTCTATCTATAAAGTGGGAACGATTCTACTTCATGGAGTTATTGTGAGGAATGAATGAGTTAATGTTTAAAGCACTTAAGATGGTAATGGCCATATAATAGGTTCTATGAAAATGTTAGCTGTTTTTTAAAAATTATTTCTATTAAATCATGAGAACATGTGCAGTGTGAGACACTTGAACATCACAGAAGTGTATGGAACAACAGGCTGTAGTTTGCCCTCACTCTCGCCCAATCCCACTGTACTTGACTGAAACGATTGCTACAATGGTGGTTACAAAATGGTGATTTTTCTAATTCCATTATTCCTTCTACATTTATTAGTTCACAATCTATAATAAAGATTCTCATCCTTATTCTTCTCCATTTATTTATCCGTGTTTTAGTGGAAGGGCTTTTTTTTTTTTTTAGATTTGACATATAAGAGAGATCATATGGTATTTCTTTCTGTGTCTGACTTATTTCACTTAGCATAGTGCCCTTGAGATCCGTCCATGTTGTTGGAAATGGCAAGATTTCATTCTTTTATGGCTGAATAATATTCCGTTGTATGAATGAATGAAGAAACACCACAGTATCTTTATGCATTCATCCACTCATGGACACTTAGGTTATTTTCATATCTTGGCTATTGTAAATAATGCTGCAATGAACGTGGGGTGCATAAATCTTTTTGAATTAGTGTTTTCAGTTTCTTTGGATAAATACTCAAAAGTGGAATTGCTGGATCATATGGTGGTTCTATTTTAAATTTTTTGAGGAACCTCCCACTGTTTTCCATAGTGGCTGCACCAATTTACATTCCTACCAACAGTGCACAAGGATTCTTTTTTCCTCTATGTCCTCACCAGTACTTGTTTGGTCTTTTTGATGATAACCATTCTCACAGGTGTGAGGTGATATCTCATTGTGGTTTTGATTTGTATTTCCCTGATGATTAATGATGGCGAGCATCTTTTCATGTACCTCTTGGCCATCTGCGTGTCTTTGGAAAAACATCTGTTCAGATTTTCTGCCCATTTTTTAAAGTGGGTTGTTTGTTTTTTGCTATTAAGTTGTATGGGTTCTTAATATATTTTGGATATTATCCCCTCATCAGATTCATAATGTGCAAATATTTTCTCCTGTTCAGTGGACTGACTTTTCATTTTATTGATGGTTTCCTTTGCTGTGCAGAAACCTTTTAGTATGATGTAGTCCCACTTAGTTATTTTTGCTTTCATTGCTTTTGGTGTCAGATTCAAAAAAATTATCACCAAGGCCTATGCCCAGGAGCTTACTGTCTGTGATTTCTTCTAGGAGTTCTATAGTTTCATGTTTTACATTCAAGTCTTCAATCCCTTTTGAGTTAATTTTTGTGTATCGTGTAAAATAGTGGTCAAGTTTCACTCTTTTGCATCTGGCTGTCCAGTTTTCCCAAAAACATTTATTGAAGGAACTGTCCTTTCCCCATTGTATATTCTTGGCTTCTTTGTTGTAAATTAATTGACTATATATGCTTGGGTTTATTTCTGGGCTATTTTGTTTCATCAATTTATGTGTCTATTTTTATGCCAATTCCATATTGTTTTAGTTACTATACCTTTGTAATGTAGTTTGAAATCAGAGTCTAACGCCTCTAGGTTTGTTCTTCTTTCTCAAGATTCCTTTGGCTATTCAGGCTTTTTGTGGTTCCATAGAAATTTTAGTATTACTTGTTCTATTTCTTTGAAAAATGCCATTATTATTTTGATAGGCATTGTGTTGAAAACTTGTAGATTTAACAATATTGGTTCTTCCAATCCACGAGCAAAGAATATCTTTCCATTTGTTGGTGTCTTCTTCAATTTCTTTCATTAATGTCTTGCAGTTTTTAGTATATGGATCTTTCACTTTTATTCCTAAGTATTTTATTATTTTTGATGCAACAGTAAATGGGATTGTTTTATTTATTTCATTTTCTGATAGTTTGTTATTAGCGTATAGAAACACAACAGATTATTTTGTATTGATTTTGTATCCTGAAACTTTACTGAGTTTGCTTATTAGTTCTAAGAGTTTTTTGATGGAGCTTTTATAGTGTTCTATATGTAGCATCATACCATCTGCAAATAGTAACAGTTTTACTTCTTCCTTTCCAATTTGGATGCCTTTTATTTCTTTTTCTTGCCTAATTGCTGTGGCTAGGACTTCCAGTACTATGTTGAGTAAAAGTGGCAAGAATGGGCATGCTTATCTTGTTTCTGATCTTAGAGGAAAGGCATTCAGCTTTTCATTGTTAAGTGTGATGTTAGCTATAGGCTTGTCGTATATGGCTTTTATTATATTGAGGTACTTTCCCTATATACCCACTTTGCTGAGAGTTATTTTTATCATAAATGGATGTTGAATTTTGTCAAGTGCATTCTTTGCATCTATTGAGATGATCATATGATTTTTATCCTTCATTTTGTTAATGTGTTGTATCACATTGACTTATTTGTGGATATTGGACCATCCTTGAATCCTTGGAGTAAATCTCACTTGATTATATTGTATGATGCTTTTAATATATTGTTGAATTTTGTTTGATAATATTTTGTTGAGGATTTTTGCATCTGTCTTCATCAGGGATATTGGCCTGTAGTTTTCTCTTCTTGTGGCATTCTTTTCTGATTTTGGTATCAGGGTAATGCTAGCCTCATAAAATTATTTTGAAACAGTTTCCTCCTCTTCTATTTTTTGGAAGAGTTTGAGAAGGATTAGTATTAATTCTTCTTTGAATGTTTGGTAGAATTCACCAGTGAAGCTGTCTGGTCCTGGACTTTTGGGAGATTTTTGATTACTGATTCAATCTCCTTAGTAGTAATCGGTCTGCTCAGATTTTCTTCTATTTCATCATGCTTCAGTCTTGGTAGGTTAAATGTTTCTAGGAACTTATTCATTTCTTCTGGGTTATCCAATTTGTTGGCAGATAATTGTTCATAGTAGTCTCTTATAATCCTTTGTATTTCTGTGGTATCAATTGTAACATCTCCTCTTTCATTTCTAATTTTTTTTATTTGAGTCCTCTCTTGTTGTCTTGGTCGGTCTAGCTAAAGGCTTGTCAACTTTATCTTTTCAGAGAACCAGCTCTTGGTTTCATTCATCTTCTCTATTGTCTTTTTAACCTCTATTTCATTTATTTCTTCTTTAATCTTTGTTATTTCTCGTCTTACTAACTTTGGGCTTCATTTGTTCTTCTTTTTCTGGTTCCTTGAGGTATAAGGTTAGGTTGTTTATTTGAGACGTTTCTTGTTTGCTGAGGTAGGCATTTATTACCATGAACTTCCCTCTAAGAACTGCTTTTGTTGCATCCCACAAATTTTAGTATGTTATATTTCAATTATTGTTTGTCTCAAGGTACTTTTTGATGTCTTCTTTGACCCATTGGTTGTTCAGTAGCATTGTGGGGCCTGGGCCTTGCTTACTCAGCAATCGCCTGCATCCCCGATTCCTACCATGTATCCTTCTGGCCCTGTTCTGGGCAGAACACCAACTGTCTGGGTGGGACACCCAGGTGCTGGGATTTATAATGATCCAGGGCCTGGCCAGCCCAGATCTTACCTTATCTCACTGAAAGAACATCACTTCTTAAAGGAATACAGAGCCCCTCCATGTGAGCTGTTGTTCCTGGGAATTCTGGCCATACTAGGGACAGCCCCTCTTGGCAAGCACATAGCCTTTGTGCTCCCCTGCCTGTATAAGCAGCCCCCTCCCTGCCTTCAGTAGCAGTGCACAGTTCCACCCAGCCAGCCACCACTGGACACTCCCCATAAGTAAATCCCAATAAACCTAAATGTCTCTTCTGCTGTCTCGAGGTCTTTTAGTTGGTCTCTCCATTACCTATTCCACACTGCCTGCCCAAGTGGGTATGTGGCCAGACAAGCATGTTGTTTAAGCTCCACATATTTGTGAATTTTCCAGTTTTCTTTGTGTATTTAATTTTTAGTTTCATACTATTTCAGTCTGAAAAGATGCTTAATAAGATTTCACTTCTCTTAAATTTATTGACTTACTTTGTGGCCTAACATGATGTACTCTGGAAAATGTTTCATGTGCACTTGAGAAGAATGTGTATTCTCTTTCTTTTGGATGGAATGTTCTTTATATATCTGTTAAGTCCATCTGGTCTAATGTGTCATTAAAGGCTGATGTTTCCTTATTGATTTTCTGTCGTGATGAGCTATCCATTGATGTAATTGTTAGCTGTTTTTATTTCCTTGTGGTCATGTTATAGATTTTAATCTACTCAAGTATGCATCAATTTAATTATTCTCTACAAAGGATAAAGCAGTTCTAGAGTTATGCCCTTCCCACTCATTATAATAAAAAAATTGTCAATGGATTATCATGCTAGAAGAGTGAAAAATCTGTCAATGTCTCTGAGTTTATTGAATGCCAGGTATGTACCTGACTTAAAGAAGCCCTCTTGTCCTTGAGGAATTTATAGGCTGCGAGGAGATGCACATGTGAAGAACTGACTGGTTTGTATAAGAATCGAAGATTTTTGACTAAGGGAGTAGCCTGGTTAGGTGTCTTTTTAGAAGGACAACCATACAGGAGTCTGGAATATCAGTTGGAATGCCTGAGAGTAAGGAATTCTGCTGAGGTCATTAGGGTAGTTCCATTGAGGACTGAAACCAGAACAACAACAGAGAAAATAGACAGGACATGTGTTCAAGAGCCTTAAGGTGGTTTCTCTGAGATTGATGACCAACTGGATTTAAGAGGTGTGTGAGGGAGAAAAATTTGAAGATGGCTGCTAGTTGTCTACTCTAGCCAAGGGTGCCTCAGCAAATGGTGCTTCCATCAACTGAGAACATCATGTAAGAAAGGTAGCGGGAAGGGTACGCACAGGGGGAGGTAGGCTTAGCAATACTTTCTTGTGGAAAGTTTACATTTTTGGAAGTCTGGTTCTTAGCAGAGAAGAAAAGCTAGACATACTCTAGACAGGACAGGAGATGTTCACACATGTGGTCATTGAAGCAATGATGCTGAACGAGCTCTCCCAGGGAGAAGTTGGTTAAGAAAAGAAGGATCCCTGGACCATGTTGATTCTTAATAGATGGGCCATGGAAAATAAAAGAAAGAATTGAAAGAGAACACTTGAGAACATAGAAGATTCAGGAGGGTGAGTGGTTCCTTGGGCAGTGAGGGGCAGCAGGAGTGCTTGGCCACAGTCAGATTATAAGATAAGAGATTTGGCACCAGTGTCACTTGAGTTAAAAGAGCTGAGAGATGGTGTTTGACTAAGACACTTGGGAATCCTATCTTCAAGTAGCTGTTCCTTCCTGTTAGATTCTGAGAAAAAACACAAAGGGTACGTAAAAGGGAGCTTGGGCTCCAAACCCTATGCAGTCCCCAAATGGCCCATAAGGACACCGTGGGTGTTAGTGCAGGTCCACCTTCTAGGATGCCCTCCTTCCTCCATGTCCTTGAGCTTGAGGAAGCCCCAGTGGAGGGTGGGCAGGGGCTTGCCTGTGAATCTCTCCTGGCCTCAGAGAGGGCAGTTTCAGTGGCACAGTAGGTGGAAATAGCCTCACACTAAGGTGATAAAGGTGAAGCAAATGATGGTGCTCACGTTTCTAGGAGTTTGTCACTGAAGTGAGAGAGAAAGAAGATGGTAGTTCAAGGAAAGTTTTAGAAGATGGGGAACACTTGAACACATTTATAGTCTGAAAGTAAGAAGCAGTGCAGAAGAAGATTTAAAACTGCAAAATAAGGGTTAATTGATAAAAAGAAGTCCGTCCTGGAGGGTGTGGGGGGGAAAGAGTGGCAGACAGGATTGTGGACCCCAAGATTGATTTTGGAAATGCCTTCTTTTCAGGTAAGACACAAATGTGAATTAGTATGGCAGGAAGAAGGGTAGGGTCACATATATTGGCCTCCCACTAATCTGTGAAGACAGGATTATTATAGTTTTATAGGGTAATTATCTGGTTTTTCAGCAATACTAATATCATATTTAAGGATTTTAGTACCTATGAGCATGACTAAGAAACAATGTATGGAAAATATGTGTTATAAATATTGCTTTTATCCAGCCAATTCAGCATTTGGGATGTATCTCAGGGAAGTGGCAAATGCGGAATTGAGATTCTGACCATACCCAAGGGTACCCAGCTGGGGCAGAAAGTTCCCTCCCTGTTTGTCTTTTCAGAGAGCTCAAAGAAGCTCCAGCCTAGAAAAGCTTTTCTTTGTAGGACCAGCCACCACTCTGTCTCACTCAGTTCTTACTGCACCATCATTTTTTTTGCTCTCCCTGGCTAGTCTGTGGGAAAGGGGTCAGGAAGGGCCTGTGCGCTGTGTTAAGCTTCTGCTATCCAGTTTCTTTCCTTGTCTAATCTCAGTTGACAGGGGATAAGCATCCACAGTGTTAGGACATCCTGGAACATGCAGGCTTAGCCAGACATTAATAATTAATATACCATTACATGTTTTGTCTGAACTATGGCACAATGAGCTCTTAAAGTCCATTTTGTAGTGGACTAACTTTCTGGTTCACCCTTTGAATATAAAAGAAGCCAACTTCCCCCTCAAAAAAAGGAAGTATCAACTAAAATTCTACCTGCAGTAACTGAGTGTTAACTTTGCCTGTCCACAGGGTGGCAGAAGCTGATCAGCTTTCCTCAACTCAAAGTTAGCTGACTTTGTGTTTAAAAAAAAAAAAAAATCCAAACAAAAATAAAAAATTAAAAAGTTATCACTAATAAAGCAGGCTCCAAAAGTTAACCTTCAATTTATTATTATTACAACAGGAATAATAATTAATCTTCAAGGACTGACTTTCGCGGTACTAAGATACCATGATGTACACACCTTAATAAATTGGAACTCCCTCCTTCTAGGTTTTACCTGATCGGTGGCGGTATACCCATCATAGTTTGTGGCATAACAGCAGCAGCAAACATCAAGAATTATGGCAGTCGGCCAAATGCACCCTAGTGAGTATTTTGTGTTCTCTGCGTACATGATCCAATTGCCTCCCTTTTAACTATTTCCCAGGCATGAAAACTTATTGCAGTTTCTTAAACAGTTTGTTGACACGTGTAGCATCTGAGCTGGTTCACAATTTTCTTTCTTAGTTGCTGGATGGCGTGGGAACCCTCCTTGGGAGCCTTCTATGGACCTGCCAGCTTCATCACTTTCGTAAACTGTATGTACTTTCTAAGCATATTTATTCAGTTGAGAAGACACCCTGAGCGTAAATATGAGCTGAAGGAGCCCACCGAGGAGCAGCAGAGGTTGGCAGCCAATGAACATGGCGAAGTAAATCATCAGGATTCCATGTCTTTGTCTCTGATTTCGACATCGGCGTTGGAAAATGAGCACACTTTTCATTCTCAACTTTTGGGGGCCAGCCTTACTTTGCTCTTATATGTCACTTTGTGGATGTTTGGGGCCTTGGCTGTTTCATTGTATTACCCTTTGGACTTGGTTTTTAGCTTCTTTTTTGGAGCCACATGTTTAAGCCTCAGTGCGTTCATCATGGTTCACCATTGCGTCAATAGGGAGGATGTCAGACTTGCGTGGATCATGACTTGCTGCCCGGGCCGGAGCTCATACTCTGTACAAGTCAACGTGCAGCCCCCCAACTCCAGTGGGACGAACGGAGAGGCAGCCAAGTGCACCAACAGCAGTGCAGAATCTTCATGCACAAACAAGAGTGCATCGAGCTTCAAGAATTCTTCCCAGGGCTGTAAATTAACAAACTTGCAGGCCGCTGCCGCCCAGTGCCATACTAATTCCCTGCCTTTGAACGCCACGCCTCAGCTTGATAACAGTCTGACAGAACATTCGATGGACAATGATATTAAAATGCATGTGGCGCCTCTAGAAGTTCAGTTTCGAACAAATGTGCACCCAAGCCGCCATCATAAAAACAGAAGTAAAGGACACCGGGCAAGCCGACTCACAGTCCTCAGAGAATATGCCTACGATGTCCCAACAAGCGTGGAAGGTAGTGTGCAGAACGGCTTACCTAAAAGTCGGCCGGGTAATACCGAAGGACACTCGAGGAGTCGAAGAGCTTATTTAGCCTACAGAGAGAGACAGTACAACCCACCCCAACAGGACAGCAGTGATGCTTGTAGCACACTCCCCAAAAGCAGCAGAAATTTTGAAAAGCCTGTTTCAACTAGTAGTAAAAAAGACACGTTGAGGAAGCCAATTGTAGTTGAACTTGAAAGTCAGCAGAAGTCTTATGGCCTTAACTTGGCCATTCAGAATGGACCAATTAAAAGCAATGGGCAGGACGGACCCTTACTGGGTACGGATAGCACTGGCAATGTGAGGACTGGGTTATGGAAGCATGAAACTACTGTGTAGCGTTGGTGTTGGTGGGCTTCCGAGGCAGAAATCCATATGAACTGTGATAGTCACATTCCTTTAAGCTATGAACATGTAAAAACAAACTGTTTACAGCCTCCTTAGGGATTCGAAAGAATTTTGAATAAACATTTAAGTTTGGGATTTTACATATTTTATATCCCCCAATTGTTGCTTTTTTATGAATTTTTTTAAAAACAACCTCTAAAGCATTGTTTTAGTTGTCAAAGCACCAGCAGGACATTTTGGGAATCTGAAATGTAATTTCTTGGAATCTGTAATATCTACTTAACATTTCAGGTTTGTATTTAATACAATAAATAGGTGTTTGTCATTGTGTCAATCTTCTATTTTTTTGTTTTACAATAGAGGCATTTAATTCTATTTTAATGAAGTTTATACATTGGGATATTTTAATGAGAATTACACGTGAATCAGTTATCAGGTATTACATGTTTATCTTCACTGATTATTGCATATAAGTCAAAGGACTTTTAGATTTACAAATATGGTTTTAAATGCTACAAGTTTGTAAAAAGATCTCAGAATGTTTTTTGAAAATGGAAATGCCTAAAAAGCTTTGCCTAAATTACATTACTTTGGTCATATCACGTTGGTCCTGTTAATACTATTTTTGGCACTTTTGTGGCTTTTCAGTGGTTTGTATTTGAATTTAATTTTTTTACTCATTTTTTTTTTTGCCCTAGCGCGTGTTATTCTTGAACCTAAATGGAGAGCTACCCTAGTCCAAGGTTCACATTTACTTATTTTCGATTCTTCAATATTGGCTCTCATGTTGGCTGTTATTTGTTGTAAAGTTGCTCAGGTTCATAGGTTTTTAAATCCATTCCAAGGACAAAAACAGGTCTGATCCAAAAATTATCACTGGTCATCGATGGGCTACAGTCCTTCCCTGTCTCCAGGGCGCAGTCTCACTGGGTCCATTGGAACTCTTCTTACAAAGTTAGAATGTGTCTGCCCTGATGCCTTTGTGCACTCAGTTCCCTCTTCCGTGCAGGACACTGCCGGAAAAGATCGGCACAGCTTAGATCTGTTGTGGGCAGCAGTCGAAAGGTTTCAATCAGATCTGATTCAAAAGTATACATTTAAGCACTGCTAAAAATGTCAAGCTTAGCTTGATAAGCCTCAGTTTGAGAGACCTTAACTGCTTACTTCCCTAGAATGATTCTTAGAGATGCCACGAGATCACCCATTCTAGTGTAAATGTCACTTTTTGTTGGGTTAATGCATTAGAAATAAATTTTGCTTTGCAATAATAAAACTGGTTTCTATTTAAGCCTTTTGTCAAGTGTTAGTTTTCGAGACATTCTTTTTGGTGGGGAAGCAAGGGCAACCAAATGGATAGATTTGCCACTTGTCTGTTTAAGTACTGCCTGGACAGGGTCTCCTGGTAAGTGATGTGTGTGTGCAGGATGATGTTTAGAAAGGTCAAAATAAACTAATAAGAAATGGAATGAGTAATTCTTATTTCTTTGTTGCTATTTGAATTGTGCTCTGTTATTTGCAATACATCATTCCAATGTTTAACCTAATTCTCTGACCCTTGGGTCAACTCTACATAGGGAAAGAACTCGGGTCCTCTGCTTTTTCCTCTCTCTCCACAGGAAGTGAGGAGTTTCGCTTCCTGGAAATGTTCACCATTCGGTAAGCATTTATTATTTTAAACATAAGTTCCTGTAGGTAACAAAAGGAAGAGAATCCTGGGTCTCTGGGGACGGAGGACTAGAAAAAGTCAAATACTTGGAATAAAGTGAGGATTCCACTAAAAATATTCAGAGTGTTTTCATGCTCAAGGCATAGAAACTGATGAGTGATGACTTTGTGCATTCTACTTTTAGTATTTTATTGAATTAAAATTTGATGCTTCTGTATAGGAGGTGAGTAACACATTGCATCCCCCCACCTTCGTCATGTGTGATTTATGGCTTGTTGCTGGTTGGAGTTTGTCTATTTTTCGTAGAATCATAAGCTGTTAAGAGTTGTTTCTCTTTTTAGAGATTAGCTCATTCATTTTCCTCACTTAAAAATTTTGGCAACTGAGACACAAAGAATTTCTGACTTGCTGAACGTACCAGCAGGTGATGCCATATCCAGGACCAGGAGCCTGTTGTTACCTTATGCTGTGGCCACCATGCTTCGTACCACATTTCATTGCTTCTCTGAAGACAGTCGCTTGTGCTCTTCACAGTGTTAATTATCTGTAATTTTACCAAGCTGTACTCTCATCCTAGTTATTTTGTTTGAGTTTTAATTTTATAACAAGGTATAATTGCTTATATTCTGCTTAAGGAAACACACATGATTTATTCTTTTATTCCATAAAGGTTTTTTTAAATCATGCTGTTATATACTGTATAATGTGTATAATATACACATTTTATATATATAATTTGATGTAATATGTTAACCTGTTTTTTAGAAATCAGATTTGCGTATGAGTTTTTGTGACTAGATTTATATACGTGTGTAAATGTATGTTACTATTTCAGGTCATTAATAGGTGGCAACTAATTTCTAAATCTCAAGATATTTTGCATATGTAACTTAATGTAACTGTACATCTATTTTCAATCTACTTATTTAAATATATATAATCTTATAAACAGATAGAAACTTGTGTATAGATGCTGAGGTTTAGATTGTGTTCATTATTCAGAAAAAACAATGTTAAAATATTTAGGCCTATGTGTTTCAGGCATTGAGTTCAGAATGCCCAAGCTGAAGTTGGTTGAGACCGTAAAAAATGAGGAAGTAAAAGAATTAACTGAAAGCATTTGATGCTGAAATGAAACTAAACCATCAAGGAAAATGATGCATACAGCAGCAATCCAAAATTTAAAACAAATGCTAATTCTTTGAAATTTTTTTCTTTTCAGATTCCCAGAATCATTTAATTATTTTAATAGTCACTCCAGTGCTTTTATCTGAGAGGTGATTTGATTATTTATAGCTACTTACTGTAATGTTTCCCAAACTTGAGTCACTGCATCACTTTTGCCAATTTTGCTCTATTTTCCCTAACATTTCTATTGATACTGTCCTATACATCAACTCATTTTTTTCACTGAAATATAATTAATAATAACTCCCGTAGATTTTTTTGTATAAATGAAGCAAACTCCTCGAGGAGAAATTTGTAACCCTTTATAATCTGTCAGTACTAAAAATCTATGACTATGTATTGCTTGGTTTTAGACACAGATGAGATTGCAATCAATAAGGAGATTCTATTCTGTTAGTTTTGGTATTAACTGTCTTGAATCTTTCCAACCTATCTAGGGGCCTCCATTAACTTAGTCACTGTATGCTAATTGGTTGGTCCTGTCTTTCCACCTTCCATGGTTTACTCAGCTCTGTATACAATGAAGCCCCAGGCAGCCTTTGGTCATAGCTTTTCTTTTTTTGTGTGAGGAAGATTGTCCCTGAGCTAACATCTGTGCCAGTCTTCCTCTATCTTATATGTGGGATGCTGCCACAGTATGGCTTGATGAGCAGTGTGTAGGTCCACACCAGGATCTGAACCCGCAAACCCCAGGCTGCCAAAGTGGAGTGGGCGAACTTAACCACTAAGCCACTGAGCCAGCCCCTGGTCATAGCTCTTTTTACCTTCTTTTCACTGGGAATGTTAGTAGTTCAGAGGTGGATACTGAGTGGAAACTTGCAGAACCATAATATTACGAAACCCCCATTTATATAGTTAGTGATAGACCACTACCTTTGCTTGTAAAGTTGGATGCTAAGAGTTAATTCCAGGCCAAAATCTTTTAGACTCTTGTTCCAAAAACTTTTGCTTCATGCTGTTTGAGACACGTATTTTCCTTCTAATTGTGTCATATTTACAAAATGGTAGACACAGTGTGTGTGTGTTTAATTCCATTGTCGTCTGCTGCCATGTAGTTTGAGAAGATACTGATGAAGACTTATTGGAGTATTGCAGGTATTTTCAAAAAGTTCAAAATATTCTCAGAGAGTTCTTCAGATGCGTTCCTAACTGGGTTGTTCCAACAACGTGAAGAATCCAGCTAATCACATCTTCAATTTTGTAATCATTGTTGGTATATGATATTGATGAAGGTTTGCTTATATGAATAAATTTATAGTGTTCAGAGGAGCAAATACACATGCAAGATATGATTGCTCACAAAGCCAGGTATGGTCGCATGTACTGACGGAGATTGAAGATTGTGTCTAGGAAGACAGTGTACATGAAAGTAATAAACTCCAGTACTCAACAGGGTGTTTGTTTTGTTGTCAATATCCTTTCCTATATAAATATGAGTAAAAATGTTAATTTAATGGTCACCCATGATTAACAATTTTTACTGCTTAGTTAAGTTTTTTCTTTTTTTTTTTAAACTTTCATATTGAGTCTGCATAATCTGTTTTACAATTGCAACACTTTAGGGGCTTGAAACAATAAAAATTTCTTAAGTATTGGTCAGACCTGTATGTTCCTAGCTTGGTAGCTCTCCCCAGGGTTGCCACCCAGGCTTCTCCTGTTTTGAGGCTCTGCCCTTCTCTGGGTCCTTCCTCAGGGAATGGAGGATAGCACACAGGAGGGTCTTAAGTGTCAGGCCTGGAGATGGCATGTATCATTTCTACCCACGGTCCATTGGCCACACCTAACTGCAAAGGAGGCTGGGAAATGTAGGCTAGCTGTGTGTCTAGGAAAGGAAGGGAGATGGTCTGGTGAAGAGACAGCCAGACTGCCATAAGGATGGAGTCCCCGTGTGTACAACCATGAGCTTTACTCCCACCTGGTCTTCATTACCCGTGAAAAATCTTACTTTAAGCGCTGATCCGTTATGGCTTCCAAACAAAAATACTAGACTGTGTATCAGTTTACGAATTATGTGAAGCTCAATTTTTTGAAAAGAATTCAGTAAATACATGGAAGTTCAGTATCCGTTCTGCTGATCTATGTCCTTAATATTCTCATTTAAAAATGGCTGTGCTGGAATGCTCATTTCCTGAAGCATAAATATATTCACAATTGTTGTACAATCAATCTCCAGAACTTTTTGGTCTTGCCAAACTGAAACTGTATACCCATCAAATGACAGCTCCCCATTTATCCTTCCCCACAGTGGCTGACAACCACCATTCTACTTTGTTTCTATAAATTTGACAACTCTAGATAACTCACATAAGTGGAATCATACTGTGTTTTTCTTTTTGTGACTGTCTCATTTCACTTAGCATAATTCCCTCAGGGTTCACCCATATTGTAGCATGTCAGAACTTCCTTCCTTTTTAAGGCAGAGTAACATTCCACTGTATGTATGTTCCTCATTTTCTTTATCTATTCATCTGCCAATGAGCATTTGGTTTGCTTCCACCTTTTGGCTTTTGTGAATAACGCAGCTGTGAAAACGAGTGTACAAATACTTCTTCAAGACCCCATTTTCAGTTCTTTTGAATTTATATCCAGAAGGAAATTACTGTATCATATGGTAATTTCTATTTTTAATTTTTTGAGGAACCACCATACTGTTTTTCACAGGGGCTGCACCATTTTACTTTCTCACCAGCTGTACAAGGATTCCAATTTGTCTCCATTCTTGCCAACACTTTTTCTTTTCCTTTGGTTTTTTTTTTTTTTTTTTTGACAGTAGCCTTCCTAATGAGCGTGAGCTGTGTTATCTCATTTTGGTTTTGACTTATATTTCGCAAATAAGTGATATTGAGCATCTTTTCATATGTTTGTTGGCCATTTGTGTTTATTTGGAGAAATGTCTATTCAAGTCCTTTGTCCATTTTTAAATTTAGTTATTTGTTGTTTTTTTTTGTTGAGTTGTAAGTGCTTTATCTATTCTGAGTGTTAACCCCAACCAGAAATATGATTTGCAGATATTTTCTACCATTCCATAGGTTGCCTTTTCACTCTAGTGATTGTGTCCTTTGATGCACAGAAGTTTTTAATTTGATGACCACTTTATCTATTTTTACTTTTGTTTCCAATGCTTTTGGTGTCATACCCAAGAAATCTTTGTCAATCCAGTGTCATGAAGCTTTTCCCCTACGTTTTCTACTAAGAATTTTATACTTTTAGATCTTACATTTAAGTCTTTGATTCATTTTAAGTAAATTTTTGTATGGAGTAAGGTAAGGATTTAATTTTATTATTTTGCATGTGCATATCTAGTTTTCCCAGCACCATTTGTTGAAGACACTGTCCTTTCCCTGTTGAATAGTCTTGGCACCCTTGTCGAAAATTGTTTGACCCTGTATCTGAGGGTTTATTTCTGGGCTCTCTATACAATTCCATTAGTCTATATATCTTTATGCCAGTACTACACTCTTTCGATTACTGTAGCTTTGTAATAAGTTTTGAAATATGTGGTGAGACCTCAAACTTTCTTCTTTTTTAAGGTTGCTGTCTTAGTTTGTAAGGGCCGCCATAATAAAATACCACAGACTGGGTGGCTTCAACAACAGACGTTTATTTTCTCACAGTTCTGGAGGCAAGAAGTGTAAGACCAAGGCGTCGGCAGGTTTGGTTTCTTACGAGGCTTCTCTTGTTGCTTTCAGGTGGCCAACTTCTTGCTCTGCCCTCACACGGCCTTTCTGCCTGCACATCGCTGGCGTCTCTCTATGTATCCAGATTTCCTCCTTTTATAAGGGCATCAGTCAGATTGGATTAGAGCCCACCCTAAAGGCTTCGTTTTAATTTAATCACCTCTTTAAAGTTCTCATCTCCAAATACAGCTACATTCTGAGCTACTGGGGGTTAGAGTTTCAACATATGAATTTTGAGGGGACATAATTCAATACTGAACAATTACTTTGGTTATTTGGGGTCCCTTGAGATTCCATATGAATTTTAGGATGGAGTTTTCTACTTTTGCAAAAAACACTATTAGGATTTTGATAGGGATTGTATTAAATCTGTAGATTACTTCAGGTAGTATTGATGTCCTAACAATACTAAACCTTGCAGTCCATAAATACAGAATGTCTTTCCATTTATTTGTGTCTTCCTTAAATTTTTTTGGTAGTGTTTTGTAGGTTTCAGTGTGCAAATCTTTTACTTCCTTGGTTAAATTTATTGCTAGGTATTTTATTCTTTTTGATGCTCTTGTAAATGGGATTGTCTTCTTAATTAAATTTTTGGATTGTTCATTGTTAGTGCATAGAAACACAACTGATTTTTGTCTCTTGATATTGTATCCTGGGACTCTACTAACTTGTTTATTCTAACAGGTATTTATTTTCTTTAGGGGATGGGGTGGGGAATCTTTAGGATATAAGATCACATCATCTGCAAATAGTTAATTTTACTTCTTCCTTTCTGATTTGGATGGCTTATATTTCTTTCTCTTGTCTATCTTCTTTGACTAGGACTTCTAGGACCATGTTGAATAGGAGTGATGGAAGTTAGCATTATGTCTTGTTCGTGATCTTAGAGGAAAAACTTTCAGTTTTTTACCATTGAAAATGATGTTAGCTGTGGGCTTTTCGTATATGGCTTTGGTTATATAGAAGTAGTTTCCTTCTGTTCGTAGCTGTTGAGTATTGTTCTTATGAAAGGGTACTAAATTTTTGCCAAATGCTTTTCCTGCATCAGTTGAGTTGACTGTGTGTTTTTTCCCCCTTCATTCTATAAATGTATTTTTTTTAATATGTTGGATTCTTTTTTTTAATATGTTGGATCATCCTTTCATTCCAGGAATGAATTTTACTTGTTCATAGTATATAATCCTTTTAATGTGCTGTTGAATTCATTTTGCTAGTATTTTGTTGAGGATTTTTGCACTGATAGTCCTCAAGTATTTCACCATTTGATATGATGTTAGATTTAGGTGTTTGGTAGATATTATGATATTAAAGTTTTCTTAACTTTAGTTAGCTGAATTGGATTTGGATATTATCAAGTTGCCTATCCCATATTTGTTGAAATATTTAGTGATTTTCTTCTTTTTTCTGTTACTATAGTCAAGTACACTGACTGATATTTGAATGTTAAACCAACCTTGCATTCCTGGAATACATACTATTTGTTCATAAAATATTGTCTTTCCTATACATCACTGCATTTGGTTTGCATATGTATTTTTTGGACTTTTGCATCTACATTTGTTAGAGAAATTCGTCTATAGTTTTCTTTTAATATCCTTATTAAATTTTAGATCAATGTTATACTGGCCTCTTAAAATGAATTTTGTGGTACTTTGGTCACTATCTATTCTTAGAAGGAATAAGGTTGGTATTAGTTCTTCCTTAAGTATTTGGAAGAATATTCAAGTGAAGTTATCTGGGCTGAAAGTTTTCTTTCATGGGTAGTTTTTAGTTACAGATTCAGTTTTCTGAAAGCTATTAAGCTATCAAAGATTTTATCTTCTTGTTCAGTTGTGGCAAGTTGTATTATTTCCTTAAGGAATCTGTCGATGTCATCTAAATTGACAAACTTATTGACATAAAGTTCTTCTAATATCCTCTCATCCTTTAAAGGTGTGTGCTAATTTCACCTTTTTCGTTCCTGATATGCTATTTTGTGTTTTCTACATTTAAAAAAAATCAGTGTTCTTGGAAATTCATCTCTTGTATTCAGCTTTTCAGAAAATTACCTCTGGTATTGTTCATTTTCTCTATTGTCTGTTTGCTTTCTACTATTGTTGCCTTTTGCTCTTCATTATTTTCTTCTTCCTGTATTTTTGGGGTTTACAGTGCTGTTCTTTCTCTAGCTTTTTTTGTGTGTGAGGAAGATTGGCTCTGAACTAACATCTGTTGCCGATCTTCCTCTTTTTGCTTGTAGGTCTGCAGCCAGGATCCGAACCTGCAAATCCTGGGCCACCAAAGTGGAGTGCATGAACTTAACCACTACACCACAGGGCCAGCCCCTTCTCTAGCTTGTTAAAATGGGTTCTTTAACCTTTTTTTCCCCTGAAACACACAGTTAGAGCTATACCTTTCCCTGTGAATCTTGTTTGGAAATAATGAAGACCATAAGATTATCCATCTAAACATTGTAAACTACCTTCGTGTTTTCTTTTTTGTTTATTTGAAGAAAATAATAGGCTTATATTTACCCCAGAGTGTAGTGAGAAACTACTTTATTATTATATTTATTTTTTGTTTTGCTGAGGAACATTTGCCCTAAGCTAACATCCATGCCAATCTTCCTCTATTTTGTGTGTGGGATGCTATCACAGCATGCCACCAACAGTGGTGTAGGTTGCGCCTGGGAACCAAACCTGGACCACTGAAGCAGAGCATGCCAAACTTAACCACTAGGCCACAAGACTGGCCTTGAGAAACTACTTTACTGTTTAAAGTTTTTTATTATTTCTATTTTTAACCATTCCACCAAGGATCCCCTTGCCTACTTAAATTTCATAACTTCTTGAGGCTGGCCCAGTTGTGTAGTAGTTAGGTTCACACGGTCCACTTTGGCAGCCCAGGGTTTGTGGGTTCGGATCTAGGGTGAACCTACACACCACTTGTCAAGCTATGCTGTGATGGGGTCCCACTACAAAATAGAGGGAGATTGGCACAGATGTTAGCTCAGGGACAATCTTCCCCCCACCCCCTAAAAAAAATAATAAATAAATCACAACTCCTTGTTTTGATAATTTTTCTTTTTCCATGCCATTAGAAATTTCCAAAGTGAATTCCATGTGGTAAAGATAGCTGACTGTGCTCCCATTTGAGGATACATTGCATGAGTCCCCTCAGTATAGGCAAAACACTAGGAGAATATCCTGTAGAACAATTCTAACCATGCTTAAGAAGACATTTAGACTATTTCCTCACAGAATATTCCTGAAATAGTTTAGCTTTATGAAAAGTTGAACAAAAACCTGTAACTTTAGGATTATTATAATCAACAACAAAAGGAAACTTTAAAAGGCTGAATGGTTTGAGTCAGATATGTAGGTTTTTTCATTGCAACTTAAAAGTGTCTGATATTGAATGCCAAGTGTGTTTGACAAGTAGTGTTTATATGAGATTTCCATACATTTTGCTGACTTCAGGGTTAAATTGACAAGCTCACACCATGACAGGCCTGGAAAGGTTTGGCCGGTTTTTGTTGACTAGAGGACTTGGCTCTTTTCGTCCACACAGGGACAGGACAGAAGCCATGGTGCCTGAAGAGGCAGATATTTGCAGCCAAGATCACCATGTAAAGCTGAGTCTCCCAGTGGGTACAGTACCCACAGGAAGAAATCTGCCCACGTTTTGGAATAGAGAACAGAGACCTTTATCAGTCACGGCCTGGTCTCTGGTCTGTCTCCTCTCTGAGTTCATAACTACATGGGTTGTGGTTTAAATTTTTCCTACATGCATCCTTCTTTGATTATCCCCAACCAGAGATGGTAAAATAAAATGTGGCCTTGCTAAATGCCACTTCTGCAGATGGAAGAAACAGACGTAATACAGCCCTGCAAGTGCACACTCTCAGCGACCTATAGGATTTATGAGCCCAGATGTGAACCGTCTCCTAGGTATTCAACGTTACTCTATCCAAACACTTCTAGAATGGCCTGCTGTAGTTGTCTGTCTTGCACCCCTCCGTCTCACCCTCATTTTCATGGATACTATCTTCATGCAGTGTGATCTCCTGGCCATAGTTAATTATTCCAGGAATGGGTGCATGACCCCCACCAGGGCAAGCAGTCTTTTCCCTGGGAATTTGAACTAAGAAAATTCTCTTTTATCACTTGATTGGGAATTTAAACATTCAGGATCCTTTGGCTGTCATATATTCTGCTATGTACCCTGCAGCCAGAGAGATGATGCAGAAAACCAGAGGGAGTGGAGACAAGAAATAGAGTCCCAAAGGTTTTTGATGCCTGGGTTTGGAATTTTCCTGAAGTCTAGCTGCCTTCCTTACCTGTGAGTTCTGTGACATAGTCTCTGTCACTGAATTTCCTCACCACCACCTGCTTCTTTTTGCTTGAGGCTGTGGTCAATTGCTGTTACTTGCATCCCAAAAGATTCAAAGTAATAGACCAACAGAACCTCCATCGCATTTTGTGTGTTCTCAGATCAGACCTCTCTGTTTTGATAGAAAAAGTACTCCAGATCTGACAATCGAATGCTGCAATTCCATTTTTGGATGAACACTCTAATTATTCTCATCATTTGAATAAAAATATCTAATAATAATGTGAATATAATTTATGGCACCATTATTTTGTGGATTTTATAAATGATTTTAGCCATTTCACTGCTAGAGAGAGGTTTAAGAATGAAAAAAAAGTTTCTTTAGGTAAAATAGTGTGCCAACCTCACATATCACATTTAATATTTTGCAGGTGAGGTTTGCTCTCCAGCTAAAATCATTCTTTTTCATATGAACAGAAGATTGGTTGAGTGATAGTTCTTAACTAAAGAAGGAACAGTGTAACTGGAAATGAAAAGCTATTCAGAAGCAAATATACTCTCTAAAAATATTTTTGCGTGCTATAGAATGTTATTCGTTTAATATTCACCTTTGAATATTGAAATTCCTTTTGTCTCATCAAATACATTCTGTCACAAAATAGAAGACATGCTTTAAGAATTTAGCAATTCATGAAGATCTATTTATAATTTGTTTCTACTTTGGGGAAATCGTTGTGTACAGGATGTTAGAATGGAACTCTCCCTGCCTCAATTTCAACTAAGGTACCAATTTGATGAATATCAGGATAGCAAATGAAATGAAAGCATTGCATGCAAATTTTATAAAAGAAATGAAAAGGAACTGGTTCCACAACTCTATTCCATCTGTCAGACCAAGGCTCAAAGAAGTGGTCAGACAGACTTGTGAGGAGGCTGAAGAAGAGAGATCTTTGGGGACTTCATTGCCATCCTTGGTGAAGGAGTGGAGTGCTGTCTTATTTAGCTCCAGTCTAGTGGGAGGGACCTCATGAGGACACCAGAAAGGCTGCTATGTGTTCTTTGAAATTGAGGCATAATGAATTGGGGCCCAACTCAGTTCTACCCCCCTCCCCCAAGAAATGTAGAAGATGACAGGATGTGGTAGGCAAAATAATGGTCCCCCAAAGTCTACCTCTTAATCCCTGGAACCAGTGAATATGTTACCTCACATAGCAAACAGGACTTTGCAAATGTGATTAAGTATTTTGAGATGGTGAGATTATTCTAAATAATTCAAGTGGGCCCAATGTAATCACAAGGATCCTTTGAAAGAGGCAGAAGGGTCAGAGTTGGAGGAGATGTGATGATGGAAGCAAAGGTCAGAGCAGTGTGGCATGAACCAAGGAAGGCAGTAGCCTCTAGAAGCTGGAAAAGGCAAAAAGTGGATTCTCCCTGTTTCTTCAGAGCCTTCAGAAGTAATGCAGCCCTAGCGGCACCTTAATTTCAGCCCAGTGAAACTGATTTTGGACATCTGACCTCCAGAACCGTAAAATAATAAATTTATGATAAGTTATTACTGCAGAATAGAAAACTGATACACAGGCTGATGCTTTGGTGACAAAGCTCAGAGAGTGCTGCTGCCGTGATGTAGGTTGACAAGCACAGAGTGTGGGGAGAAGACTGGCTGTTTTCTATGGACCAGATATGGACCTCACAGGAGAGAGAGCTCGCAAGGGGTTTTTTGGGGGCCTATCCAACAGTGCCCTCTGTAGGAGCAAGGAGTTCTCAGCAGGAAGAATCTGGAAGCGTGCCATTGACTTCCTGTGGTTAAGGAAGGCGTTCCAAATGACTATAAGCATCCATCTGGATCAAAGAAACTGCAGCAGAGTAGGGCCCAGAGAGCTCAAGGTCCACATCTGACAGTTCCAATTCAGGTAAAACATTTCTTGCCCTTTTCTGCAGCATGTCTGTTCTGACAGAAGCTAAAGCCACCTTCAGATAAATGGGGGGGATGAGATGCAGAAATGGAGAATCAGGCACCACCACTTTCTTATTGCAGGCTTGGGAAACTATCACGTTTCCAACAACCTGGAAGAAAGTAGAAGATTGGACATTAGGGCAAATTCACAGCTTTATTACCTTGAACTGTATTTTCTAATTAGTCAAGCATTTTTTATGATATAAAGGGACCATAGAACCTTCCACCATTTTCTTCTGTGAAGTATTTTTGTCTCTTACTAAATAAAGTATAAAAATACAGTAGGAGACAAAAAACACTAACACCTTTTGAATTTTATGAAAGTTTTCAAACATGTAAAAAATTAGAAATAATAGTATAATGAATTTCCCCCTGCTGTAGGCTTATGTCCCCCCAAAATTCGTGTTGAAGCCCTAACCTCCAATGTTACTGTATTTGGAAATAGTGCTTTTAGGAAGTAATTAAAGTTAAATGAGGTCAAAAGGATAGAGTTCTAATCCCTTCAGATTGGTGGCCTTATAAGAAGAAGAAGAGAGACATCTTTTTCCACACGACGCACTAAGGAAGGCCATTTGAGGACACAGTGAGAGGGTGGCCATCTGCAAATCAGGAAGAGAGCTTTCGCCAGAACCAGCCCTGCTGGCACCCTGATCTGAAAAGTGCAGAATTGCGAGAAGATAGATACCTGTTGTTTAAGCCACCCAGTGTATGGTGTTTTGTTAGGGCAGCCCAGGCGGATGAATACATCCTCTATCCATACCTCATATTCAATAATTACTGACATGATGTCATGCTTCCTTCATCTATTCCCCTCCTTCCCTCCCTTTTCTCCTTCCTTTCATCCTCCTTTCCTATAAAGACTATCAAACTTAGACATCATGTGGTTTTTGCATTTAAATATATCCATATGTATCTCTAGAGATGATTTACATCCTCACCACTGAGGCATACATTCATTATTACTGTTCATTAGGATCTCACTTCCCAAGCATGCTGGATGCACTGGAAGTTGAAGTGAGTTGTGGGCATGTGATTTGCTTTTATCACTAAAATGAGAACAGAAGTACTGTGTATCAGTTAGCTATTACTGTGTAATAAACCACCCCCAAAATTTCTTGGCTTAACACAAGCTTTATTACGATTCTGTGGGTTGGGTGGGCATTTCTTTTGGTCTGAAACAGCCTGGCTTATCTCTGTGATCAGGTGGCAACTTGGTTGTGGCTGGATGGTGCAGGAGGGCTTCAGTTGGATGACCTCTGCTCCGTGTGCTCTCTCATCTATCAGTAGGCAAGCACTGGATTCCTCATATAGTGGTCCCGGAGTTCTGAAGAACATCAAAAGAAAGTAAATTCCAATGCACAAGCACTTTTCAAGCCTTCGCTTCTGACACACTTGCTAATGTCCCATCCACTAAAGTAAATCATATGACCAAGCCCAAATTCAAGGACTAGAGAAGAGACTCTATGTCTTGATGGGAAGAGTTACAAAGTTATATTTCAAAGGAGTGTGCATACAGGATAGGAAGAGTGTGTGGCCACTTTTGCAATTTACTCCAGGCATGGTGAGGCTCTTCCTGAGCTCTGATTAACTGAGGGTCTTGTTTTGAATCTCGTACATGAGAATGCTGGATAACAAATTAACAGTTGAAAACTGGCAATGGAACAAAGCGAAACAGGATTAACAGGAAAGGAAAGCAGTAACAATTTCTAATTGTTTATTGATAGTACATAGAAAAATAATAGATTTTTATATATTCCTACAATATTGCTAAATTAACAATTATGGTAACTTTCTTCCAGGTTGTTTAGGATTATCTATGTACATGGTCATGTTGCCTACAAATAAGAAAATTTTAGTTCGAATCTGTATGTGCTTTCTTTATTTTTGACTCTTTTCCAATCTTAGAAACATTTAGTCTTTTCACTATTAAATATGAGTTACATATAGGGTTTTTGTAGATGCTATTTATCAAGTCAAGCCTGTTCTCTTTTATTTTTAAGGTGGAAACTTTGTTCATGGATATTAGATCTTCTTTCCCAGTGTAAGCATTTAGAACTATAAATTTTCTTCTAAATTCTACTTTAGTTGTATCCCTCAGATTTTTTTTCTTTCATTTTCAGTCATTTAAAAAAATTTCTCGTCTTTCTCATCACTTCTTCTTTGACCCACGTGTTGCATAGAAATGTGTTGGGAGATTTTCCAGGTTATTTTTATTGTTATTGATTCCTAATTTAATTCTTTTGTCATCAGAGAACATACTTTGTATGTCCTCAGTCCTTTCAAATTTGAGAGTTATCCTGTGCTCAGCATCTGATCTGTCTTACTGAGTGTTTAATGAGCATGTATAAAGAATGTACATTCTACTGTTGTTGGTTAGAGTGTTCTAGAAATGTAAATAGGTTAGTTAGGTTGATGATGTTATTTGGGATGTCTGTATTCTTACTGATTTCCCTCTACTTGTTCTGTCACTTATTGATAAAGGGATGTTGAAATTTTTATAATTTTGAATCTTCCTACTTCTTGGTGTTCTGAAATTATTTTTCTTCATGAATTTGAAACTCTGTAATTAGATTATACAAATTTAGGACTGTTAGGTCTGTTAATGAAGTGATAATAACATTATTATAAAATGTTTGTCATCTTTTTCTCTGGTTACTTAAAAAATTTTTCTCTTTATCCTTGGTTTTTAGGAATTTCATGTTGATATGTTTGGTGTGGTTTTCTTTGTGTATATATTTCTTGGATCTGTGTGTTTATTGTTTTTATCAAATTTATAAAACTTGCAGCCTTATTCCTTTGAATATTTCTCTTACATGTAAGTTAGACAGCCCGATATTGTCTAAAAATCACTGAAGTTCTGTTCATTTTTTGTCTTTCATTTGCCTCTCTGTTCTTCGGTTTGGATAGTTTCTATTGCTATATCTTCAAATTCACCAATCTTTTCTTCTGCAGTGTCTAATCTCTATTAAGCTCATGCAGTGAATTTTTTATTTCAGATACTGTATTTTTCATCTTTAGGGCTTAATTTGTTTTTTCTTTGTAGTTTCCATTATGTGATGTTTTCCTTTAAAATAAAATATTGATCATATTTATAATAGCTCTTTTAAGTCCTTCACTGATAATTCCATCATAGAAGTCATTTCTGGTGTTATTTTCTATTGACTGATTTTTGCCCTAGTTTCTGGGTCACATTTTCCAGCCTCTCTGTCTATTAATTCTAACCGAAGAGTGTACCCTATGATTCTTAGGTGGTTGAGTGTTGGATTTTGTTGACTTTCTTAAAGAGTATTGGGTTTTTTTCTGGAAGGCAGTTAAGTAACTTGTGGATTTGCTTGATTCTTTAGAGTCTTGTTTGTAAGAGCTTGTCTAGTGTAGTCTTCACTGTAAGGCTAGTTTTCCCCTACTACTTAGCAATAATACTTCTCAGATCTCTACTCTTGATGGGCAGTACTCTCAATAAGCAATACAGCCTCTGCACTGGCTGGTTAAAACTCAAACGTCTCTCAGTCCTGTGTGAGCTCTTATAGTTTCTCAACTGTTCTTTCCTGACTTTGTGAAATTTCATCCTATGTGTGCACGACTTAGTATTCTGTTATAGTCTGGAGCAGATCCCTATGCAGATTCCTAGAGTTAATTTTTTGTATAGCTCCCTCATCTCTGGTTCTTTCCTACAAATTCCAACCACATGAGGTTCCCTGAATTCCAATTTTCTCTTCATGGACTCAGTGGCGCTCCTATCCTCTGCGTGGGTTCTGTCTTCCAGCGTGGTCTGTAAAGTGCCTCCAGGAAGAAAGCTGGGGTGATTGTATTGCTCACTTTGTTTCTCCTCTCTTAGGGATCATGGTTCTTTACTGCATGTTCTCCAATGTCCAACAACAGTCATTTCACGTATTTTGTCCATTTTTGTAGTTCTTTATGATGGATGGACAAGTCTGATCCAGTTACCCCAGGCTGCTGGATGCGAAGTCCTCCATTCCGTTAGATTTTAAGACAACTTATAACGTGATTTATTAATTCCCTCCAGATGTAACCAAGGTATATCACACTGTTTGCTCAAAATGTATTTGCTATTCATAAAATGGAAATTTTTTTCAACTCTAGAAAGTTCCAGGAGCTAATTGTGATAAAGCTACAGACTTAAGGTAGAAATGGAGGTGTCAGTAGTTATTAAGAAGGTATCTCAGTTAAGACAAAAACCATATAATTAAGCACCATTAGATCATTGAGGAAGCATCGTTGTTGAGCATCCATGCAATTTCATTGTTCTCTTCTTTTTTTTTTGTTATTGTCCTAATGTGGCAGAACATGTTTTCATTGTCCATATACCTTATAATTATGTTGATTTTCATCATTTTTTAGGGGCTGAACTTGCTTATATTTGGGGGAACTGTTAATTCTTGGTTTACATGGCTTTTAGAAACCCTTATTTTTCTGGATCAATCTGTCTAATTGAAATGACATAAATTTCTTCTTTCCCTTCTTTAGCTTTATTTAAAGTCCCTAATGGGGCATTAATTTGGAATTATTCATTCATTCAGAGAAATCAAAGAAAGCCTGCTAGAGATTTGGTTTTCATATTTAGTATAGAAATTACCTTTTCACAGATTTTGACAGTATGGAATCCCTAATCAGTGAAAATACAAAAGGCTAGAGTTTTTCGATGAAGCAAGAAGAGGAACCCATATTGCTGCAGATACAAAACAAATACAAATGGACAAAAAGTCTAATTAGTGTACCAGATTCTATACTGTCATACCCATTCCTGACATCTCATACCCAATAGAAATCTCTTAGTGAACTAACTGTAATAATAAAACCCACCTTCTACACTGGTACCACTAGCGTGGACACAATCATCCAGGAACAATCAAAGTCAGAAGCAGAAACAAATTCAGCCGAGTTCAGATTTATCGCTATCCAATTGGTCAAGGACTTAATGTGAGGCCCAACATAGAGAAGTCTCTCTGGAAGAATTGTGGATGTGGCTTTTGGTGTATAGAGTGAACCCAGGTAATTTTCATAGGATGTGCACATAATTTTTAAGAAAATTGTGCTAAGAAAAGTACTGCCAACTTGGACTAAAGAAGAGACAGTTGGAGCTGAAAAAAAGGCCTCTGGGATTCCAACTTCCTATGGTCAAGGAGAAGCCTGAGAAACACTGTAAACATGGGACATTTTTTATTGAAAAGGAAGAATATTTCAGAGGGAAAAGACAAGCTCAGAGGGTGGAACAAAAAGTAACCAGTCCCAGGGAGAACTGGGCCCCCGAGAGGGACTGTTTCCTGCTCCCTGACAACATAGGTTTAGCTGGACTTCAGAGTTCGTATAGACCAGTGACAGCTATTTGCCTCCTGCTTTTTCTCTTTTTTGAATGGGAGTGTCCATTGTGGTTATCCTGTTCTTGTCTTGCCAGTGCTTATTCATTGAAGGGAGATAGATAACTTGCCTTTTCAGTTCATCAGCTCTCCGGATCAAGAAGAGCTACTCTTGATGATTTGTATCCAAGGAGTCTTATCTGTATCTGGGCCTGATATAGATCATGAGATCGTGGGCTTTGAGCCTGATGCCATAATTGGGTGAAATTTCAGGGCACCGAAAGATGCAGGTTTGCATATTTTCCATTTGAGAAGATTTGAAGCAATTTTGACTAGATGGTGGACAGTGGTAGATTGAAAAAAGTAGTCATAATATTTTGAAGCTTTTCCCACCAAAAGATGGAGTCTATTTCTCTGCCCCTTGAATTTAACCATGTGACTTGCTTTGGCCAATGGGAAATTAGCAAAAGTAACACAAGCAGAGGTTTAAAAGCTACTTGTTCTTGCTTCTTCTTGGAACTGTGAACCACAGTGGAAAGAAGCATGGGCTAGAACATGGAGGAGGAGAGATCCTGTGGACCAGAGGCAGGCTATCCCAGCTGGATCCTCACCCATACCAACCAGCCTGCCAACCACTAGATATATGAATGAGGCCATCCTAGACCACCTAGCCCCAACCGTGCCAGCACAGAACAGAGGAACTCCCCAGCAAACCTACAGAATCCTGAAAAATAATTAACTTAAGTTTTGGGGTGATTTTTTATGTAGCAAAAGCTAATGATTACAAGTATTCTGGAACAAGAGTGAATGTGGGGATATGGGTTTCTCAAACAGTAGAAAGACGTGTAGAGGTATTACTCTGAGACATCTGGGTCTTTTTTCCCTCTATGAACGGGTGGTTGTGCACATGCAATGCTTGGTTAGAAACAAGAAACTCCAATGTTTATAAATATTTGGAATGGCTAAATTGTTAGTGTAAGTTTTTCCAGAATCATGATGTAATAAGCTTTGAAAATAAGACTTGAGGCATTACTAAATATTTGCCTATTTTCTCAACTGTTTCCTACCTGGGCAGAAAATAGCACTGAGAGAAGCTTATTAGAGATTAGTGGTTGCTAATTAGATATTTCTAAGTATTCATTATCCAGTATCCATCCTCTCATTCTTTCTTACAGTAGTAGAACTTGTGAGTTTGGCTGGGTCCATGGCCACTCACCTAGAAACTACATTTTCCAGCCTTCTTTCTCGCTAAGAATGGGCATGTCAGGAGGTTTACAATGAGACCAGTGAGGCTTAAGCTTCAGGATCCTTCCTCGCTAGAGCCAATTCCAAGGCCCAGGAGGGACCCTCAGTGTGTTCACCTGATCTTAAGTTTTGGTGGGTTTTTTTCTCTTTTTTTTTGGTCATAAATTTTGAAAACGTGCAGAAGTAAGATATTGCAATGACAGTAGGTTAAGACTACTGTCTCTGTCTTCCAGCTTTTCCTCTGCCATACTTCTCTTTGTGTTGGCTGTGATGGAGTGGCCACAGGAGCTTTTTGGGGATCCAGGGGAAGTTGAGTTGGTGTCCATTTACTTTCGTTTAGTGGGATATGTTGATGGGGTTGGCAATCTCTTTGTTGTAGAATTATGATATCATTAGCCATCCCGATGTAGGAGTGGCCTCCAAGGCTACTGCTGCTTCCCGCTGTGTCATCTCAGCCAGCATAGTCACACAAAAGGACTGGGCTGGAGGTGTGTCACAATCTGAGTGTGTCTTACAGTGCCTGGGGACATCTGTTCCTTTTCAGGTTAGAACCTGACTTCCTTTAAGTCTTGTATCTTTGCCTAAATTAATTGGCAAATTAGAGTAGGTATGTGTGTGTGGCTACTTTGCACAACTCTATAATCCGTCTGGAGGGCTGTGGTAAACTTGTATAGAAATCTATGATGTGTGTGTACTCAGTTTGTAATTGTAGGTCATTTAATTTTGATTCATAGTTTCTGTTCATTTGAAATACACTAGTAAACTTTAAGTTTATATGCATTCATGGAATAGGGCCATGGTGTAAGTATGTTAAATTCAATTCAACCAATATTAATTTGGTACCTAAAATGTACCAAGCATGCAACTGATCCTATCCGGGACACAAAGAGTTATAAAATAATGTTCTTATCCTTAGGGAGTTAATATTTTAGGAGGGAGAAAGGATATGCATAATTATACTATAATTTCCCAAAATAGCAATTTCAATAAAAGTAGTACTAATAATGATTAAGTCAGTTTTAGAGGGAAATGGGTAATGCTTTATGAGGCAAACAAAAAAATGATGCAAAAGTTACTTCTATCTGGTTTTGGAGTGTATCAAATTGTTTTTCACAGGATCACGTTGAAATTTTTCACCCTGGGCACACTCAGTGGCACACAGAGGGGGATATAAGCCTGACCTCAGAGGCTGAGGGCTGCTCTGTGAGGTGTGAAAAATTGCCATTAAGTGCTGTAGTAGTTACGTGAGAGTTAATTCATGTGCCTCTGTTGTAGCTTCCTTTACCGAAGCTTTCCTGTTCAAGAAGTACTAAGATTTACTCAACCAGTGGTATACAAAATGATTAGCTTAGAGTTACAATTTTTCTTTCCTATTTTACGAGAAAGAGAAAAGTAATTCTTATTGGAATCACATCTGGATTGGTGAAATCCTCACATTTCCTGAAATACCATAAATGCTTGTGTCAATACATTCTTTTAAATACAACTGTTCAGCTTATAAATTCTTCTCTTGCTTCCCTGTAATAATTCAGGTCAATAATTCCAATCAAGAAATATTCGTTGAGAAACTGCTATATATAAGGCAATGTGCAATGAAGGCCTAGTGTTAAAGGAAATTTCAAGCTAGTGGACAAATGTGCATACTATAAGATGGATGTGTCAAATTTCGTGTGATTCAAGTCCTATGGGTCTGCCGCAGAGGGGCTGATTAATCGTGAGTTGTGAAGGATCCAGTAATATATTCCCCAGCAAGGTGACATTTATATTGGCTTTGAAGGGTGTATTCATTGACTATGGCTGCCACAAAGTACAACAGACAGGATGGCTTAAAGCAACAGACGCTTATTCTCTCACTAGTTTTGGAGGCTAGAAGCCTGAAAATCAAGTCTTCAGGACGATGCTCCTTTCTGGCTTTTCCAGCTTCTGGTAGCCCTAGGCATTCCTTGGCTTATGGCAGCATAACTCCAATCTCTGCCTCCATCTTCACATGGCAGTCTTCTCCCTGTATGTCTCTGTCTTCACATAGCGTTTTCTTTCATCTGTGTTTTCTTATAAGGACACCAGTCATACTGGATTAGGACCCACTCTAATCAAGTATGGTCTCATCTTAATTTGATTACATCTGCAAAGACCCTTTTGCATTTCCAAACAAGGTCACATTCACTGGTACAGAGGGTTAGGACTTCAACATATCTCTTTAGGGTACATTATTCAACCCATAACAAAAGATAATGCCCTTGGCTCATTGGTAAATTTCTCATTCCCTTCCTCTATTTTTCATTATCTTCTTCATTTTCTACCTGTATCCCTGTGATTTGCACCATTTGGTCAGCTTCTGGTTAGCCCCAAATTCGAGAAACTTCATGAGTGTCTCAGTCAATGTTGTTGGGATCAATGACTTAGACATCACTGGCTCAGAGGTACCTGGACTGTGAATTCCTGAAGCTCTGGGATAATGCCTTGTTCATCTTGTGATAACTAGACCTTATTTAACCTTTTGCGGTATCGTTTTAATTACCTATAAAATGGACATGATAATAATGGAACATAGTAAAGAAGGCTGTTGTGAGGATCAGAAAGGTTCATTTATGTAAAGAAAACTGATACCCATTAAGGACCTCAGATAAGTGTTCACCCCTTACCTCGTGTCTCAGTGCCCCTTGTTAGTTACTACTTGGTAACTGTCTGAATAAAAGGATGAATATGTGCATGAGTGGAAAACAGCTATCCACGAGTGAGAAGTTGGGAATTTCTAGAGTTAAAACACTTGTGTGGTGGAATAATGGCAGGTGAAGCTTACATAGGCAACAAAGGCTATAAAATGTGAGATGAACTTGGATAAGAGTGAAATGAACTTCAAGTGGATGAAAAGACAAGAAAGCAACTAGCAACAACCAGCTGCTATAATTTATAGCTTCCTGGCCACAGTGACTTGCAACCCAACCCAGGCCATTGAAAGGTATTGTAAATGAAACCATCAAACTGCTGTTGGAGGAACGCTGAGGATAAAAACTTTAGGAAGAATAAGAGGTGGGTAAATTTATTTCTAATTTAAAAAAATGAGAAGCTTCCACACACTGTCAAGCTCACCTGCACTTAGAAAACAAGGCAAAGTCAAGGTCTAACTGATCGACCAGTGGAGATACAACGAGGCACTTGTAGATTTGGATAGTCTATTACTTACAGACAGCAGAAAGAAGAATAAGTCAAAGAGGCCAACTCTGGTCCTTGTCCCACACACCAAAAAGAATGACATCAAAGCAAAAGGAGGCAATGATTGCAACACAAGTTGTGGGATACCCCACTGCTGAGTTGCCTGTGCTTCATCAGAACCCAAGAGATGATGAGCAACTTCTCACGACATCCTTTCAGGAAGGTAGAAAGTTGAGTGGGAGATGGCCTCCTAGAAGATCCTTAGAGGCTTCCAATCCTCCTTCTGTTCCAGGAGAATGTTCTGCCAGGACTCAGGTAAGCTGCGGTTCAAGCTTTGTTTATATGGATACCTGCAAGGTTGCCAGGGCAGAGCAATTCCTCTGCACAAATCAGTAGACTTGGATGGATGTAGAGAAAAATCTTACACAGGTTATTAGTGAGAAATAAGATGAATTGTGAACACCTAGAAAAGAGAATGAGCTGAATATGTAGATGCTACAAGGTAAAATGTAATATAAATGAATGTATATGACTTTTGTTACAGGAAACTGACCTTTCAAATTAGGCAAGAATGAGACCTGGATAGCAGGAATCTTCAAAGAAAAAGTCTTAGGAGTCAAGAAGGCTCAGGAGTTTTACTAGACAGCTTAGTATGAATGTACTGTGGTCTGAGTGCCAATCTAACCCATGGGCAGGGACACAGCTAGACAGTCACTTTGAGGACACAGTTTAGGTTGAGGAGACTGAAACCACATCAAATAAGAAGAAGGCTTTCTCAGTCCAGAGGAGGATCAAGAGGGCTTATTAGTAATAGTATTAAGTAATGCCCTAGCATGTACTAGATACTATGTTAAGTGCTTCACGTGTATTATGAATGAAAGCCTAACAATACCCTGTTGAGTAATTACCATTATTCTCCTCATTTTCCATATGAGACAATGAAGACTCCATGAAGTTAAATAGCTGCCCAAGGTTAGACATTCTGCTAACTAGTGCCTGAGCTGGGATGGGAGCCCAGGTGAACTAACCCCAGGTCCATATTCCTAACCAGTACACTAACATCTCACTACAGTTTTCCAGTATTTGAGGGGCTTTAATGCTTAGAAGAGATATCATGGACTGAATTGTGTCCCCCCAAAATCGTATGTTCAAGCCCTAACTCCTAATGTGACTATATTTGTAAATAAAGCCTTTAAGGAGGTAATTAGTTGAAACGAGGTCATAAGGGCTGAATTCTAATCTAATAGGACTGTTGTCCTTGTAAGAAGAGACACCAGGAGTTCTTGCACACAGAGAAAAGGCTATGTGAAGACACAGGGAGAAGGTGTCCATCTGCAAGCCAAGGAGATAGGCCTCAGGAGAAACCAAACCTGCCAACTCCTTGATCTTGGACTTCCAGCCTCCAGAGCTAGGAAAAATATACTGTGGGTGTTCCAGCCACCTAATCTCTGGTTTATACTATGGCAGCCCCAGCAAATTAATACAAGAGGTTAGATTTGTTTCATATTCAGTAAGTACTGAGCTGAGAGTATGAGATAGAGAAGCCACTGTCCTTGAGGGCCTAATGCCTATGAGGACCCCAAGGAATAGTTCCAAAATGGAATCTGCAGAGGCAGCTTTGGACTCAATAGAGAATAACTTTTGCTGAGGGGTCTCCCCCAAATATACTTATTGAGTTGCCTTAGTTTAGAGCTTTTTCTGACTACAATGCAATTCAAATGTATCCAGCCTGGATGACCCTTTTTTTTTTTTTTTGAGGAAGATTAGCCCTGAGCTAACATCCACCACCAATCCTCCTCTTTTTGCTGAGGAAGATTGGCCCTGTGTTAACATCCATGCCCATCTTCCTCTATTTTATATGTGAGACACCTGCCATAGCATGGCTTGATAGGTGGTGCACAGGTCCGTGTCTGGGATCCAAACTGGCGAACCTGAGGCCACCAAAGTGGAGCATGCGAGCTTAACTGCTACACCACTGGGCCAGCCCCTGGATGACCCTTTTTAGGTGAGGTTGACAAAAAGATTTCAATGCTCAGCAGTTGGTTGAACTAGATAATCTTTAAAGTCTCACACAATTCTTACCTCTGCTCTTTGTACCCATTGAGGTTTTAATTTTTATTGTTTTAGAGTACTTTTAGAGTTATTTTTTTAGAATACTTTTAGAGTTACAGAAAAGTTGGAAGGATAGTACAGAGTTCCTGTGTATTCGCACTCAATTTTCCCTTTGTTAATATCTCACATTACTATGGTACATTTGTCACAACTAATGAGCCAATATCCCATTGAGCTTTTAAACATTTTTTTTTAAGAAAAAATTGCAGCTGTATCTTCAGTTTAGTCAAACTGGAGTGTTTCTTTGCTTTGAAAGTAACCATCAAAAATACAAATATTGGTTGTTTCTGAGACTTTTCAATCTTCCTCCTTTTGCTTGAGGAAGCTTTGCCCTGAGCTAACATCTGTGCCAGTCTTCCTCTGTTTTGTATGTGGGTCATGTCCACAGCGTGGCCACTGATGAGTGGTGCCGGTCCCCACCCAGGAACCGAACCTGGGTTGCCCAAGCAGAGCATGCCAAACTTAACCACTAGGCCATGTAGCCAGCCCCATCTGAGACTTAACTGAGCAAAGAAATTTCAAGGAAAAAGCAAAAGGTTACCCCCTAAATTTCACGCAAATGGGCAGAACAAAAGCTTTAGAATCTTGAGAATGGCTGGATACCTCAACATGGAGACTGTGTAGAACTTAAGAAATGTATACCTGAGGGGAAAAAAACTGAAAAAACAAGACAGTTGCTTCTGAAGCTCTGTTTTCCAAGTAGAACTAGAATGAACTTATGTTAAAGCAGAATGCATTGCTCATTCCCATTTATTTTTGTTAAAATACATAACTTTAATGGAAAAGCCATGTTTTATTTTGCTTTCTTTGTACTTAAGATAATAAGACTTCTCCCCCTGCTTTTTAGGGGAGCTGAAATATGGAAATTCTTTCTGATTGGCTTCAGAAGCTTCCTAGACATACTTTCGAGTGTCGATGTTTGGCCTGGAACCCTTCAGGCTCCCCATGCGCACTGCAGGTCCTGTGGTCCAGTTACTTACGGGATCCTGTCTGGGTGCCACTTACCAGAGATGCCTGGGACACAGAGGTGCTCATCGCAGAAGCATAAGAGTAATTCCCTGACTCTTCCTTTTAACACAGTTTATGCATTAAGAATTTTTAGAATTAAAAACTGTACACTGAAGGATATAAAGAAAGATTTCATCCTGTGATTCATTCATTTTCCTAGGATATTATCACTGGAGAAAGTGATTGAAAAAAATTATCAACTCTCTCTTTACAGGTTTTAGCATGTTGAGAACCTATTCTATATTGTGGTATACCCTTACCTAGAAAAAATCTGTTCTAAAATTCTGGGCTTTCCAAAAATACTATACATGTCTTTTTCACCACAAACTACAACCTCAACAAGTAGATTTTGATGCACTTCTATCTGTGTCACAAAAGAAGCAACATGGTAACGTAAACTCAGCTCGTGAACCCCCACGGAAGAGGGAAGGGTGTAGTTAAATAGCAGCATCCCTTTGGGCATGGCATTATGTGACACGTACTGAAAAGTTAAACCTTCTGCCCATTGTTGGAAACGGTTTCAGATGCCACTCAGTCTGGCAGCCCTTCTTTCCCTGTGAAAAGGCGAAGCTGTCTCTATCATCCTCACTGTCATAACAAAGATATTTGTCCCCATGCTGTCACAACTGGACTTGGCCAATGTGTTCACCAAGTTGGAAGAGAAACTAATTGTAATTCTACACAGATCTGTGCAGTAGCTAAGAAGAGTATAAATAACCAGAGTTATGGATACATAATTGGTGAAGACTTTAATGAGTGATTATAGATAGTCTAAAAATCTTTTTAAATTAGCAAATGGCAGCATTAACATTAACACCTATGAGACTACGTGGGAATCAGTGAATTCCAATAAACTGAGACAATGAAAGGGGATGATTCATGCAGTAATAAGAGAAAAACATTACCCTTAACCTCATCTGGATATAATTTTAGTCCTTGAATGAAGAGGGATTAGATATTAACGATAGATTTTCAAAAAATCTGCTGTATACGTGTATACTTATATTAACTATTGAGTAAATGACAAACAGTTCTATATTTCAGGTTCAGTCCTTGTCAACTGATCCTTGCATTGGCTTTTGAAATCCCAAGTCAATGAATCCTTCAGCAGAGGTTAAGGGAGGTACCTAAACTGTGTGGTCTCAAAGTGACCATTAAGCCAATGGCTGCCTGCAGAGTGGGCAAAACCAGGTCACAGCCTCTGTGCTCGTGCTACCTGAGGAAAGTTTGTCAGGGCACAGCCATACGTTGCTCTCTCTGGCTTTGTCTCAGAAGCGTGTTTCTGAAAGTGTGGTGAACTGATCTTGTGATCAGAATTCCCAGAGGGCTTGTTTAAAACACAGATTCTGGGGCCCCGACCAGACCTAAAGAAGTTCTGGGGATGTCCAGGCACCTACATTTTAAAGACACAAATAGTTCCTTTGAGTGAACAAACTAGAGATTGAAAAAAACTGTTTTAGATACTGCCAACATTAAGGGGAATGAATTTTATATAGAAATTCTGTGGGAAACCAAAAGATAATTATGAGTTGTTAATATTTCCTCAATAGCTCTTCTCTCTATTTGTACCCACAGATGATGCTCTCAGGAAGGCTTCACTTGGATGTTGAGAATATTTATAGTATGTTTATGGAGGTGACTATAATTACCTACCTAAGAATCCGTGTGATATAACCATGTTGTGTATCTGCAGATGATTTTCAAATTATTCCAGCAATGTGTAACACATATTTAAAAACTTAATTGAAATCATACAACTGAAACAGATCCATTTTGTCAATTCCCAGATTTCTCCATATATCTAACGACCACCTACACACTTTCACAGCAAGTTATATGTGGTTTTGTAAATCATCAGTGTAAATCAGGGTAATTAATGTAGTTACTGTTGCTTTACTCAGAATCTAGCAGAAAATATTCTGAATGTGATTGCATTCACTAGGCATCAACAATTGTACTTCGTACTTTTGTAGCTGGACCAAAGAATCTTGATTTTTAATTCCTTGACTTGCATGAAGTGATCTTTCTCTACAAGCTAATGTAAAAGTAATATCGATTTTTGAAATATCCTTAAGTGATGGTGCTGTCTTAATTAAGAGGGACAACACTTCAGCAAAACTAAGAACACTATATCCCTGAAGTGTGGCGTAATGATTAAGATGTTGACTCTGGAACTGGACAGTCTAGACTCAAAATTCCAGTTCCACTACCACTTCTTAGCGGAGTAACCTTTGGCAAAATGTTTAACCTCTCTGTGCTTCAGTTTTCTTATCTGTAAATTGCAAAAATAACTGCAACTGTCTTGTTGGTTTGTTGTGATGATTACGTAAGTTCTATGTATAAAGGCTGAGACTGTCTAGCACATAGTAAGCACTCAATAAAATTAGCCATTATTATTAATCTATTTGATGGCATGCCTGAATTGTGCCTCAGGTCATTAATCTGTTTTTGGTATATTTTTCTGCTCTTTTTTTTTTTTGAGGAAGATTGGCCCTGAGCTAACATCCATGCCTATCTTCCTCTACTTTATATGTGGGATGCCTACCACAGCATGGCATGACAAGCGGTGCCATGTCCATACCCGGGATCTGAACCGGCAAACCCCGGCCGCAGAAGCAGAACGTGTGAACTTAACCGCTGTGCCACTGGGCCAGCCCCCTTTCTTTCTCCTTTTGCCCTCACTATATCTTGAGGGTTTTTTTTTTTTTTTTATTGAAGTATAATTGACACAACATCATATTAGTTTTAGCTTTACAACATAGTGATTACATATTTGTACATATTGCAAAGTGATCGCCATAATAAGTCCAGTTAACATCTGTCACCCCATACATAGTTACAAATTCTTTTTTCATGTAATGAGAACTTTCCAGATCCACTCTCCTAGCTACTTTCAAATATGCAATGCAGTATTATTAACTGTAGTCACCATGCTGTGCAGTACATCCCCAGGACTTATTCATTTTATAACTGGAAATTTGTGCTTGTTGACCACTTCACCCATTTTGCTCATCCCCCACACCCTGCCTCAAGCAACCACCAATCTCTTTTCTGTATGTCTCAAGGGTTCCTTTTATCTCTCTCAGCCCACACCAGTGCTGAAAAAAGGATTCAAGTAACCACTGACTTGAAATGCCAAACAAAGCTCCTTAGGTTGGTTTTGGGTTCTTTCTCTTTTTTCTTTTTCTCATAGACCACATGATTGAGGGCTTGAGGGGCAAGGAAAAGGGAAATAAAGGGCAGACTCTGGAGGAAAAGGGTGACTCTGGAGGGAAAGAACTGGTAGAAGACACTAGAAATTCCCGAAATGGGAGGGAAAGGAAAGGCCCTTCATCTGGAAATGACTCATGATAAGCGCACCTTCCGCTGTGGACACCAGCCGCTCACTTCCCGTGGATGTTCCAGCTGCTCTCCAGCTGTTCTGAACACCTGGAAGCTTCTGCTAACAGGCTGGGGAGTCGGGTCATCTTGAGTGGCTTTGGGAACTGGAAGGGAGAACTTCAACCGTGCAGACCAACTTAGAGCTGTATTGAACCAGCTGGGCACTTCCCTAACAGCGCAGCAGCAGACAGAGAGTTGCTGTTGGAATGCAAATACTAGAGTCTGTCTACATGATGGGAAAATGCTAAACTGCTAAGAGGTCAAGGAATTTGGGTGGTTTTAATTTCCAAATTCTAGAATTAGCGGAATTACATAGCTGCATCGATTAATTATAGTTTTGCGTATAGTTAAAAAAATTCGGTTCCTTCTCAAATAATTCTACTCTCCAGCATTTTAAATATTTCCTTCTTAAATGAATCATTTTCTTTTATCTTTTAACAAAAACAAGTTTTTAAAAAATCTTACGAATTGTTTTTTTGTGACATAAATCTCTTCAGCCTCCCACCACCAGCTCCCATGTCTCATAGCTTTTATTTGTCCTTTGACTAGTATACCACTGATAGCTTTATATTTTCACTATTTATAGCCTCCTCTATCTACACACAGACACAGATACAGGAGTATATATATTACATAAGTATGGTATGTTCAGAAAATTGCATTTTCCAGAATTACCAATGACCTTACTTGTACAAGTCTCTTTCATTATTTTCCTTGATTTCTCAGAAGTGTTTAACACCAATGCCCTTGTCTACTGTCTTAAAATTATGTTCCATTAATTTCCACAGTGTTGCAATATGCTAATTTTTCTCCCTTTTATATAATTTCCCTGTGATATCTTCCGGGTCATCTTTGGCCTCAAGAAACTGCACAGTCTAGTGCGAAGACCCACATTTTGGCAGACATTGCTGGATGGCTGGCCAATCGCAGTGCACAACCCTTCTCTCTCCAGTCGTTGTCCTCTACACATCTGCTAGTACACAATTAAGTGTAAAACCAGGCAGTTCCCATTAAGCAGTAAAATGATTTACTAGAGGAGCATGGACAGGGGAGACATAATTTGAATCGAGGAGGTGGGGAAGGTTTGTATAGGAGGTGACACTTGGGATGGCCGTCTGAGGATGGAGAAACTTCAACAGTAAGAAGTGGATAAGAGCTATTCCACTTGGATGGAACTGCTTGAGCAGTGACACAGAAGTAGAAAACTGTTATGTATTAATAGTTCTGGGATGAAGCAGTATCACTGGGATGAAGTGGAAGATATGACCTATAGTAGATTGTGGGGGCTGGGAGCACATAGATCGTGGGTGAATGCTATGGAACCTAGACTGTTTTCTGTAGATAAAAGGGAGCCATTCACAATTTAGGGAGAGAAGAGTGTCACTATTGGAGCTATTTTTAGAATGATAATTCCAGTGTTGGTGATGAGAACACACTGGTGGGGGGGGGAGAGATTAGTGGTGAGATAACTGTTTGGGGTTTTCTTCTTCTTTTTTTTTTGTGAGGAAGATTGGCCCTGAGCTAACATCTGTTGCCAATCTTCCTCTTTTTGCTTGAGGAAGATTGTCACTGAGCTAACATCTGTGCCAATCTTACTCTATTTTATGTGGGATGCTGCCACAGTGTGGCCTGAGGAATAGTGCTAGGTCTGAACCCAGGATCTGAACCCGCCAACCCCGGGCTGCTGAAGTGGAGCATGTGAACTTAACCACTACACTGCCAGGGCTGGCTCCTGGGTTTTTTTTGATCTATGTCTTTCAGCATCAGTTGTACACTGTTCTCCTATACTACATATCTTTTCGATGCTAAATATTTATTCATGTCTTGTCTTCTAAGATATTAAGCTGTTTAAGGCAAGGGCCACATCTTGTTTTTCTTTCAAGAATACTATCTCATACACAGAAGTTATCAGCCTGTCTTGAACATTAGCATCATAATTTCCATTGCTATTGTATTAACTAACGTTTATTGAGCCCTTACCATCTGCCAGACCCTTGCAAAGTCAGTTTCGTGCATTACCTCACTTAATCCTTATAATACGATTGTCTCATTTTATACACGTCTAAACAGGGACTGAGAGAACTCAATCATCTGCTTCAAATCATTCATTTGGTATCCAGTGGAGCCAGGATTCAAAAGAAGTTGTTTTTGTTTTTGTGTGTGTGTGTGAGGAAGATTGTCCCTGAGCTAACATTTGTTGTCAATCTTCCTCTTTTTGCTTGAGGAAGATTGTCTGTGCCAGTCTTCCTCTGTTTTATGTGAGATGTTACCACAGCATGGCTTCACCAGTGGTGCTGGGTCCATGCCCAGGATCTGAACCTGTGAACCCCAGGATGCTGAAGCAGAGCGCATGAACTTGACCGCGCTATCCTACTGGGCCAGCCCAAACTCCAAAGTTTTTAACAGTGTTAAATGGACTCTATGTAGTGGCCAACCAATGAATACTCTGAAGATTGAATAAGTAAAAACAGTGGGTCACAGAAGGAAGACTTGTTGGTTTGAGTTGATCTATATAGGCAATTAAACATATCCATTCATATTGGGAAGATATCTTGTGTTTGAATTGTACAAGTGTGTCTATCCAGTATTTTAAAATAATAAAGTTAATAATAATGGTATAAGGCATTACTTATATAAATAAATGAAAATCATTAAAGAATCAGGTAGCAAATAATGTCAGTGCTCCATCCAGTCTCCTGACATCCCTTTTCACTCTTCCTGTGCGTCCCCAGACTTGAATATGCTTTTGTTTCCATCATTCATAAATTATAGAAACTTTGGGGAGGATTTCCTTCAGGATGCTCACGACTTCTCTGACTGAACACGTGGGAATTTATCTCCTCCTGGGCTGACGCTTTGCAGGTGGCCATTTGTCCATGAGTGCAGGAGTGGGAAAGCCCCGTGCCCTTGACCGAGATTAGGACCACTCTGAGGTGAAACTTCCTGTCCAGAGTTCCCTGTGTGAGCAGACTGAAGCCACCCTGTGTGGGATTTTGCTTGAGCTCACACCCTCATTGGCTTCCTCTCCTTCCCTATCCTGCTCCCTTCAGCCTTTCATTGGTGTCCCTATGAGCATTTCCTTGAAAAATCACCTGCCTGTGAACTTTCATCTCAGGATCTGCTTCTGGGGAAATTGACCCAGGAGAAATTACACTTTAAAATCTAATGGATGTGCTCATTTGTTCCCTCTTAGATAAAAATTTCTTCTCAATATTTAACATATTCAATGTTTAATAGCCTTCATTCTTCATTTTAGGTGGGAAAAAAATCAACGACCAACATTACATGCAATGTCATGTTAGGATGCTCTCTGTTATTATATAACTTTTCATAAGATTTGATTTGACCTGCAATAATTTTTGTAGCAAGCTGTGTAGAAAAGTGTTTTACTGAGTGTGTTCATGTATAAGAATGCAACTTATAATTGTATGAAAACTAGAAATGGAGTTAAAAATTCCACTATTGAATTTCGAGGAGTTTGAAATTCTAAGTTCTTAAGTTGTATTGCAAATATAGCAAATATGCTTTTTAAAAGTGGGTACATTTTGAATTCACATGGTTCAGATAATTCTATTTCTTTCAGCGTTATGAGTGAAACATTGATATGTTTCCTGTGTTCGTTTCCCAAGCTGAGCATTTTATTTCCCCCCGCAGGACCACAGATAAGCAAATCATTCCAAATTTAGCACATTGCAAACATCTCGTGTTTAAATCATAAATGCTTTTATGGATTTTGTGCTTTTGGCTAATTTTGTCCTCCACTTTGCTTCAGGTAATATTCTGAATGATGGGAGTTTCTTCTGCATCCAGACTGGTGATGGTGTTGAACTCTCAAAATGGCCAGGTCAGAAATCTGTCTTGTACTCTTTAAGTAGAGTTCAATAGTCTCATGATTTGCAAACTAACTGGCCCCTCCTCCCTCTAGTCACCTTCCTTAGGTTGTAAGTGACTGATGTGACCCCCTCAGCATCCTAATGCTATTCATGTGACTGACTACCGCTGACACGGAAGGGACCCACCTAACCTAGAAATTCTCTTTGAACTTGTAGGGAAAACAGACACGGGGGAAATTTTAGTTGAAGAAAAGATATATTTTCATTCTTAACTTTTTCAAAATACGTAGTAGCAAATACTTCCTGTGTCTTGGAGGTTACATTTTGAATCCCGATTAGAGTATGTTCTAAAGCCTTACCGTAGAGTAGATGCTTTTGTATTAAGTGTTAGCTGATCCCCAGTACGGAAGGCTAGGAAACTTCTACTGTACCCAGAAATGACCGGGGGGAATCTGTCATCAAGTTCTAGGGCCCATTGGGTGCTTGGCATGAGAGATGAAGCTAAAAGGGCAAGAACCGAGTACAGGTAGGGATGGAGGGGAAGCTGAAGGAAGTAGCAGGAATAAGACAAGATCTGGGGCTTATTCAGTATTCTGAGCTGAGATGACAGGCTGCCTCATGATGCTTTGGTAGTTTGATCCATCCTAAAACTGCAGGATCAGGCAAACAAGTACTGTATTAAAATCCTCTTATATAATAGTTAAGAATGATTCACTCTTTATAATGGAGGGGCACTGCAGAAGGCAGTGGGATTACAAATAATAGTAATGATAACAATGATCATTGTGATTATAGTAATAAAAATAGTTCGCACTTACATAGGGCTTACTTGTATGGTGTATGTTATATGTCAGATACTTTTCCGAGGGCTTTACATATATGAACTCCTCCCAACGACTGCATGAGGTGTCATCACTCTTTTTGTTTGTTTCTGGTTTTTGGGTGTTACCATTCTAATTCCCGTCTTATGGATGATGAACCAGAAGCACAAAAAGGCGAAATGCTCAATGTCACTCAGCAGGTAAGTGGCAGAGCCACGATTCAAACCCCGGGAAGTCTGGCTTCAGGTTATGCAATAAACTGCCCTCAAATAACCTGCTCTTAGATGGAGAGACAGGAAATGTCTGTAACCATATAAATGACCATATTATCCACTTTGTCCTGAATATTGAATTAGTGCTGTACACAGTAGATGCCTCAGAGGCCTGGAGCTGGGAGAGAATGTTGTAGGTGGCTATTGTAGTGGTGATAGGACTTTAATGATTTAAAAATAAAACTCAAACTTATATAAACAAAGGAGATTCATTGGTGACATAACTGAAAAACCCAGGAGTTCATCTTCTGGCATGTGTGTATCCCAGGACACAAATGATGTCATCAGGATTATTTTTCCTTCCTTATCTTGGATTTTCTTTCTTCTCTTGGCTTAATTCTCAGCAAAGTCCTCTTCATATGGGCCAGATTGCCCCTAAAAGCTTCAGAATTACATTCTGCCAGCTTAACACCACCAGTAAGGAGCTTCTCCTCCTCCGTGTTTCCAGAAACAGTTCCACTGATTCACTGATTCAGATGCTCACGGATTCTAATTTCCATGGCTTTAGTAACATTTGCTCCTGGAGCTGATTACTGTATGTTGGCGTGCGTTATTTACCCATCCCTTATGGGATGAGGCCAAAAGGATGCCTCTCCCAAAATTACATGGATTAAAAGTATAGGAGAGGTCGTTTCCCAAAGGAAAATCTAAGTGCAATTGCTAGAGGAAGGGGAGATGATGGACTCTGGGAGAAAATGAAACAGAACAGCAGATCTCCTGTCCCTATCCCAGCAGGTGATATATTGACTGACCCAGTCAAGTGCACAGAGAACTAGAGTAAAGGCAGCTAGAGAAGTGCCAAAACCTCTCGGGCAGTCAGAGAAGGAGCACTTGATGGGGAAGCTGGGATTAAAGTTGGATTTTAAGGATAATTTTGAGAGGTAAGGCTGAGGAAGGTAAAGAGAAGGCAAAAGTCCTCGTTAGTATATGGAAAGGCAGCATGAAAGCCATACAAAGCAAAATAGAATATGTTCTGAGAATGGCAAGTAGTTCAACATGACAGGAAGAAAATGAGAGAGAGAAGATAAAGCTGGAAATTTTGATTTTGGCCAGGTTATGGAGAGACCCTGAAGGCCAGGCTAAGAAATATTTAGATTTTATTATTCAGGCAATAGAGAACATTGCATACATTTCTGCAGAAAAGTAAAGTAAATCCAACACTAATTTAAGAAGATTAATCTAGAGAAGATGGCTAGCAAATCATGGATTCACAAATCATTTACTAATTGCATGACTGGCAGTATCCATGCATCTGGGATTTGTTAGAGGAAATCACACCATTGGACAGATTGATATATTGATAAATTCATGTTCATCAAACTCAAGCGGATGCACAACACTACTGGAGAATTCTATTAGCTTCTTTAGTAACTCTTACTTTCTGAAATAAATCTATCACAGCTTTTCCTCCATTGTCTGACTCTTTCTCCCGCCTCTCAGGCCTTTCCTCAATTCTCACTGTCGCCGTATCTGTCGAAACTCCCTTCCGTTGTCACCTGGACTATTGCAATATCCCATTACAGGAGATTCCAACTTTGTTCTGTCTTTTCCTCATCTCGTGGCTCTACCCCAAATACAAGTTAGTAGGGGTGATGTGGTGGGGTTAGTCATTAAAAAAAAACTTAGTGAATTTTCAGAGTAAAGGAAAAGAAGGAAACAAAAAGGTGAATGGAAGAATATGAATATGCTTTAGGATGAAAACATGAAGCCAGTAGAGAGAATTATGATGCAAAGAAAAAAGGAGGATAATTAATGAAGCAAGGATCCAGAGGGGAGAAATATCATGGTATTGCAAATAAAGACACCTCTTCCACAAAGCAGGTGAACAGTAACAAAGACTCGCTGAGTGTTGTAGTTGAAAAAATGGTAAACTTAACTTTCGTCGTTAGCTTCCCACCCTGAACTGAAATCTGGAGGTGCTTTGGAGTAAGTAGGTACTAGAGAAATTTATTCAATCCTTTGTTTGATCACCTTCTGGGGCTTTCAATGCCTGTTGGAGTTTGACTGTGACCCACTGAATGTGACCCTGTGGAATGTACATTGTATTGGGAACTGAGAGACTAAGGGAAAAACTGTAAGACTCTCCTGGGAGGCATAGGAAGAGTACAAAGGAATATGCATGGGAAAGAGGTTGGAGAACCTTTTTAATTTGTGTTTTTTTAACTTGGCAACTTGTTGTTTATACCTGAACCACTATGAGGCCCCAGACCCACAGATCCAGCCAGCTTTGCCTGGGGTTCATAGAGTAATGTTTAAGTGGTGCAGAAATTCAGCTTAGTTTGGGCGCCTTGAACATCAGAAGCAAGCAAGGGATGGGGTCCAACAGCAACACTACATATAAGAAGACAGTGGAGTAGTATTTTAGCTCATTTCTTAGAAACTTATTGATCAAACAGATGTTAAGCAATATATTTTGAATAACGTAATTTGAATTTGATTTGATTTGAATAACGTAATTAATATGCCCAGGATAATAGATTTATACAGAAATAGAAATGTAAAATATACATAGAACATTTTTAGTATTGTTGAATGCCCATAAAACATTCACAAAACTCTACCAATACTACGTGACAAAGAAGTTTCAATAAACAAAAGAATCAACATCACACAGAATAACAATCAAATTAGAAATCAATAACAAAAGGAAAGCTAGAAAACTGGCACATGTTTGGAAACTAAAATCATACTGTGAAATAACCTTTGGGTAGAAGAGTAAATAATGATAAAATTATGAAATAATTAGAACTGACATGAAATTATGACATGACAAAATTTATGGAATATAGTTAAGGCAGTATTCAGTGGAAAATTCATAGTTTTAAAACATTTACCATAATAAAAACTGAAGTCAAGTGAACAGATTGTTCATCTAAAAGAAGAATTAGCAGTGTACAAAAGAGTTAACCCTAAGTAGGAAATAAAGAAGAAAATAAAAAATAGTGACAATTTTTATATGTAACATTTATTGACCCAGACATCTGTTATTAATGCCTAACTCCCTTGATCCACAATAATAAAAGCAGAAATCAATGATGTTGAGTGAAAATAATAAGGAACATTAATCAAACCAAAAGTTAAAATATTTAAATTATTTAAAGATATTATTTTTTTCTGTTGATTTCTATCAAATTACCAAGAAACAGATAATTCTTACTCTACTAATTTTTTCCCCAGAAAACAGAGAGATATATGCCCAATTTATTTTATAAGACTAGAAAAGCCATTCTTCCAAACACGAAGATAATATGATAAAGAAATTTTAGCCCCTTTGCATTTACAAATCTAAGTGCTAAAATGCAAATAAGATATTAATTAAATCCCACAGAGTGACATACTGTGATTAAATAGGGTTTATCCCAGGAATTCAAATATGATTTAATAACAGAGATTCACTACACCAATGGATTAAAGGAGAAAAACAACATGTTATGTGAAAAGAAGCAGAAAATGCATTTGGTAGCATCCAATTGCTATTTGTGGTAAAAAAAAAAAATCTGGACAACTAGAAGTAAATAGAAAATGACTTAGCTTGATAAAAACCTACTACAAACATTACTTACTGCTATTTAATACAAAAGGATCCCCACTTCCATCATTACTCTTCATCATGGTATTGGAGGTCCTGACCAATGCAACCAGATAAGATAAACAAATAAGGGGCCCACCCAGTGGCGCAGTGGTTAAGTTCGCACGTTCCAATTCTCAGTGGCCTGGGGTTCGCCAGTTTGGATCCAGGGTGCGGACATGGCACTGCTTGGCACACCGTGCTGTGGTAGGCGTCCCACATATACAGTAGAGGAAAATGGGCACGGATGTTAGCTCAGGGCCAGGCTTCCTCAGCAAAAAGAGGAGGACTGGCAGTAGTTAGCTCAGGGCTAATCTTCCTCAAAAAAAAGATAAACAAATAAACATATCGATCAGCATGGGCTAGATTATGCTGCAGTTCATAAAAACTAAACATTTTTGTCACTTAAAAACCGCAAGAGTTTATTTCTTGCTCATGGTAAATGTTCTTTATGGGTTGGCAGAGGGGCTGGGCTCATCTTCACTCAGAGAGGCAGGCTGGTAGAATAGCCATCATCTTAAACATTGCCAGTTATTGTATCTAAGGGAAAATGACAACTTGTGAGGGTCTGGCATCCACACTTACATACCTTGGTTCCAAAGTGATACATGTCACTTGGTTCAAAACTCAATTGGCCAGAGGCCAGCCCAGTGGCATAGTGGTTAAGTTCATGTGCTCTGCTTTGGTGACCTGGTGTTTATGGGTTTGGATCCCGGGCACAGACCTATACACCACTCATCAAGCCATGCTGTGGTGGCATCCCATGCGCAAAATGGAGGAAGATTGGCAGAAGCGTTGGCTCAGTGACAATCTGCCACACCAAAAATAAAAAAACCCACAAAAAACAAAACTTAATTGGCCAGAAATAGTCACATGACCCCACTCAAGAAGACATAAGCCAGGAAGTAAAACCCTAATATGGACCTAGAAAGGGGAAGATGTGGAAATATTCTTGGCCATTGCTAATGACTACCACAGAAGCATATTAATTGGAAAAGAAGATAAGACACAAAATGTCCTTCTTTGTAGATTTATGAGTATTTACATAAACAAACAAGAAATCTAAGAAAACCATCAGCCAAATTATGATAACTAGTAAGATCTTGTAGCACTGTTGCTAAATACAGGATCAGTTTACCAAAAAAAAAAAAAATAATAATATTAAACATCACTTGTGCTCATGCCTATTGCCTTCTCTCCTGTATTATGGATAAAATAGTTGTGCTCCTTGAGTCAGAACGAGATTCTAATCTGTTCACCTATTCAAGCAGATTGCAATTCTTCATTTTTTATGCATTCTGGAATATTTCCCATCAGCACTGAAACATTCTAAAAGTTCTCACATCTTAAGAATAATCCTCTATTGATTACACATTCGACTTTAGTTCCCACCCCATTTTGTTGTCACACTTAAGAGCAAACTCCTTGAAAGAATTTTCTGTTCTTGCTGTCTCCAATTGCTGTCCTTTCTTTGTTTCTTGAACTCACAATCTTTCACCATTCTTTCCATGGTGATTAACAACTTCTGTGTTGCTAACCCTGGAGTTGATTCTCAGGTCTTTTCTAACTTGACCTATCATTGGTATTTGATAAAATTACTCTTGGCTTCTGTAAAATTGTAGTCTCCTACTTTTACTCCACCTTCACCGGCTGCTCTTCTTAATCTCCTTTGTTCATTTCCTCTGCATCTCTTCTAAATGGTGGAGTACACAGTGATCAGTCCTTGGACCTCTTTTTCCCCTATTTTCTCTTCCTTGATGATTTCTTCCAGTCTTTTACGTTTATATGGTAATATTGCTCAAATTGATATCTCCGGACAGATCTTGCTTCTGAACTCTAGACTCACATATACAACTGTCTGTTCAAATTTCACTCAACTGTCTATTGACCTCCCCCAAGGGATCTTTTAGATCCCTCCTTTAAAATGACTTCTAAAAGATAAGGGAGATTTCATCCTTTAGTTTGTTCTTTAGGCAGGCTTCCTCATTCAGTAAATGGCAACTCCATCCTTCAAGTGATTCAAGATAAAAACTATGAAATCACAAATGGTCCTTCTTTTTCTTTCATACCCACTGTCCTGTTGTCAACAAATCCAGAATCTGACTCCTTCTTACATCCTCCATTGCTACTAATTAGTCCAAATCACCATCATTTCTTGTTTAGACTACTGAAGTAGTCTCTTATTGATCTCTCTCTCTTTTATCATTTTTGCTCTTCTCCACCTACAGCCTAATTTCAACACAGCAGCCTAAATAAATCTAACATATGGGTGAATCATGGTTCTTCTCCGATGGTCTCTCATCTCAGAGGCAGACAGGGCAGGCTGTGAGAGCACAGGATCCAGAATCAGACTGATGGGGTTTGAATCCCAGCTTCATCACCCACCAGCTGTATGACCTCGGGCAAATTATTTAAAGCTATCTGTGTCATGGTTTCTTCATATATAAGGCAGGGAATAATAGTAATAAGTATCTCAAAGGGTTATTGAGAGCATTAGATAAATTAATATGTGTAAAGCCCTTAGAACAGTGCCTGACAAGTAGTAATACAATGGATGTGCCAGTTATTGTTATTTTAGCAAAAGCCAAAATTCTTATAATAACCTTTAGGGTTCTGCAGTGTCTACCTACCTCTAAGATAAGCTCCATAGTAGTCAGGAAATTTTGTCTGTTTCCTCAGCACATAAAATAATGTCTGGATTATAGTAGGTGCTCAATAAATAAATTGATAGAATGAGTGAATTCAAAAGGGCCAATGAAATATAGGCGTACCTCATTTTATTGCACTTTGCAGATACTGAGTTTTTTATAAGACTCTCCACCAGCAAAAAGATTACAACTTGCTGAAGGCTCACATGATGGTTAGTGTTTTTTAGCATTAAAGTATTTTTTAATTATGGTATGTACAATCTTTTTTTAAGACACAATGCTATTGCCCACTTAATAGATTATAGTCTAGTGTAAACATAATATTTATTTGCACTGGGAAACCAAAAACATGTGAATCGCTTTATTGTGATATTCTCTTTACAGTGATGGTCTGGGACTGAACCCACAATTTCTCTGAGGTATGCCTGTATAATGGAGAACTCAGAATCTAGTTCTTATTAAACAATAGAATTTGCACCACAAATCATGGGGACAGAAAAACTTTTTAGTTAATATGTTGAAAACATTGACTTTTTATGTGGGAAAAATTTGAATTGATATTTTAAAGTCTATGCCAATTAGAAAGCTAAATTTTAAAAATATGATTTTTTAGACACTTAAAACACACATCCTAAAAGTCAAAAGTGGGTTGGGCAAAGCTAGCAAAAGGAAGAAAATGATAAAGATTAGAGTAGAGATAAATGAAATTGAGAATAGAAAAATAGTAGGGGAAAAAAATCAATGATACCAAGAGTTGGTTCTGTGAAAAGATTAACAAAATGGACACTGGGGAATGTCATTGAGGAATCTTGGGGCAGGATACCAAGAAGAAGGACTGTATTTCCTGTTAAATAAGCAGAATAGGATTGTGGTTATTATAATTTGAACAGTAAAAGAAATATGACTTTATTTTACACACAAGCCAATGAAGAGGGCCTGCTTGTTGCTGATCTTATAAATCATTTTACATACATGAGATCGTAGTAGACATGCTGTTTTACAACTTACTTTTTTCCTTTAACAATATGTTGTGGACATCTTTTTGTGAAGCAAATGTATAAATGTAAAAAAAAAATTTAAGATATCTCAAAAACAATGTGTTGGATTGTGACTAAATCAAAATTAAGGATTTTTCTCGGCAAAGGACATTGAAGGTAACAAACAACTGACAAACTGGGAACCATGTTGCAACATTAAAAAACAAGGCATTATTATCTAGAACATAATAGAAATGTCTGTTGACCTGCAGTTAAAATAAAACAAAATAGAAAATAGTCAATGGATGTAAATTGGTTAATTCACAAACAGAGAAACTTAAACGTCTTAGTGTGAGAGATTCTTACCCTCATTAATAATCAGAGGAATGTGAATTAAAACAGTAATGATATGATCCTTTATGCTCTCAGATTGGTAAGAATTAGAAATTAGGATAACAACAAACATTGGTAATGATAAGGAAATGGGAATCCTCATACTCTGCTGGAAAAGTGCAAACTGGTAGGAACATTGGGAAGACAAATCTGATGATACCTTATGAAATAATCTATGTGTGTACCCTAAGACTCCCGCAGCCCTGCTCTTGTTATAAAGTCATCTTTGACGTGTCTAAGAATGTTTACGGCATCACCGGTCATAGTAGCGAGAAACTGGAGGAAGCCTTCGCTGGGGAAAGAATATGTAGAATGAGGCAGTTGCGTACAGAGATGTACTATGCAGCATTTAGAAGCAATAATTAGCGTGCTACATGCAGCTAACTATGTACATCTTGAAAGTGTATTGTTGAGTGGAAAATAATAAAGCAAGAACCAGATTTATAGCTCAATACAGTTATATGAAGTAAGAGCACATATTCACGTGAAGCAACCTCTATAATCTTACAAGGGTGGACATATATATATATATATACCCAGGGACACATATACATTAGAGATGCAGGGACCAGAAGAGAGAGGGAATGGGATGAAGGGGGAAATTCACAAGTGGAAAAGGGTCTTGTGGAACCCTATGATGATGATGAGAAGATCAGCTCATGGTCATAATTCTGATGCTTCTTCAGCGATTCTGCACTCGGCAAGTTCTCGGTGTGCATGTCTCTAATTCTAGGATTGGGCTGCAAGGATGCTATCTGATGTGTTCATTATGGCTGAAGACTGGAATGCTGCTGAGAAGACCTCTGCCCATGAGTGCAAATAATGCAGCTGGAAAGAAGGAGCAGGCATCCTCGGAGTCCCTTAGCAAAGAGTTCCCTCGGAAATGTAGATGAGAAGTACAGATTCACAGGAGATCACATTTACAACCAAAAAAGAAACTGAAAGCATAGAACGAAAATACCTACTTACACCTAAGTCACTAAAAGGGGCAACAATTTGAAATCTTTCTAAAGTGCAGTTTTAACACTACCACCCTTGTGTCTTAGATTTTTCCACGTCAGACACTAACCACAGCCTTTGGCCTTGTCATTCTTAAGATACAGCTCCTCTTGCTGGAGCTCTTACTATGCATTGAGCAACACAGGCTGTTAGCCACATTCTTCTGCCCATATTTTAGTAAAACCAAAGTAAACAGTTCGTAAATTGCCTGGTCTACCTATCAGAACGTGTCTTTGCCGGTATAATTTGTGATTTGTCTTGTGTTTAAAAATGTAAATCTCTGGTTTTATAGGCAACTTCCAAATTATAAACCAATTTTATTTCAAAAATTATTTTGTGACCTTATTGTTTAGAAATGAGAATGAATGCCTTTTCACATAAAAGAAAAGCTATAAATGGTCTAACCCACTTTGCTGGGCACTGGGCCCATGCTAAGCAAAACTTTGAAAAGTCTGACATTTATCCTGGGCAGTTTCCCTGCAACAAGGTTGTGCTTCCTATGCCCCGCACAACTCCACAAGAGCTCACACCCGCACACAGGAAACTGCTGATTCTTACGCTAAAGAGACCTTGGGGAGGAAAGGCAGGCAAAGGAAATAATAGGGATATACTGTTTCCCTAAACCGCTGGAGCTCAGTCCTGTCTGGGGATTGAAATCGCCCTGAAACATTTTTCCAAGGAGGAAATCGGAATCCCGGCAGGTAGCTTTCACAGGCAGCAGCTGCACAGCAGTGCTGCAAACCAGCACCATGGAAATGTGAATTCTCTGTTCTCTCTCCTGCTCTTCTGTGATATTAACCAATGCCGTGGGAGCAGCAGGCAGCACCGGGTGGCCTCTGGCGTCTACAGCGCCATGTGCAGGGGACTTGAAGACCTCATCCTTGCTAGTTTGTGGAATCTGTCACATGCCAGACTGACAAACCCTGTGTACAAACTCACCTTCACTTGGTGTGTGTAGTACAACTCTGAGGTCCTCGTGGAAGGGACACCTCCTTTTGTTTTAATAATAGTTATTGGGATGTCTGCTGTTGCTTCTAATTAACATAAAAAAGAAGAGTCAAACCGCATTGTCTCAAGGGAGAGAGAATAGGTCAAATTCTGAAGCCATTCCCTTGGCCGCCAGGCTGTCATTCATACGTTCTGTCGACAAATACTTAATGGGCAGCTGCTCTGGCCAGGCACTTCTCTAGGCTCTGGAGCTACGGTGGGGAGCAAAACAGATGAAAGTCTGTTTAAAGTAAGTAAAATGTGTAAAATATACATTAGACTGCAATAAGTGATCAAGAAAAAGATAAGTTAGGAAAGGGGCTTAGGGAATTTTCAGAGGTGGAGGTGGGACTAAGATGGCATCAGAAGAAGGGGACATTTGTGTAAAGACCTGAAAGGTGAGGGTGAGTGATCTGACGCAAAGGCAGGTGACATGTCTGGGACAGTGGAGTAATGTCAGGGAGGCCATAGTGGAGTTCTCCGGAAAGAGAATCTGAATAGAAATAACGAGAAATGAGGTTTGATTTTGAAAAGCCCCCGTTAGAGACAGTGAAAGGACATTAACCCCTCTCTCGTCACCCTTTCCAAGAGTTAGAGCCGTCTCACCAAGACTAGAACAGTCTAGGTTCCTATTTCCCACATCCCCTGGTAAGGAACTATTAGTCTTACCCAGGACTTCTCCAACTTTCTTCCTCAAATACTCTGGATCTCCCAATTGTTTTTTTCTCTCCTTCTTAAACAGAATTCCTTGATTCCATGAAGATGAGAATAGCTACGTGTTAGAAGAAACCAATCTAATTTAGCTCTCACTAAGGTGCTTGTCAATGAGAATAAATCCCTAACTGACGTAACATCAAGTACTGGGAGGAGCAGAGAGTTCCTGAACTGTTGCCCTCACCTGGGAATCGGTTCTGGGGTCGGGGACCCTCGTTGTTTGTTCGCAGTATTTTCCCCCTGCTTTCTCCGGAACCCACAGGCTCATAAGCGTCAGGACCCCTGTTTGGCGCTTCCTTGGCAGTGATGGCATGGGTTTGGTGCTGGGAGGGGCAGAACATGACCAGCCTTGGCCAAAAACCTCATTTCTAGGTTGGCATTTGTGATCTGCTATTTGCAGCACTCACCAAGCTGGAGGGACCCCTTTGGTGAACTTAGGAGCCCAGCATGGCCTTCCAAAAGGAAACCTCACAGAATGCTCCGGGCCTTTGCTCTTATGGCAGAGTGAGTCAGGGAGCGGGAGGTGGGGAAGCAGCTGGGGAGAAAAGCAGAGCGAGGATAAATGAGTCCATGAAACAGCAGGCCAAGGTTTCCAGAGAAAATGCCGCTGCTGCCTGCGGCTTTGAAGGAGAAGAAAGAAAGCAGACAAAAGTCAAATGGCTCAAAGCGGGTGGGAGGTGAGAGAAGGAACATGCTCAGGAGCCTCATCAGCACCAAAATAGGTTTTCATTGAGGATGACCCAAACCCAGATTTAGAGTCTATCAGATCAGACCCCTCCCCCACACACATGCCTCTCTCTCATTCTATCAATCAATTATGTATGTATCTATCTATTATCTATCTATATATCAATTATCTATCTACATACATACATACCTACCTACCTATGAAAGGGAAAAGTCAACCCACTTTGTCTGGAAGGAAAGAAAATAGGTCAAATCCTGAAACCTGTTCCTCTGCCATCCTCTGCCATGTAATTAAGAGATTCATTGATTCTATCAACAAATATTTATTGTGTCTGCTGCATTTCAGAAAACACACACACAAGAATATTATCACTTTTCATTAGACACACACACATTCATAAAGACCTGAGGTCACTCCTGAGACCCAAGTGAAAAGTTAGAGTTTTAAGTCATTTGAATTTAAACTCCAGGCTTCTGGTAGAGGTTAACTACAGGGCTTGCGGGACATTGCACAAGAGCCAGGATTGGAGCCATGAACACCAAGAGCCAGGACGGCGCCCAGGAAGGAAGACGTTTCACAGCCTCGTCTTCCAGGGGGTACTGTGCATTGTTAGCAGGAGAAGAACTTGGGGTTTGTGGTCTGGGGCAATTTGGGGAAAACATATGCAATGTATGGAAGGACTTTTGATAATATGATAGAAAAAACTTTGGAAGATCATGAAAAAACATACTGAATAGGAATTTTCATTATTCTTGACTATTTTTCATAAACTGCTTTAAATTTAGATTATTCACAGTAGTTAATAACAGATTTGAGGCAAGAAACTTGGTTTAGTTGATTTCCATAGTACTTCCCCCTACGCTCCCCAAATACTCGTCATTCAGAATTTCACCTTTTGAATTGGGTTCCCGGACTTAACAGAACCTAAAAATATGATACTGGCTTAGCAGCTAGGCGGTGAATGACAAGGGCACGGATATGCTGATGACCCTTACATGCTGTGGTAAGAGAGGTAGTATAACTTGTGATACCTTTGAAAATTGACTACATGCTGACTGAGACTGCAGCTTTGGGGATAATGAAAATATTCAGAATGTTGATGCGTGTTCTTGTTGCTTATTTCAGCAAAGCCCTAGGAGAGAGATGGACTGAGGCCAGAGCTAGCCAATCTGCAAGCAGGGAAAGAGAGGAACGTACCTCTGCTTGGGGAGGCTTTCTCCCTGCAGATTAAATACTAAATGACAGCGTGAAGTAATTTGAGGTGCGGGAGAGCTCTCTATGCCAAATGGAAACAGTTAACAGGTGGCTCTAAAGAGGCTTCTTAGCAGGATTGTGGTCCCTAACCTTTTCCCAAAACCTCCTGTTAAAATCTCTGGCAGACAAGGTGAGACAGCCCTGTAGCAAAAATCAGATGGAGGATGCTGCCTTCTCCATCAAGGCTGATTTTTCACATGGCCTTTTAGCAAGGATGGGAAAAGGTGAGGGTAAGAGGACAGGGAGATTTCAGAGACCACTAAATTACAGCTCAGAGATTTTAGCTCAGCCTAATCCTGACACAGTTGTGAAGGTGCAGGTTGCCATGAGAGGGGGGATTAATCTGCCTTGGAGGCTCAGGGTACCTTCCGACTCTCCACGCTTTTTCCATTCATCACTTCTTGATGAATTGCTGTTTAAACTGAAACTTGAAAGACAAGTTCAAAATTGACCAAGGGAAAAGTAGGAAGAAGACTTTTCTGATGAAGGACACATTGCCACGCCGGGCACCCCTGTGAGCAGAGAGAAGCTCCAATGAAGCTACACTGTTTCCTCAGGTTCTAACCCTGGCCATGATACAGGGGTCCCTCCTCTGGCATACCGGAAATGGCACAGGATTTTGAGATATTCAGAGTTGAGTCCGAATATTTGAGTGCCTCTTATTGGTCACAAGACCATTGGCCAAGGTAATACATTCTCTCGCAACTTCAATATCCTCATCTGTAAAATGGTATAATAACTTCTTTGTGAGATTTGACTATGAGAAATTATGTGAAGCACCTAGAATGATGCCAGGTACATCGTAGCTGCTCATTAAGTGTTGATATCCTTGTAACATCACCAATCCCTACACAATTTTTACAGCCAAATTGATCTTTACTGCTTTTACGAATGCTTTCTTTCCTGATCATTTCAGCTCGTTTCTTTAAACTCCTATATTTCATTCTCTTATTATCACAGAATTCATCTTTTCTTCATACTTTAAAAAAATGTTTTAAATTCACCTTTATTTACTAACATGATTGTAACTCTAAGAAAAACTTCTCATAAACTCCAGGGTACCTAGAAAGTTACCAAGCACAGAATTGGTCATTTATGATCATAAATTGTAAGAGCTAAAATGGCCTATAAAAGTATTGTATTTGAACTAAAGTAAATGCTAGATTTCACAATTCTCACATAGCTCACCATCACAGAATACCTGAAAAATAGACCAGAAATACACTTACAGAATGCAATCCACAGAAACTGTTTTGGTGCGAAGATGTGCACATAGATGCTAAAGACTGCAGACATTTAGAGTTTTATTAATTTTATGGAGGGGGAAGCAGAATAATTTTCCCTATCCTAATGTGTGGCACACTCAGGCAGCAATGGACCCTGTTCAGGTAACACCTTCTAGAGGGGTTCTGCTTGCCTGGTTTGCCCTTCTGGGAATGAAACCCTCACTGCCTTGATTGATGACTTGGTTCACTTCAGGTACATTTCTCAATAATACCCACAATGGTGGTTTATTTGGTACGTTACAAAGACAGCAAGGATTAGCTGAGAGGAACTGAACCTGCACTTAGAAAGAAGCTATATTTACTAATAAATCAATGAAACATAATGAGTTCTCCATCAAATGCTTGTTCTCAGTGTGGCATACTTCTTGGTTAAATCAATGCTTTCTCCCTAGGCATGGATAAAAACTTAACGGATGAGGTTAAGGGAATGGTTTCTATTCTGATTCTTGACGGGTCCCTCGGATGTCACCTCTTTCTGCGTCATTCACCAGTTCAAGGTGGTGTATTTGGACCCAGATGTACTTGGCTTTGGATTCTGGCCTGCTTCTTACTAGAAATGTAGTTTCAAGTATGTTTCTTAACCATTTTTGAATTGGAGTTTCTTCAGCTAAAAGTAGGGGTAATGAATGGGATGGTTCATTTTGGGATGGTTGTGGGATTAGTGATAACAAATATAAAGCTTCTGGTGATGTGCATGTCACACAGATCGTGTTTACTCAAAGTTTGTATGAATAATACTATTGTTTATTATTGTTTTTGTTCTGTTTATTATCATCCTTTTCTGGTCCCAAGCTACTTGGTGACAGATTGGTCAGGTGCTGGCAGACAGGAAGTGTAGAATTCACAGTCAGCATCTGCTCACGTTTCCAACTATAAACCACAGAGTTCTCATCAGCCCTGTTGCTCCATCTTAGCTCTTGTGTTTCTGTAGTGTCTTGCCCATTAGCTACTTTGATGCTGACACTGAAGGAGGACCAGCATTTTTTTCCAGTATATTCTGTACTGCAACCAGAGAATGATTTCTCTCTGTGCTTTTTGGTAGAGGTTGTGTGGGTGGGGATTTTATAGAACACTCTGGTTTAGGAAAGGAAAAAACTCAAGGCTGCATCAAAACTTCTCCTGTTCATCAAAAACTGACAATGTTTTACTTCAGGATCACATTGCTTTTTATACCTGTTGGCTGAATCACCTGGCATTTTGTCGTTTAAACATTTCATTTTCCTATAAGTGTGAGATATAGGGAAGCAACAACAACAAAAACAGTAAGTTACATGGAATGAAAACTGTACTGAAATAGCAAATGCTATCCACTCCCAGAAAGGACAGTCTCTAGTGGTCAATTCACATGAAAGTGACTGTTGATTTGTTATTGGGGCCTTTAAATATCAATGACTTTCTCTCCCAAGAAATTAAATTTAAATCCTCTGAAGACTTTAATAGTTTATTCCAAAGTATTCTGCTCATATATAATTTTTATAGACCAGGAAAGGCTTTTAGGTAAAATACTCTATTGCGTTCAATTCCATTTATTAAACAAATAGGTATTGAAACCCTAATAAATTCAGAGAGACTCACCTAAACCCTCTAGGGCTCCTAAGATTTCCTGCTCGTAAACAACTTATTTAGTTTCTTCTTTACATAAAATACAATCTGTTTTACATATAAATAGAGGTTTATTTTAATCAAGACACATCTAAATCACTATCGTAGCTGTTTTTATTTTGTATGGCGTGTATTTCCCAGTGTGAATAAAATAGTTCATAAATCAAGGTAGAAAGCTGTACTCATATATGCAAAACATTACTTTTCCAAAAATTGAAGCATTGAACTTGAAACATTTTATTTCGAGTCATATATGTATTGAATAATTATATTCTCAGTACCTACTACATGCCAGACCCTTTGGTAGTACCTGAGATACGAATAAAACGAAGTCTTTGCTTTCCGGGGACTCAAAATCTATTTTAAACATAGAAGTCACATTAAAACATGGTATAGGGGCCCAGCTGGGTGGCACAGCAGTTAAGTTCGCATGCTTCGCTTTGGCGGCCTGGAGTTCGCCGGTTTGGATCCCGGGAGTATACCTACGCACCACTTGTCAAACCCTGCTGTGGCAGGTGTCCCACATATAAAGTAGAGGAAGATGGGCACGGACATTGGCTCAGGGCCAGTCTTCCTCAGCAAACAAAACAAAACAAGCAAAACATGGTACGCACAGCAACCAAGGTGTGTTTAAGGTGTTAAGGAGTCTACTACTGGCATAGAGGAGAAACTTGGAGAGGGATCTTGGCTTCCTGCTGCAACTCCCCCAATGGCCTGCTCCTCCCTCTATACTCCCAGTTGGTGAAGCCAACTATCTAGGCATCATCCATGAATCAATCCTTTCCTTGCACTTCCACATTCAATCCATCAGCTGATCCAGCCAAACCCTCCCCTAAACCGTATTTTAAACCTGCCAAGTCTTCTCTTTGCCCTCTGTTTCCCCTAAATTCAAGCTGCTGTCCAATCTCCTTGGTTCTCTTCAATAACCAGTTCCACTGGTCTCCTTCCTTCCATTTTTGCCACCCTACAAGGCATTCTCCACACAGCAGTAAATAGGATCTTTTAAAAATGTAGATCAAATCATGTCATTCTACTGCCTAAAATCTGTCAGTGGCTTCACATTACCCTTAAAATTAAACCCAAAACCTGACTGAGACCTACAAGGCCCAACGTGATTTGTCCCATTCGTTCCATTCCTTCCTCAGCTCCTTCCCTTTTCTGTCGGTTCCACTTTCTAAGAGGGGTGAAATGTACAATTAGGGCACCATCTTACTTGCTACAAGTCGTATGAATGCAGCTGTCTGTACATCAACCTTCTTTCTGTTTTTAAATATGTCTAGCTTACTCTCACCTCAGACTTTCTGAATGAAACTCTTTCCCCAGCTATGCCCATGGATGGCTCCTTGTTTTCTTGCAGATCTTGGCTCAGAAGTCACTTCCTTACCCTCTATCAATTCACTCTTTTTTCTTCTTCTTCTTCACAGCACTTACCAATATCTGAAATTGTCTTGCTCTATTGTTTGTTTGTTTATCTTTTCTTCTCAATCCCTCCTCACCCTTGTCCTTTACACACACGCACACACACGCATGCACACTCACACTCACACTGAGAGACGGAAGCTTTGAAAGATGAAGAACCTCTTCTGTCTTGTTCATATCTATACACCTAGCACTTTTCATTAGATGTTTGTTGAATGGATGAATGAGTGATTTCAGAGGAAAGATGACATTAGAACTAGGTAAGAGTTTGTCAGACCAAGATGGTGCAGTGAAAATTTAAAACTATACGCTATTGTTTGTTCCCAAATTGCCTATCGAGAGAGAAATTTAAAGAGAAGGAACTGACGCTACCATGGCTAATATTCCCATTGGGAATAACTTACTGATAAACAGGCACAGTATAGATTGAAATATACTTCACTCGGTGCAGCCAGGCTAAGACAGTACTAACACTCGGAACATGTTTTGAGTTTTAAAAAGTTTTGAGTGTCAGAACTGCTGTCTACATTCAGAAGTTATCACATGGATTATATCTTTCCAATTATACCTTCACTGTCTGGTATTTTTAAAAATGAAATTGCAATTTAAAATTTAAATACTTTTGTGGAGATTTTTTTTTGTAATTGGGAAGGGGGTCAGGAGAGTTCACTGGCAAATACATTGGTATATGTGGAACATACTCAATGACAAGATCACAAATCATTTGCAAGAGTCTTAGAAATAAAAACTCATTTAATTATCTGTCACTAAAGCTTTAACATAGGGGGCTTTGAGCTAACAGTGACAAGAATCTGCAAAAAACCCTACATTTATTAAATTGTCTGGGGGCCATTTCTGTTCTTAATTGAATCTTTCAAGTTTTCTTATGATTTATGGAGCCATTGGAAATAAATCAGCATCCATCTTCTCCTTGTCTTTAGGGAGAGTTTACCATTTTTTCCCAGGAATCATAAGAATTTGTCAGGTAATTATGGAATCTGGCCTCTTCCAAGCCAACAGGGTTGACCTCTCTGGACACTGCAGAATTAGAATGTGGACAACTTAATGAAGAGGGTTTTTTTTGAATTAGCCTTTCTGTTTTCCCAGGAAATTTATAACCAAAAAAAATGTGTGATGTCAATGGCATAGACATTCTGATCATCTGAAGTCTAATTATTCTATTTTCTTACTTCTGGTAGATAATTAATTATTGCTAACTTTTTTGGCTTCTGAGGGTTTGAGTTTGTCTCTGCATCCATAGAGCTCATCTACTGTCATCATTGCACAATTACTTCTGTTCTAATAACACCCTGATTTCCAGGCTAAACTTCTTGCCCAAGCAGCAGGCCCATGCTTCTAAATGACCACAGGACATTTTCATGTCAAAGCTCCACCATCAAATAAAATTCAACAAATCTCAACCTAACCCAGACTCCTCTGCTATCTACTGTGTCTATCACTGCTTCATCTTCCACATTCCCTCCCCTATATTCCTTTCCATCATGCCCTTGTTCCTTCTGTTCAGACTGTAGCACAGGCTTATATATTATCTCTTGGATTCATTTCTTCTTCTAGTCCCGTTTGTACACTTGTACAAACGTCATCACACCTAAATCAAGTCAATAATGTCTTCATCTGTCTCCTTGCCTCTTCTTTCTTTGCCCTTCAAATCCAAATACATTTTCAAAAATAGTATTTGCAGTGTAAAAATGGTTCGAAAGAGATCCAAGAATTCTTCGCATACCATAAAAAGAAGAGCTTCGCATTATCTGTCAAAACAATTCTCAATAACCTGTTTTAGCACTTCAGGCCCCACCAACCCTTCTTTTCTAATCCCATCTCTTTGCTGTTCTCTCTCCGACCTTTTTAGGTGGTCCTCTATCATTTCCACTCTGGATGGCCTCCTCTCTTCTAGTCTTTATTCAAGTTTACTTTTCCTTCAAGGCACTTTTCAAACCGTGTCTCCTCAAAGAAGTCTGTCCTGGACACTCATTCTACATCCATTTCCTTTTTTTGACAATATACTCTCATGTGTTGTTTCGTGTGCCTAGATCTTGTCTCCCTCATAAGAATGTGAATTCTGCAAGGGCAGAGATGTTATTTTCTTCTGCCTGTGCATCTTTCTCAGTGCTAAGCACTTTTTAAAACTTTAGTAAATATGTGAGGGATCATACAGCAACAAAGAATCGGTCCAGTATGTAAGCTCCATGAAGGCCGAGGTCAGGCATGTTCTGTTCCAAGCTATGTATCCAGAAGTTAACACCATGCCTGGGACACAGTAGGTGTCCAAAATCTATTTTGTTATTGAGACAATGAATAATATGAGCTAAGAGATGGGATCACATGTAATAGTAAAAACCCTCCTATGTCAATTTTTATAGTGCCCATTTAACAAGTAAGGGTAATCAAGAGAAAGGAAGATGCCTAAGATAGAATCTCAAATCCGATGCCACATATCCATAGGTTAAAAATACATATGTTAAAAAAATAGCTTAGGAGGATGCATCATGACAATCAGAGTTCAGGCACCTGTTGAACCCTCAAAAGCTTTGAGATTTCTGTAACCTTTGGTCTCCCATGGAGGAGAAGGTATCCTGGAACATGTACAGTTGTGTCAGGCAGTCAGAAAGCAAGCAGGAGGGAACTAGTTCACACCTTCAGGAACAAGTGGATCTGCCCACAGAGGGATCACTGCAATATGTCCTTAATAAACATGATGTTTTAGTTCTCTTCTCAATCTTGAGGTTAGGTCCCCATCTTAGCAGCTGTCATTTCATGCTCTGTATTCTACTCTAGCATTTGTTACAACTGTAATACAGTGGTTTTTGTTTGATATATTTCTTTAATATCTGTGACTCCTGCAAAGTGCAATGTTGAATATATTTGTTGAATGAATGAGAAATTCTAGTTCTATACTCAAACAAGTGTGTGTGTGTGTGTGTGTGAGTGCGCGTGCGTGTGTATGTATGTACACTCATGCATGAGAGAAAGATTAAAGTTCTGGATAGACCTGAAGACTCTAGGAAGATCTCAGAGAAAAACGCTCAAATCCATTAAGGGAATGGAAGATAAGTGCTAAGAGAAAAAAAAGTAAGAGTTGACATTGAGAGATTTAGAGATAAGAATGTTATAGAATGAGGCAGCTCTGTGAAGTGAAAAGTGCCTGTTCTTAGCTGTCTTATTTCATTTGTACCCATAACATGAGGATAATAGCAGTTTTCCCTTACATTAGGGTTAACTGGGGTTGTATACGTGAAGCATTGAACTCAGTCCCTGTTTCCTACGTGAGAAATTACTCACCCTCCTGACAATTTTCTTTTAATTCATGAACTCATAAGCTAATCTTTCTTAGGGGAATATGATGAAACAAACTTGAGAAAAACAAAAGAGCAGGAGATACAGAGCACAGTGTAACAGAATGGATTGTATGTGTTCAAAAACCATTCAGAGCCTTGCAAAAAGAAGCTAGAAAATGTGTGTCCTCTGATTTCATCCCATCCTAAAAACTATATCTGTGTGTATGTGTATATATCTCTCTATCTGTAGCTCATACTGAATTTGTCCGTATATTTTAATTCATGATAGATTTTTTACAATTGATATGTAAATAAGTAAAAAGTGAAATTTTATAAAACAAATTAAAAGTTGAAATCTCCTCCTATTTATTTTTTTCTTTGAAGTGACTGGATCAAAATAAATACCAGAGTAGTTTTCTTCTGTTACTTTGGAATATCTTATGCAGTTTTGGTGAACTTAAAATTTTCCTCTAGGTACTAAGGGCCACAATGGAGTTTTTAAAGAAAACACCAAGGTAAGTTCTGCTGACTTCTCCATCTGGCAAGTGCTGGGCGTTTTCCTTTATTCACAGGCTGGACAACCTTAACTTTGTAAAGGAATTCATGGGTCCAGTGTCGAAAGTGAAAGCATGAAACATCTGTGCACTCTTGACCAGCCATCTTACAATGGGAAGACTGAGGGAGTCAACCAAATCTTGACCTGGGAACTTTTTCTGAAATATATAGGCAGGGACTTGAGATCTCCCTCTGGAAATTAAAATTATTGAAAAAAACCTTGAGATTAAAAAAGATCTCAGTGATAAAATTGACTGCAATAATCCAAAAGCCTTTCAACCAAGGTCCCAAATTGAAGCTCCACCGTGCTATCAAACGAACAACGTTAGAGGTAAAATTTAGGAGAGGGGCGAAATGTGAGGAAGACTTATAAAATAAGAGCATTTGCTTCTTAATAGAATCTGTTAGATTTTGTCATTTAACAACGAGAGAACTATTAATACCATTTATTGAACATTTAAGGTGTTCCAGAAATTTCATGTATGTTATTTAATCTCTGCAGCAACTCCATGAGGTAAATCTTAATACTATCGTTATTATTCCTCTCTTCTAGATGAGCAGACTGAGGTAGGTACTTCTAAGGGATTCAGGGAGTAAATGCCTGTGGGTGGTCAGCAGCCACCTTATTCACGTTTTGGAGTTGGATTTGAATGGAAGAAGGCTCAGAAGAAGCTGGAGAAGAAAACTAAGAGGTCAAGGAACATGCTCATGCCATGAGGCCCGTAAGTGGCTGAACCGGTCCAGGAAAATGGACCGGTGCTCTGCAGGGCACCGTTGTTGGCGCATCTCTGTAACAATCAGAATCTATCCTTAGAACAGGGGCTACCAGATTACATATGATTGGGTGATTTTTTTATGATCCAGAAAGAGGACTGATATGTCTTTATTCACTTCAGATGGAAAACAGGTGCCTGTTTTCTACTGAAGAATGAAGAACCTCAACCTCAATAAAGGCTTTGATACCTCATGTGGCCTGTGTGATAATTTACCTTGCTTGCAGTTTACCTGGCACTAACCTACCATGGTAGCATCTGGCTTTGCTTACAGAAAAGCAGAGACTTGTGATCCACTGCCTTTGACTGTTTTTTTCCCGGAGCTGTCTGCATCTGCTGTGCTTTGCAACTGGAATTTCCAAAGCAACTCCTCGTGACATGAAAATTAGATTTCGTACAAACAGGAGTTATGTATCAAAAAGGAAAATGAGTGGAGGTTGTAATAATTTAGCGCTAGATGTTCAAAGAAGCAGGGCCCCAGATAACACATGGACTGAATCTGTTTAAAGTGCCTAAAACAAACAGTATTTTAACAAGTGAATTCACTTGACTATTCTGGTTTCCCTGAACATTTGACATTGCTAACCACCCTGTCAGTGTGTGTTTGAACATGTGGGAGGGACCTCAAGGCAGTCAAGAAAATCTTCATGAAGGATGTTTGAAGGAAAAGGACTTGTCAAGGCTAGAATATGGGAGGGGTGATGTGTTTTAGGTAGAAGGGGCATATGAACAAAAAGATAGAGACGTAGGAGGACACAAAGAAGTTTAAGAAGGCTGGAATGCCAAGGGCGAGAGGCAGAAGCTGGCCAAGTAGGTAGTAGGCAGATCTGGAAAAGTTTTGTGCATTATGCAAAACAGTCTAATTTTATTATACAGGCAAAAGGAGGCCATGATAAGATGTTGAGCAGAGTAGTAGCATGATTAGTTTCAGATTTTAGAAAGCTCATTGGAAGTATGGTGGCCATTGGATTGGAAAGAAATAAGAATAGAACGAGAGAGGACTAGTCAGGAGGCTACTGGAATGACCCTTATGAGAAAGTATGCTGGCTTGAACTGAGGCAGTGGCAACGAGTTGCGACAGGGGGGTGGGTGTGAGAGCTCATTAGAAGACTGAATCTATAAGTACCATGACCAATTGTACACAGAAGTAGAAAGAATAGTCAAGGATAACTATTAGGTTTCTGATCTGAGTACCAGGAGGATGAGAGAGACTTGCATCTGTTTGTCTGCTAAGAGCAAAAATCAAGGATGGTGGAAAATGTTAGATAGATGGGACAAATGGAGGCTATTTAGTGTCCCGAGATCTGGGAGAAGTAAGAGGACATGGGATGCCAATGGCAGGAGAAACACCACTTCTACTGAGGTGGGAGCGCAGAAGATAAGGAAGGAAAGGATGTAGATAAGTCTGTGCTGGCACAGTGGGCGGGGTAACAGTGCTCAGAAGGTTGACGGGCTTTTTGAATGTTCTCTAAGAGGTAATAGACATGATCTTTGAACGGAGGTGTTAGGTAAGAGACTTGGGGAGAGTGAAAGTTTGAATGTAGTGGACAATAGAAAGGGATGTTGCCTAGGAAGAGACAGAAGGGTGCCTGCACAGGTTAGTGGCTTTGAAAGGGCTGAAGGACAGCATAAACTGGTAGTAGTATCATTCTGCTCAGTTTGTGATGCTTAACTTCATTGCATTATAACTCACTATTGTACAATAACTCACTACTCTTAGGACCACAATGATGGCAGGGACCATGTTTCATTTAACCTGGAGAATCTTCAGTGTTCAGAACAGGGCATGACCCATATTAGAGGTTCAATATATTTTTGTTGACTTGAAATTTGTGGAGCTATAGAGCAGTAGACATGAAATACTATTAGCAAACAGAACTTCTTTTTTTCAAGTGCATTAAATGGCAGGACCTTGGAGAACACTGAAAGTAGAGCAGTCAATATTTTAGCATGGCTCTCCCAGGAGTGACGGTTCTCTGTATGAACAGGTGTATCTGAAAAGACCAATTTGCTGCCAATAGTCACTTTCTTGCTGCAGACTCAGGGTTTAATGATTTAAGGCGCGGCAGAGCACCTGGCATTGTTTACAGTGCTCTTCCTTCACAGTGACAGTCTAAAACAGGCTGTGCAGGGATTTCAGGGAGAAAAGTGAAGGAAATTGGAAAAAGTGATAAAAAGGGATAATGAAAGAGAAGAGTGAGCTGAAGCCAACTACCAATTAAAAGTTGTTGATTGACAGTGTATATGCTGTAAAGCAAAGAGCACAGAGTTGGACTAAAAAAAAAACCACCTGTGTTCTAGTTCCAGCTCAGCCTCTAATTATATGACCTTCAATATGTGACCTTTAATCAATTTTCTCAGACTCAATTCTTTCTTGTCAAAGAGGTGTCATACTTCTTGCATCAGATGATTTTTTCAATAAAAATTTTGTGAACTACCCAGCATTCTACAAATGCATAGTCAAATGCCACAGAGAAAAACCCTGATCCAGAGCTAACTTACGTTGCATGCATGGAATTTCCATTTCTTTGCCTCACTGCTTTACCTTTCCTCCTGCCCACCCCAGCCCAAGTTATCTCTGTTTCTCTTTCTTCAATCTCTTCAGAATTTTTTCTCCAGAAAACCCTTATATAGAAGTTGAAACTTAAATCTAATTCAGTATTTACTTCTCAAGATATCCTTTTCAGTGTATCCAGTACAATCATTGACACATCATCCTTTCAATCGCTAAAAATTTGCAATTTATGAGGTCATTTGTCAATGCAATCCAATGAAGGTGTATTGAGTTGCTATTATGTGCCAAGCCTGTATCAGGTGCAGGGAATACAGGGGTGAGGTACACAGAGGACAAGAACACAACTATTCTATTCAAATAGATGCTAAATGTTCATTTTAAGGTATAGCACGTTAACAGAAACACAGAAAAGAGATTGATTAATTTTATCTGGGAAGTTTAGAGAAAGCTTTCGAGAAGCTGTGATGTTTGACCTTGGCCATGAAGAATGAACACAATAAATACAGTTTCACCAGATAGAGAAAGGGGAAAAGACATTTCACGTAGCTAATACAGGAAGGGCAGAGGCTGAGAGCTGGGAAAGAGTGCACCGTGTTGGGAGGAATGGCAAGTGGCCTAGCTGCTGGAGTGCCAGTCCTATATTCTTACTAGAAGTTAAAAAAAATCAAATATGGACACAAAGTCCTCAAAAATGATTACTTCCATTACTTTTGGAGGGTTATGGCTACCAGAGACTCTGGAACTATGACATAGAAAGGGAGTGATAATCCCTGTTGAACATACAATAAGAACAACACACTGAGACCAGTAGACTAAGCCCCATGTTTTGTGAAAGAGCCCAAAGATGGCTGAAGATTTGCTATGATTTAGGAAATGACTAACAACAGAGAAGAAAGGAACATGTGAGTTGGTGTTTTACAAAAAACAGACAGACACGCACACACCCCTAGTCACCTGAGATGTTGAGATACCTGTAAAGTTCATGGAAACCCACCACTCCCTGCTAATTTCTTCTAAATCTCATGACAATTACATAGCTATATCTTGTTTATAAGGGCCGGAGGTGAAGCTGAATTTAATTGCAAGCTCTGCTACTTGTTATATGTGGGAACTTGGCTGAACTATTTGACATCTATAAATTTTAGTTGGCTCATTTGTTTAAAAAGGTGGGAATAAAGATACTTTACAAGATGGCAGTGAGGATTTACAATGATGTTTATAAAGCAACCTGCAGAATGCCTGGAATGTACAATGTACCCACTGTTATTCTTGTCTTATTTCTATTGCCTTTTCTCTATATGTAATGATGATGATGGTTTAATTTGGCAAATCTCACCACCAGATCTCAAACTGCATTTTTTTTTTTTGAGGAAGATTAGCTCTGAGCTAACTTCTGCCACCAATCCTCTTCCTCCTCTTTATGCTGAGAAAGAGTGGCCCTGAGCTAACATCTGTGCCCATCTTCCTCTATTTTTTTTTAAATATGTGGGACGCCTACCACAGTGTGGCTTGAGAGTGCTGGTGTAGGTCCTCACCTGGTATCTGAACCAGTGACTCCTGGGCCGCTGAAGCGGGGCCTGCAAACTTAACCACTACGCCACCAGGCCAGCCCCTCAAACTGTATTTTAAATACCCTTATTCCCACTTAACTGGCTTTGCCAGAGCGAGGGCTCCTGAATAGGAGGAATTGATGTGGGTAATAATTTTCTTGTGAAAAGATAGGTGACGAGTGGTGCTTTATCTATTTTATAGATGCCCACACTGAGGCAGAAACCTTGGATGTGCCCCAAGAAATCAGACACTGAGCTAAAACTGTAATGAAATGCTTTTACCTCCAAGCCTGCAGACTAAGTCATGTGCTTCCGCAGTCTCGTCCATGCAACCGGTTGTGTGTCATCAGAGTGCTGAAAGGAACAACTCTCGCAAAGCTCTCTGTGCACCAAGCAGCAACACCGTGCCTAGCATTTCACAATGAGTGAGTCCTTTCGAAAAATCCAATTTGAGAGGAGAGAGAGAATAACAAAACAAGGGATTGTAATTTAATCATATCAAATCAAAGACATATATATCTATTTAGTAATGGTAAAAGGAAAGAGTAATTCATTTTTGTGGCTTTAAAATTGGATTTTCCCAAAGATCAAAACAGAGCTCAATCCTTTGTACTAGCATTGATGATACTGTCGCTAACAGAGAATGCTGGGAGCAAGAACTGAAGCCACTGCATGTTGAATAGCTTCCCTCAAAATTTATTGTCCCATTTATGCATTTGAAAATCTGAATTGTAAAAGGAATGATGTATGTCTCAGTTAGGTATGGCCTTCTATAAGATTTTTCATTTTTGAAATTTATTAATATTCCTTAGGCAATTCTTTCTTCATGAGAAAGGCGACGGTGGCATGGCATTTAATAAGTTTGCAGCAACATTAAGCTCTATTGATCTGAATTAGTATATGTGCCTTTTGCTTTGATAGTTTATGACCATGATTCACAGGTAGAAAGATGTACAGTCACCCAGTTTCTATTGACTATGCTAGAAAATGTATTACATGTCATTGAATATATTGCAAGTCTTGGGGATAATTTACACAGTGTATTTTGTTTTTGTATATTAAATTTTTTATCCTGGCATTAATGTCAGTACATAAACACATAAAATAATGCCCAGTGAACATTGAGTGTATGAATGAATGAGTAAATATCTTGTATAACATCAAAGAAAATTAGTAGTGGATTAAACATTCAAGTTTTGTGCTTGAGAAAGTTTAAGGCCTCTGGTCAAGGAGAATCAGGTGGGTTGGTTAGGCCAGGGTTAAGCCCAATAGCTAGAAACTCAGAACTTGATGTGCTCTTTTGGTCTAAGTTGGGAGAGCCAGTGGAGTTGATCTGAGTTCTCATTGGTAGCTAGAGAAACCAAACTGATAGAACATGATCATCAATAAGAAATTAGATTCACGAACTGGGACATAGGTGGGACAGATTCAAGAACTGATTGGTTACAATTTAGGAAGATCCTAGGAAATTGCTATGAGCATGGGTCATGGGTGGGTGTTTGTGGTTGGTGTTACTTGTTGATAGATATATGGGGATGTTCAATAAGCTGAAAGTTTATTAGGTCAAGATGAACTAAAAGTATTTTAGAATTTAATTTAAATATGTGATGATAATGGCAATTACTAGGCAGAGTTCTAGGGTTTTCCATGGATTATCTTACCTAAACCTCATATTATTATTATTCTTGGTTTATAAATGGGGCACTGAAGCCTAGACAGATCAGTCATCATGTACAAAGTAGAGAAAGTGGTAGTCAGAACTTGAGACTTTGGAATCTAAGCCCAAGGTTTGGGGTCTAAATAAGCAATCTCCAAAAGTAAGGTGTACCCTGGCCTTGCTGGGGGGCATTTCATGTTTTTTTATGCTGGTTCCTCAGAGTTATTGACAATCATTTCTGTGACAATAACTAAATAAATAGTATTTCACCATAAACAAACAAAAAAGGGTCATCCGCTGAACAGAAGTCTGCCATTTACCATTTCTCTATGTCAAGATCTTCTATATTTGGCATTTTGTGCTGATGTTTGCATTCATTTATTCATTACATATTTTATTGAGAGCTCACAGTGTGCCAGGCTCTGTTTTAAGTGCTTAGATTCCAACATGAGTAAAACTGATGAAGATCCTTGACCTCATGGATCTTGTATTCTACCAGGGGAGATAGAAAATACAAAAGAAATAGAGCATATAAGTAAACTGCAGGGTATATCAGAAGCTGACCGTTACTATAGAGCAAAGAAAAAGGAAAGGAGAATAAGGAATATTAGGTGTGCCTCGGGGGGCAGGGAGGGGGGTGGTCACTTAAAATATAGTCTCATCGAGAAGGTTCTAGTTCAACAAAGACTTGAAGGAGACAAGGGAATGTGCCATGTGTGTTTAGGGGCAATGATGGTCATTGTGACTGGGAAGCTGAGTGATCTTAGGTGCCTGGCCTAGGAGACTGTGGGTGAACCTGTGGTCATGGGTAAAGTCATGGCTAAAGGTTCTATGTGCAGATTGGTTCTATAAACTTGGCCTCATCAGACTGTTGAGAAACTTAAAGGTGTAACCTATCATTTGTCAGTGACAGACTAACTTTGACCTAGGGTGGTCATAAGCTTCCTCCTAAGAAGTCCTAAACCCTGCAGTCAGCATGAGCCATTGGTCCAGGCCCTTCTCCAGAATGACATCCAATCTGCCTAATATGGTGGTTTTCCATCTATGAGTCCCAGATGTGAGGGGTCAGCCCTCCAGCCTCTAGAGGGAGCTTGAGATTTCCTTTCCCTACCCCTTCCTCATCTCGCCAACCCCTTCCTACCCCCTAATATTCTGACATTCTGACTTTCTCATCCTTTGAGATGTTAAGACCTAGGACAGCAGTAGACCTTGGTGCTAAGAGTTGGGGATTTTTGATACAAGTACCTTAACTCAGAATGAAAATACTGATTAAATTCTGCTAATCAGAATCTCTGATTGACATTTACCTGGGTCTGCAATTAATAAAAATGATAAAATGAATTATTATTTTACAAATGGTTATGAAGAACCAAATATTTCAAAACATCTATTCCTTGGAGGGAATACCCATTTACCAGATGAGGCAACTTCCTTTCCAATGTACAATTTTTATCACTGTTCTCTTTCTTCTTTCACTGCAGCCTTGGCCTTCAACTGGAGTTGGCTATTTGTCTGCTGAAGTGTGAAATCAATAAAAGCCAGCACCTTCAAGAAGATAGTCATAATGGGATCACTGCCTTGTTGAGGTTGGATTGACAATCCAGGACAAGAGGTTTTCCATTTGTGGAAACTTTATACCAAACCTAGCCTTCTTGACAGCAGGTTTGTTTAGCTGCAAGCAGTTGTCAGACACCAGCAAAGTCTCTGAATAATGCTGACACAGGGCCCTGTTCAGAGCCCTTTCAACACTTAGCATCAAGCAGATGAAAAGTGATTTTTAATTATTCATGGAATTTTTTGTGAATAGAGAGCAGGTGGATGTGGTATTTTGAATTTGCTTCTCTGATAAAATCTTATATTTGAGTAGTTCAGGATAAAATCGAGAGCTTCCTGTCCAAGATATGGCTGAAGAGATGGGTAGTGTGGTTTAGTGAGAAGGAGAGATTTTAGAGTCTAGCAAGGACCATGCCTTAGACTGACCTGCTTTGTGATAATGGGAAAATTGCTTAATCATATTAAACCATAGTTTTCTGATTTCTAAGAGTCGGTATTGTAATAGTTCCTGCCTTGAAGGCTTCTTATGAAGACTAAGTGAAAGAAGATATGGATAAGGAGGTAAAGAAACCCATGAAATCATCCAAGATCCTGGATTTACAAATAAGGAAATTGCCATTGTCTTGTCTATAAAGTGAAAACCTAGGACTCCATCCTCATACACCTAACTCTGAGCAGTGCTCTTTCTGGCACAACATGCTGTGGAAAGAAAAATACTTCTAAAAAACATATGTTACCTAACATTACTATGTAAGCTCGAAAGAGCTCACATTATCTATTTAATTCTAATTCTATGAAGCTAGATTCCAACAGGCTAAAATATTGCAGGAAGGGGCCACAGCCAATTGGGTTTCTAAATGGTGCATCGTGGGTGAAGGATGGGATAGTGGCTTGAGTTGTGGCCTCCAAAAATGTATGTGACAAATCCCCAGAATATGCGAATGTGACCTTTTTTGGAAAAAAGATGTTGCAGATGTAATTAAGTTAAGGATCTTACGATAAATAGATCATCCTATATTATCCAGTCCCTATGTCTAATGACAAGTGTCCTAATAGACACACAGAGGAGAGTCACCCGGAGCAGAGGGGGAGGCAATGTAACCATGGAGGCAGAGATGGGGTCATGCAGCCTCCAGCCCAGAAATGCCCACAGCCACCAGAAGCTGGAAGGGGCGAGGACTCAAATCTCCCCTACAGCCTCTTGAGGGATCACGGTCCTGCTCACACCTTGATTTTATCCCCAGGATACTAATTTCTGACTTCCGGCCTCCAGAACTATGAAAGAAGAAATTTCTATTGATTTGAGTCACCAAGGTTGTTTTACTTTTACAGTATGTTACGGCAGCCTAGGAAACTAATATAGGTGGTAAGAAATCTGAGACAAAGAACTGCAAACAAGTTGTGTGCCAGCTTAATTCACATGTAAGCATCGGCAGAAGGGGAGGGCAAGGGTGTCCTATTTTTCAAATCTCTACTTACTGACAGTCACCTGGCAGCTGGAATGCTTTGTTGGCTCTCTATGTCTTGACACATTAATTCAATCAGTCTTTGAGAAATACAGAATACTTGCTTTCAAGTTACTTAAGTCATTGACTAGTGAGCAAACCAACTGACAAATCATTTGTAATATAACACGCTACGGGCTGTAATGGAGGGGAATATGAGTGCTGTGGGTCGCTTAGAGAAGGGAAGCTCAAGCTCCGATGGGGACAGGAAGCCACCAGGACAGGCTTCTGAGAGGAACTGATGCCTGAGCTGGGCCCTGAACTTGTTGGCTTGGAGAGAGGGAGATTTTGCTGACAGAAGGAGCAGGGGCTACTATTTCCCCACCTTTGATGGGTCCTGAAGGCCAGAATTTCCATTTATTATCATGTCTACTCCCCTCTTTTTCACGACCTGTCATGTCTATATAAGGAACAGGGTAGCTGTTTGCTGGGTTGAGATTAATATTAGACAAAGAAATATGTTTGACTAGCACATGTGAGCCAGGTGTTCTGAGAAGATAAGCTCAGGAGTGGGTAAGGGCAAAATCGTGGGGATGGAGGTCTCAATGGCCAGGTGGGAGCACATCCAGCTCTTTAGCTGTCAGTTATGCGCGTGGCTTAATTGTTCTTGCCTCAGAGGCCCTGCCCACTGCTCACTCTGGCCTCCTACTGCCCTTCAGTTCATCACCCTAATTCTCAATCTGGACAATGGAACTGAGCAGGAGAGAGGGAACAAATCTCCTTTTGTGTGTGACAAGCAGTATGCTAAGTTCTTTACATATGTGCTCTGATTTAGCTCTCACCACGTTCCTCTGGGAAAAGTACTGCTACTCCCACTTTTTAAAAGAGGAAACACTCTTCTAGAGCTGAAAGTCACCAAAGGCCTTCAAAGCTCTGGCTTTTGCTTTCTTCTCCATCTCCAATGCCAGTCACTCTCTGTCTCATGATTTACACTCTAGCTGTGCCAACCTGCTTCTAGTTCTTTCTTCTATGTTTAGCTCAGTGGTTCTCAAATAGGGGCAATTTTGTCCTCCAGGGGTAAAATTTGACAATATTCAGAGATATTTATGATTGCCGCAACTGAGGGAGGGAATGCTACTGTCATCTAGTGAATAGAAGCCAGGGATGCTGCTAAATATTTTGCAATGCACAGGACAGACCTCCTCCCCTGCAGGAAAGAATTATCTGGCCTCAAATGTCAGAAGCGCCTAGACTGAGAAACCCTGCATTAGTGCATATCATTCCCTCTGCCTGGTCTGTTCCTGCCCCTCATCCCCTCTTAGCTGGATGTCTCCTACTCATTTAAGACTCAGCTGAGGTGTCATTTTCTCTAGGAAGCCCTTTCTGATTTCTCCAGGCTGGGCCAGGAGCTCCACTTCTGTGCTCCCATACACAGCCTACCTAGCATTGTATTGTTATTGGTTTTGCATTTATGAATTTGAAGCTCCCACTGGGCAGAGAACTGTCTTCCATCCACCTGGATATCTCTAGAAGCTACTGCAGAGCCCTGTCAGGTTGCTTAAAGTATATTTGTTGGATGAATGAAGTGGTGATTTGGGATTTAGACACTGTATGGAAGGGAAAACGGGGAGAATTGAGATAGTTGCTCTCAGCACTTAGTGGTTGGCATGAAAAGAAAATGGCAGGAACTGCTGATGCAGAGATCTAGACCCATTTTCTGCTGGTTTTAGCTCTAGTTTCCTGAGCCAAGAAAGAGTTGAGAGAGAGTCTCAGAGAAAAGAAAAAATAGGAGAATGTGCTAGATCCATGTCCTTTTCATCTTAACTCCTACATCCTCACCATGTTGTGAGAATTAAAGGAATGACAAAAACAACCTAACAAAAATTGGGACTGGCTGTTGCCGCTTGAAGAGCTATCAGATCCAACGGCGGAAGCATGGAGAAGAGGCAATGTTGTTCAAGGACACGGATTTAAGAAAGCCTAGTTGGCCCTTTCCTTACTTCTGCCAGAGAATCCAAGGGACAGTAGCACTTGTGCACTCTGCCAAAGGAATTGGCTGAAAGCAGGAGATATTTGAGGTACTTGACATGTCATTTGTTTTAAAGAGAGTGTCTGTGACAGCCTTCGAGCTCCCTGGCTCCCTTTGGCACTCAGAAGCAATGGCAGTCAAAGGAACACTGAGGACCAGTCTTCATTGCTTTTCCTCTGCACAGTCTCAGGATTTAGAATAGCCAGGCATGGACACAAAGGTGGCTGCAACTGCTTTAGTTAAGCTCTTCTACCTGTAGCAGAAAAGGATCCAAAGATGAGGAAATAGGACTGGTTTCAACATAAGCTCTCAGGAGCCTCCACAGACGTAGACTAAATCGAAATCCGGCTCCAGGAAATCTTACAGCATTTTATGCATGAATATTTGGATATTTTTTATATTTTAAAAATATTTTTATATTTTAAATTCATTTCTGTTTATAAACAGGAGCTTAAACTTTGAACATAAAGTGATTATAGAAAACTCTTAATTTAGTGTCAGAGCAGCCTGATGGAAAAGATGGATGGCAATGGGCATCTTTTCTCCTATACTGATTTTTCCCCTAATTCCAAATGTCCCTACTTTCCAATACTCATCCAAATCTTTTTCTTCCTGAAGGAACAATATTACAGTCAGGAAAGTTGTTCCTAGATTAGCCAAAGCAATTCTTTCATGGATAATATGCTACATGGAGCAGGCACTGTCCCCAGTCCTGAAAATGAGATGGTTATGCAGTAAGACTTTGAGTGCCTTCCATCAGGGAGGATGTTGAACAGTATGGCACAGGAAGTGTGTGCTGTCCATCTCCTATGCAATGGACCATCCGGCTTTATCGTATAGCCAATCCTGAAATTATTACTTCTAGGAGGACAGCATTTGACATTCTCCTCCACTCTCCTTCAGCATCAACAGAGAGGTCGGCCCAGGGGTGCATGGACTCAACTCAAACACAGCCGAGTGGGAGTCAAAGGGGAGCAACAGAGTTTAAAAAGTTTTAATAGAAGATTTAAATTTTAATGTAGTTAAATTTTTACCTTTTTCTTTAGGATATGTACTTTAAAAAATCCCCCTCTATCCCGAAGTTATGAAAATATTTTCCTATATTTTCGTCTAAAAGTTTTGAAGCTTTGTTCTGGTGTCCGTTTTTTTAATCTACTGGGATTTTTTTTTTTTTTTTTTTGTAGAGGTGAGGTAGGCATTTGTTTTTCTCTTTGTCCATATAGCTAACAAAAGCTTCCAGCAAACCTCTATTAAACAGCCTACCTTTTGCTCAGAGGTAGTATTGCTATGAAGCTAATGAAACATAAGCTTCAGGTATCCTCACTTGCCAAGAGGTCCCAGAAAGTGTTTTAGCAATGTGGTCACATAGTCATATATTTCCATAAATTTTTCAAAAATATTTTTGGGGGCCGGCCCGTTGGCACAGCGGTTAAGTGCTCACGTTCCTCTTTGGCAGCCCAGGGTTGGCTGGTTCAGATCCCAGGTGCGGACATGACACCGCTTGGCAAGCCATGCTGTGGTAGGTGTCCCACATATAAAGTAGAGGAAGATGGGCACAGATGTTAGCTCAGGGCCAGTCTTCCTCAGCGAAAAGAGGAGGATTGGCAGCAGTTAGCTCAGGGCTAATCTTCCTCTAAAAAAAAAAAGTTTGTATTCTTTTTCTTAAAGAGAGCACCAGCTCTAAATTGTATAAGCTTCAGGTTTCACAAAACCTGGAAGCATCTTGTGCCCATTGATTTTTTTGTTATCTGTGGTAGGCAGAATAATTGCCCTCCAAAGAGGTCCACATCCTAATCCCCAGAATAATATGTGAGGTTGCATCGCAAAGGGGAATTAATGTTGCAGACGGAGTTAAGGTTGCTAATCAGCTAGCTTTAAGACAGGAGGATTAGCACGGATTATCCAGGTGGACCCAATCTAATCACCAGGTCCTTAAAAGTGGAAGAGGAAGACAGATGAGAGTCAGAGGGTGACTACAAAAGAATGGTAAGAAACGCAATTCTCACCTTTGAAGATGGAGATAGGGGGCTACAAGTCAAGGAATGTGGGTGGCTTCAAAAGTGGGAAAAAACAAAGAAACAAACATTTATGTTGGTCCAGTGAGACCCATGTTCGACTTCTAAACTATTGAGATGTAAGATAAATTCATGTTGTTCAAGCCATCAAGTTTGTGGTAATTTGTTACAGCCGCAATAGAAAACAAATACCCCGTCTGGTTGTCGTACAGACAAGGGTTTGTTTCTGTGCTTTCTAATCTATTCCATCGGCCTCTCCATCTATTCCTGTGCTGATACCAGACTGTTTTAATTGCTGTTACTTAGTAATGATTCTTGACATCAGATAAAGCAATTGTTCTACCTTCCTCAAAAATATCTTTCATATGAAATTTAGACTTGGCTTGTTGTATTCCACAAAAACAGTATGATACAAAGCAACAAATCAAAGCCCTGTGAAATTTTGACTGAAACTGTATTGCATTAAAAAAATAATTTGGAGGTAAATTGACATTTTAAGATATTGATTCTAACTATTCATGAACATGGTATATTTCTTTATTTGGGACAGCTTCTTTGAATTTTTTCCTTTTAATGGTTTATAATTTTCTTCATCAAGGTCTTGAAAATCTTTTGTTAGATTTACTCCTACATATCTTAAATTTTTTTTATTGATTTTATAAAAGAAATATTTTTCTATTATAGTTTCTAATTGATTATAAACAGTGTAAGGAAGGCTGCTCATCTTTCTTGCTGATGTTGCATCTAGAAACCTTGCTGAATTATCTTAGTTCTAATAGTTTGTTGGCAGATGATCTAGGAATTCTTACAATTATATTGTTTGCAAATCAGGACACATTTTCTATTACTTTTCAGTTCTTATGTCTTATTTTTTTATCTTGACCAGGGCCTTGTACATTGCTGAATGTAAACAATCTTGGTTGTATACCTGTCAGGCACTTTTGTTTTAAGGAGTTCCTTTAACACTTGATTGTGAAGAAAGAAATTTAGTGTACTTTTTTTATATACAGCTTTTATTAAGAAAAATATTTTTCCATATTTTTTAATAGTTTTAATTGCTTAAAAGTTTTCATCATGAAATTATTTTTTGTCAGATGATTTTTCTTCATTTGTTAAGATAATGAATTTTTTTTCCTTTAGTATGTTATTCTGGTGATTATAGTAATAGATTTTCTAATGTAGAATTATCCTTGTTTTCTATTTTTTTCAACAAAAGGAATTTATTTTACGTGTATGTTTAAAATTTTGCCTCTATTTTTTTTAGTAAGATTGGCTTAATATTTTCTCCTGTACTATTCTTATCTAGTTTTGATATCAATGTTACGTTAGTCTCATAAAATGAGTTTGTACCCTTTTTTGTATTCCGTGAAGCAATTTGTATAACAAAGATTATTTGTTCCTTGAATGGTTAATAGAAATCATCTACAAAACCATCTAAGCCTCGTCGCTTTTGGATTTTATGATTTTTCTCATCTGCTCAGCTCTGCCGCATATGTCTTATCTTGGGGCCGAGACGGAAGGATCCGGTTTTACTTGAGATGTGCTGTTCTCATGGGACAGCAGATGCAAAAGGCCAAACCAAACCGTGCAAGCATGTGTATAGCTTGTTCCCAGAGGTGGCAGAGAAACTACTGTGCCTGATTAGGGTGTGGTACTGTGATATTTACTTAGCAATTGGGTGGCAAGTGGTGAGAAAACAACAATAGAGATGAAGATGGCTGGAGATTCATGTGTGCGGTGGTAAAACTCTATGGTCACTTGGAAAGTTAGGTACATGCTGAGCTTACAGTTCTCAAGGAAGGGATTGAACAATGTCAATGGATTTATATTGGTTGTTATTAACTACATTTCGCAAGTTGTTTCTATAGTTTGTGGACTGTGATATGTCATAGATTATAAGACACACCTTTATTTTATATACCACTCAGAAAGGAAGGAAAAACTCAATTAAGCTTTGACATAATGACTGTTTATTGCATCAATTATGAAATACTACCCAGTGTCAAAGATGTTAAAATGAGATGAACGAGCATATTATAATCAATAAAATATGGTACAGAAAAGAGATGAGCTCAGGAAAGAATTGGACAGTTTTATGCAAAAATGAAAGGGAATAAGGTCTAGAAAGTCAGAGTCCTGCAGAGTTGGAAAAATCAACTGCTTCTGGACTCCAAGGAACAGATGTGATTTGAAAAGACTTTGAGAGACAAAGGCCCAGCGAGACTTAGTTGCAGAATGGAGTGACTTAAAATGGAGTGACTCAACTTTGAGGCAGAGATCAGCTTCCAGTCAAGGAAATAGCCTGTCCACTCAAACCTTGTAGTCTCAGGATAGCTGCCATTAGGTAGAGAGGCAGGCTTGGGGGTGCAGAAGTGAAGAAATAAAGAGATCTGTGATCCAAATCTACAAAAGAACTTTGAATATAGTTAACAGCACATGGATCTAACTAGAAACAAATAAATCAGAAGTATAGTGATTATTTGAGAGAGTTTGCTGCTAAAGAATTCCTGAGCCTTGCCTGAAAAAACCTAACTGTTCAGGGAGTCTTAAAGTAGCCCTCATGCAGGAAGTGGGCCATGTGAGCTGTGCAGCTCTCAATGAGGGCACAATCTCCAAAACCCACTTTATATGTGGCCACCATGGATCATAAACCAGAGAGAATGTCCTTAAATGAAATCCAGAATTATGAAGAACAAAGGGCAAGTGAGTTTCTCCTTCAGAGAGCAGAATTGGGGGCTCTTCAAGGAGCTTTCACTTTTTCCAAGTTAGAAGACCTTCACAAGTTGGCCCGGTGGTATTCCAGAATCGCTACATACCAGTGGCTGCTAAGCATCTCCCAATTTTCCATTTTATGGCTGGAACTGTCTCCATGGTTATCCTGTCCCCATTCCACCATTTCACATTGTATGTGGGAGTGGAGGAAAATAACTTGTCTTTTTAGTTCATAGTTACAGCAAACCCTAGAAAGGAACAAAAGGAAGCATGAATATTAAGCATAAAAAAGTTAGGTCAAGCTGTTTGTAGAATGAGGAGCCACATCCAGATGTAAATGGAGAGGTCTCCCAGAAATCCCGGACTTTGAGTTAGTTTCAGTGCAGATTGCATCTCTGGGTTGCCTCCTTGAGAAGGTGTGAGCATGTTCTATATGTGGGAGAAAGAATGAAATGTATATTTGGAAACCAGAAGTGGGGACACTTGCAGTGACAATGATAGGTGTTTATCAAACCCAATTCATTTTCCTGCTGACTACATTGGAAGACCCTATTGCTCACTCTTCGTTGTATTAATGGAGCCATATGACTGGGTTCTGGCCAATAGGATGTGGGTGGAAGTGACATGCACCACTTCTAGACTTTGCCATCAAACCTCTTGTGTAAACCTCCATGTTCTCTCTCTCACTTAAAGGAATTTAGAGGCTTTGTGTTGAGATAGAAGGAGCCTCTTTGAATGACTGCAAAAACCAGAACAGAGAAATGAACCCCCACTCCATACCCCTTCCACCAGTGGCTACGGTTGACAGTGAGCAGAGTGGAACCCTGTCCAGTCTTTTTGCACCGTCCTCTCATCTTGCAGCACTGCTATTCATAGAGTTTTCATGGCCAATTTGTTTAGAAGTGGGTGGACTGGCCCAAAGCTCCTCTGAAACCTGTCCACCATGGGTGACCCTGCTGGTATTTGAAATACCAGTGGCATAGCTTTCAGCAACACAGCAACACACAGCCACCACAGTATGACAACTGACAGATGAGTGGTGTGGTTCCACGACCAGGAAATGAATCCTGGCCATTGCAGCGAGAGCGTTGAATCTTAACCACTAGACCAGCAGGGCTGGCTGCAGAACAACTGAGCCTGGCCTAATTAATATAATTAATCACCTTCAGTCCATTGGATTATTCCTATTGGGCTTACTGTATATTCATTAACATCATCCTATTAGAAAATATCCCTGTTGGCCTCAGCACCTCCTCCAGCCCATTTCTCTGTTCTCTGTTTAAAGAACAACTTTGTGAGTCTTCTTCTTCACTCAAAATCTCCACTTCCTTTTTCTCCCATTAATTGGAAACCCAATGGTCATTTCTCTGTCCTTACTTAATTTGAATTCCTAGCAGCATTTGTAATGCTTGACCATGCTCTTTTCTTTGGTTTTCTTCCTACAATACAGGCCATTTCTTCTCCACCTTCCTTGCTTTCATCACTTCACTAGACCTCAAAATGTAGGAGTGACCCAGAGCTGCTTCTCTTAGCTATTCTAACGCACATCCTCGGTGATCTCATTCACATCTTTGCCTCTAAAGTGTCCCATATTTATGCTAGTGGAACCCAAATCTATAGATTTCTTTCAAAACTCTAACCTGAGCACAAGCTTCACAGATCTATGAATAGCTCCTCCCATCATATCTATTCTTTCCTAAGATTTTTCATCTCTGTAGATGGCATCACTGTCCTCAGGCCCTAAATCTAGGATTCCTCTTTGACTCTTCAATAATTCATCTTTTCCTCACACCGCTCAGTCAGATCGACGATTCCTCCTCATCATCACCACTAACTAAACTGTAATTTGAGCCACCCACATCATTTGGTTTGATAATGCTTCCTAGCTGGTCTTATTACTTCCTTTGTAATCTCTTCAGAGCAGCCAGTGGGATCTTTTGGAAAGATAAATCAGATAAAATCACCCTCCTGCTAAAGGTCTTTAGGAGTCTCTGATTGCAACTGAATAAAATCCAGATTCTTTACTTCGCCCCATGAGTCTTACATAATCTGTCCCCTGCCTGACTCTCCAGTCTCATCTCTCCCACTTATCCTCTCATACACTAAATTTTAGTCTCACTGCTCTTATTGTTGGTGCTCAGTCATGTCAAGTTCATTCTTACCTCAGGGCCTTTGCACTTCTTCCTTTTGATTGGAATGATTTTCTTTCAGATCTTTCTTTCGGATGTTATCATATCTGCCTCCTTCGCATCATTCTGGTCTCTGTTCAAATGTCCTTGCCTCAGAGGAGCAAATAGATAATCTTTGAGTAATTTTCCATCCCTTTAATCAATTATATTTTCTTCACTGCATATATCTGGATCTGAAGTTGTAATTTTTCTTTATGTGTGAATGATTCACTCTAACGAGGTTTGACTGTATTTTAATAAGTAATATGCTACCAATATTTTAGCTTGAATCATTATGCTATTATTATTATTGTAGGAGAGGAAGAAATTTTTCTCTACCTTTCTAGGTTCTTCTGGCTGGTCTAAGAATTAAATTGACATGAGAGAGAATAAGAGGAGAAAATCAAACAAGTTTAATAACAAGTGTATGTGGGAGAAACCCAGGAAAACTGAATAACTCACAAAAATGCCTGAGCCTACCACCTTAAATACCAGCTTCAGCCAAAGACAAAAGAGGATGTTGGGGGTGGTGGTTTGGGAGTTCAAAGAGGAGGAACGCAATTCATGTGGAAATGTAAAAGCAAATGTGAGGTAAACAAATGTTTTCGATGCCTTGCAAAGACAAAAGGGCATGGAGAGGACTTTGATCAAGTGGGCCTTGCTAGGTTCTTGTCTGTCTACCACACCTAGTTCATATTATACTATAGCAATCTATGGTGATAGGTCCTTCCTGGAACAGGCCTTCTATCTTAAATTCTTTTAGGCAGCTAGAGAGGAGGTCAAAGCTTCTTCCTGAGTCTTTTGTTTCTTAAAAATAATCAGCCCAAAATAATTCCCAAGCCAAAGAGACACATTTTGGGGTAGAAATTTCCGCTCCCCTACATTATAAACAATTAAAGGATACATTGGATATTTAGCCTTTCTACTAGAAAATCTCAAGCAGGAGCTAAATATAATGAATGTGGCAGGAGCTGAAGAGTGGTTCTGGCTTTTGTGCAGAGAAACTTAATAAAACCATTGGTTCAAATAATTACTTAATTATAGTATGTCAGAGTTTGAATGCCACCCGCTTATGGCTTTATTTCAATTTACAGCCAAGATTCTGTGCAGCCAGCACTTTGAGATGCCATGGCAACATTGCCTACTGGAGCATCTTATTCTTGGTGGAAATGTTTCTTCCTGGTTGCTTGGGCACCACTTTCATTGAGCTGCAATCAAAGCTTTGCCCTCCAACGTGTCTATTTTCAGAGGCATCCTACCCTTTAAGCACCCATCCTGCACTTTATAGAGTGCACTTTCTCACCCTTTGAGGAGATATCCATGCAGACTTTCTGCAATGGAGGCTTTACATTTGGCTTCAGTCCTCACTTCTCTCTGCTGACTGCCCCCATTGTCAGCTCTTACTCCTGTGCCTCTTCCTACTTTTTTCCCTCCAGTCCCAATGAATATCTGGCTCAGTTTTCTCAGCCCCAGCTCTCTCTTGCTGGCAAGTTGCTTTCAAGGGTGCAATACCAGTCTAGTCACCAAGCTTCTCTTTGCTACAACCATGGCACCTCTTATTTTGGGTGCTGATTTATAGGCAACTCCTGCTGGGCACAAGCCTAGGGGTTAGGCTCAGATGAGGTCTGACTTTTAGTAGATTGTCCCCCCAACCAGAAGACTTGGGACCTCCTGATGGTAAGGGGAATTAAAGTGCTTCATAGCTTACCAGAGGATTGTTCTGTACTCTTTCCCCAGAATCTTAATTCCTGTCATTAAACTCATTCATGAGAAACCTTAATGATCCCGTGTTGGTTAGGATGCTTTCAAAGATGTCAACTGAGCCTCAACTGGTCCAGATACCTCGTAGAGAACTAGTTTGTTTCGAGACTTCCTATTTGACTAACCCACTTGGCAACAGTACTGGGAGATCTAATGTGACAACACTTATTATCCTTTTGAATAGATAGACATCTTTTAATAATGAACTTTTAAATTTGAGTAATAAATAGATCCATCTGAATGGAAGAATTCCCCTGTATTCTTGAGAATGAGGTCTGTAATAGTTTGCTGGGGCTGCCAAACAAGATACCAAAGATTAGGGGGCTTAAATAACAGAAATTTATTTTCCCAGAGTTCTGGAGGCTGAAAGTCTGAGATTAAAGTGTTGGCAGAGTTGGTTTCTTCTGAGGTCCCTGAGGAAAGGTCTGTTCTAGGTTTCTCTCTTTCCTGTCTTCTCTCTGTCTTCACATTGTCTTCCCTCTGTATGTGTCTGTGCCCAAATTTCCAGTTATATTGGATTAGGGCCCACCCTAATGACTTCATTTTAACTTAATTACCTCTTTAAACACCCTGTCTCCAAATACAGTCACATTCTCAGGTCCAGGTGGTTAGGAATTCAATGTATGATTTGGGGATAGGGGTGTAATTCATTTCATAGCAAGATCTTTAGCTTTTTAAGCAACATTCCATTACAAGTTACATTCCCTCTCACATGATCGCCTGAAGCTAAATGAGTACGTGAATATGTACACCTCAGTTTGCTCCTGCCTAAGAATGTTTGCCTTGGCCCTTTCCTTGACCTAGAATGTTCTTCCCTACATGGCCGTATGGCTTGCTCCATCACTTCCTTCAGGCCTCTGATTAAGTATCACTGAAACGGAGAGCGTCTCCTCGACCTCCAATTAGCACCTTCATGTCACCCCCATCACCTGCCGCTCTCTATCACTTCACCCTGCTTTATTTTTGTTCATAGCACTTAGTACTATATAAAATTAAAATAATTTTGTTTACTTGAAAAAATAAAAGAGAGCAACAACAACAACCGTATCTAACATGCATTATGTGTTTACTATATGCTAGACCCTTCTCTAAGCACTTTATATATATTATTTCATTAGATTTCACAGCAACCATGTTAGGTTGTCACTATTTTTAACACCATTTTGTAAATGAGAAAACATGCTTATTGTCTTTTTACCAATGTGCATTGAATGACACATATTAGGAACTTATACGTATTTGTTGAGTGAATAAATGAATGACTACAAATGCAAAGCTGCAACAAATAGAAAGGAAGAAAGTCAGCTGGCAGGGCTTGGTTATCAAGATCCAGAATTAACTTAGAGGGTAATTTTTAAAAATTTTTATTGGCATGTGAGTACAATCTTAAGATTTCTTGTATATCTCCAAGGATGTCTGAGAATGTATACATGGGCTCCCATTTTATAGGCTCACTAAGTTACACGATCAGTGGTTCTTGATGGAAAGTGTGCATCAGAATCAACTGGGGAAATTTTGAAAACTAAACCTACCTGGCTCCCAGACCCATGGAATTAGAATCCTTTGAGGAGAGGTCCGGGCATGTGAGTTTTGCCTCTAGACTGACACTTCAAACTACACCTACTGGTGGAGGAAGGGCCCTCCTGGTTTTGGAGGTCAAGGTGATCACGACTCTTGCTGTGTGGAGAGTAGAGTAGCATATTGGTACCAGCGTGGACTTTGGAAGTCATTCAGACCAGGGTTCAAATCCTGGCTCTGTCTTTGCTTTTGGTGAAAATAAACTCCCTGAGCCAAAGACTCCTCAAATGTAGAATGAATATAACATTTCCTATTTCATAAGATTGTTCTGAAGATTAAGTGAAATTATACACTGTTTAGTACAGTGTCTGGCCCAGAAGATGGCCCTCAATACTTAAGAACTATGCTAAATAGAAAGCTTGTGGGAAAGTGAAGGAATGGTAGGAAGACTTTTTTTTTGTAAATGCATTAAAACCTGTCTTTGAGATACCTGAAATTCACTTCTGTGCCAGAATATGCTGTTCCTAAGCATGCCAGAGCCTTTCAGATGTCCCAAATGCTGGTATGACCCCTGGTCAAAGTTTTCAGTTGTGGAATCATCTTCTCGGTCATGATCAATGGAATCTCGAATCTCACAAGAAGTCAGGAGTGACTTCTTTCTACTCAGAGATTCTTGGGGCTGCTGCCAAGTAGCAGCAGCTGGGATATACCCCTCAGTTACCAAGGACCAATGTTGGTTTTAGCCACAGTGGCAAAGTAATTACAATCATTTTTTAATTTTGTCCAAGTTGAATAGTTTGATATTGTTTGGTATCGTTTGAATAGTTGGATAGTTTGATAGTTGAATAATTGAATAGTTTGATACAGCTTGGTATTGTTTCATTACTCCAAATCATCCTAATATCCCAGTAGAGGAAAAAGTCACCCATGAAGTAGATTCAAAAAGAGGAACTCGTAACAGCCCAGACTGGTTCTCCATCATATGGATGATCTGACAAGGCTTCCACCCTCAGGATACTGTCTTTCTAGAATCCTGCAGAAAATCTGATCTTGTCAGCGTTGGCTTTCCTAGAGCTCTGTAGATGCGAAGGTGATTAACATACAGTTTTAATCATTTACCCTTGCTGCTGTTCACCGGGCACAGTTTAGGTGGAAATCATTTGCATAACCGAATTTTCCCTCTTCAGTGGTGTCAGGGGAGCTCCTTGTTGTGAATTGTTTTGTAAGGTGAATTATCCTAATGGATTCAATGTGTATGAAAAATTAACAGATGTTCATGGAAGTCGAAATCTATTTCGCGTTGTTTAAAGATGTGATTTAAATTCATCTGTCTTCAAATAGTTCCTAAATGATTCAAATAAACAACTAAGTCAACCACAGAACGTGTTACTAAGGGAAGGCTCTGCCCAGAGAAAGTCTGTATGCTGAATTGTATTTTAATTTTTCAAGGAAATGGATGATTTTCATTGTTTGAGGTGTTTAACATTTCTAAGGGAAAGCTTGAGCCTGTGCCTCTGCTGAACTTTTCTGTAGCTTCTAGAAAATTGAGGAAATGAGTTTGCCAGTGGGAGCAGCATTCTATATTAGGAAACCTGCACATTGGCAGATGGTCAAGGGAATGCTACCTAAGTGTGGAGAGCCACTTAGGACTATTCAAATTTAAATCTCCAATTTGAACGGAACACACTGGAGCAATAAACTCATTTGTTGCATTTATGCTTGGCTGAAGTCAGAGGAAATGTAACATTGGTATTACCTACCCTTGTAGTTCTGGACATACATATTTGCAAAGGGGTCATTGTTTAAACGTATTTGTATAGCAAAGAAACTATAACCTTCAACTGAGTAACTTAATGGCGATAATAATAACATTTGTCCTGCATCTATTGCAGAGTCTTTCTTGTGTGGTAGGTGTGTTCAGGAACACAGGAATAATCCAGGAGGCTCTTCCACAACATGACGTGCATCTCCACGGGCTCTACAGGGCTGTGAAATATATGCAGAGCAGTTTTAGATTTATAGGAACCAACAACCTACTTTTCTTTGAAAACACGCTCCCATTAGTTATTCTATAATAAATTCTGAAGGAAACAGCTTAAACATGGAATAGTTTATTTTTTAAACCTTCCAAAATTCCAAAAGTGGTCTTTGATGCAATTTGGCTATAACTGGGCACCATACTTTGGACTTTTTGACAATGATAGATAAATAGGCAATTGTGATATCCACACTCAATCAACTAAGAGATTAATTCCCCATTTACCTCTCTCCCCGAACTAAACTGAAACATTTTCTCTGCTGTTTAGAGTTTATTAGCCATTCTGTTACTGTAGTTAGTACGGTGGGGCAAGGGAAATTTACTGTTGGTAGGTTACGACTAAACTTTAATCCCGACTTCAGAGACACAAATATTATTGGAGCCGAAAGGAAACTTACAAGCCTTTCTAGTTCAGCTCCATCGCTAGATAGTTAAAGAGAAATCTCTGCAGGGACCAACAGCCTGAGCTTGCCGGAAGGTTGGAAGGTTCATATAGCTCTACAGACACGATAGCATAAAGTAAGAATTTGGACTCTGAGCTAGTCATGTCTGTGTGTGTACATGTGTTGTGTGTGTGCATGTTTGTGAGTGTTCTTCCTCTGTTCAAGGGTAAATACACTAAATGTCTAACCAAATGCATGATTACACTCTTAGAATCCCTGAGTATGTGGATTTAAACTCTTTTAGGAACCCACTCCCCCTACCTTCCACCAGTAACACTTTTTAATCACATTTTTTCTTTATGTGAATATTTTAATTTTTTCCACACTTATTTTACACTTGGGGTGTATGTGTATATCTTTTACTTCATATATGGTTTTTTTTTTCTCCTAAGCGACAGAATGAAGAAGGAATGAAAGGTTTATGTTTGTAATTATTATAGCTTCATGATGTATGAATCCTTTTATCATTATAAACTATTCTCCTTTGTCTCTAGAAATAATTTTTATCTGAAAGTCTATTTTGTCTGTTATTAGGATAGTCATTCAACTCTCTTTTGGTTATTGCTCACATCCTATTCTTTTAATGTCAAGCTTTTTGTGTCTTTGAATCTAAAGTGTGTCTCTTGTAGTTGGATCATGTTTTAGTATCCATTCTGCCAAACTCTGCCTTTAGATTGGAGCATTTATTCTATTTAAATTTAATGTAGTTACTGATAAGGTGGGGTTTACACCTGCCATTTTGCTATTTCTTTTCTATGCGAATTGTGCTTTGTTTCTCCATTATTATCTTCTACTGTATTAAATATTTTCTAGTGTTCCACTTTAATTCACTGGTGGTTTTCCTATTACATTTTTTTAACTTATCTTCTTAGTGGCAACTTTGGAAATCAGATCCTCCCCACGACCTAGAGTTTGTTTTTGCTGTTTGTTGTTTGTTTAATGACTTTTCTCAGTTAACTTTGTAATGTGTGTATCCTTTGTTGTGTGTGGTCACTGAAGTCTCTGCTCAGGTAGCTTTGTGGTCAACTAATGATTGGACAGAAATTTCCTTAAATGCCTCGAGGAATAAGTCTCCCACTCTTTGCCAAGGGATGCTGTAGTTCGGTGTGGCACGCCTTCAACCCTTTGGCAATTTATAACTCCACCTTATCCTTCACTTACTACTAGCAAAGAGCCTCAAGGTTAGCCAAGGGTGAGAGCTTAGGGTCTTCTCCGGTCTTTTTTGGCATGCACCTGGTTTTCTAGATCCCCAGCAATATGTCAGACCTTTTCAAAACCTTCTATAGACATTTCAATCCCTAGAATTTTCTTTTAAGTTTTTTGGGAAGCCTCTTATTTCCCAACTCATATTCCCAGCTCAGGCATCTGATATGTTAAACCATTGCTGCTGACTGCTTTTGACAGATGCCGTGGGGTTAGGAATTTTCTCACTCAGTGAGCTCTGAGTCAAGTCACCTGAAGACAAACCCTGTGAATGGGGCTTTTATAGGGAGCTTCCAGAGAGGTCAAATACTGACAGTTCTCTAGGGATGGGAACTTTTGCGGTGCTTCAAACCCATTCTGCCCCACTAGTGTCTGCTAGGCTGCTATTTTTCACAGCTATCATGGTTGTGGGACTGCTGGTTTTCAAGACTACCTTAGAGCTGGGGAGAGGGGGATGGGAATAATGTAAGTTAAAATACAGCGAATTTCACTGTTATTACTGAGATTCAGTTGTCTTTACTTAATAAACACTCTTAACATTGTCACAAGCCTTTGGTTAATTTCCAGCATTCTGAAAAAGTTGCTTTTGACAATATTTTGCCAATTTTCTCATTGCTTTTAGGCAGGAGCGGATTTTGGGAGGTCCTTACTCTGCTATCATTGTCCCCTACTTGTGATTTTAAGACTTAGCTTAACATGATCTCTTCTAAGAGGTCTACCCTGAACTCCCGATTTAGGTGGTTAGAATGGACTAAACACCCCAATTCTGAGCCCTCATCGCATCCAAGGCATATCTTTCTATAGTACTTGCCCTATTATAGTGAAATGATATGTTTCTCCATTTCTGGTTTTCTCTCATTAGTCTATAAATTCTTCAAGAACAGGGGACAGTGTCTCATTACTCTTTGTGGCCTTAACTCCTTTTGCAGCATCTGACACATTTAACTTTTTACTCACTTGTGTTCCTTTTATTTATCTGTATGCCATCTTCCCTCATTCTAAAATCCTTCAAGGCAAATAAGAACATAATAGTGAAGGTTAAAATGAATATTTGAGGGGACTTAGAGATAGGGAAATAAATTTAGGGCTAAGATTCATACGCATATGTTCTCATAATTATTAGGTTTAGAATGAAAGTTGGCCTTGAGATTTGTAGCTACAGACCTTTAAAAAACTCTCTTTTTGGTTTTGAATATAGAGTTATGATTATAAAACAGAAAAATTTTAAAAAATGTATTATCTCCAAATATCTGTTATCCTTTTTCATGGTCACTTTAGGAGCTGAACTTATTTCCAATAATATTTCCCTAACTCAGAGCTCTCCTTGGGAACAGCTCTTGCCAATGTACTCTCATTACCCAAAGTACCCTGCATCATCAGTCTTGGTTCAGATTGAATTTGCCCTATTCTCTCTGCTCAGTCCCATCCTTCAAAAGATGATTTCCTTATGTCAAGTGCTATGGGTGAAATACATGCTGCCTGTGGACCAAATCCTTGGTTAAGGGAGCCATGTGAGGGACAATTCTCTAAGCTGCTTATGGGGGCTCTGCCATGCCTTCTTTTTGCTGGGATGTCAAGAAGCTCTCTCTTCTTGGAGTGGCATGGTCAAAGCTGATAGTGTGGAGTGTTCAGCCTCCTTTATCTTAAATTTGTGGCATGGAATGAATTGCAAAGAAATTAAGACAAAGTTAAACAAATGGGAAAAGGTACTTTCAGAGAGATTTAATTTCTTACTCTCACACCAAACTGCGTATGTATCTGCACAGGAAGGGTACAGTGGTATTTTAATGGGTATGAAGCCCTTTGGGATGCTGATGAAAGAAGCTGTAATATGGCCTCTCATTATTTTGTGCAGCTTTGGCACTGAGCTCAGCAATTCAGATCCTAGAGCCTCTCCTCCATGGAACAATGGCAATACTATAAATTAACCCTTTCCTTCTCAAGAGGAAAATTGAAAGGCTGATGTCTCAGAGTCAAGAGGTTTTCAGTTTAATAAAGACTACTTCCTGGCCACCTGCTATTCCACATCTCTTTAAGGAAACTCCCAATTTTTAGGACAAATTTATGAGATGAGTGTACCATCCCTTTGAATTTTCCTTTTAAAAAAGTGGATAGTTCATAAACATGTTATTAATTTGCTTAATTTCTATTTCTTTTAAAATCAAATTTTCTAAAAAAATTATTACATTTCAAGCAGGATTCTTTACATTAACTTTGAAACTATAATGAAACTGCTCTTGGGGTGGAGAATTAAGAAAATGTTCTTTTTACTAACAATAGGAACTGACAGGAATAGAGGTTTTAAAATTCTCTCTCGTTGTTAATGGTAAGCGAGTCTAGGTGAAGCAGGTCAGATCCAGTTAAATTTAGAGCTAGGTCTCTAATTTCTATAAAACAGGATTAAAAATTGGAATAGTTTTATGTCTGGAGCATCTTGAATATTTTTCTCTTTTTAGAGCAAAGACTTGGTATGTCTGATTGACTGGTAATATTTTTTTTCCCTTGGTATAGCTCAAGGCATAAAAGAAAGAAATTTTAAGCAGTAAACAATCTATTTTGAGTTTATTAAGATCCAGAAATAAGACAGAGAACCAAAATGAAAAGAAGCAAGAAATCTGATGAGAAAGGAGAATGTACAGCCAATTACAATATGCTTACTTTCTCTCCCATGAATGATGAATATATGGTGACATTTCTCAAGTTCAGAGTTCACATCGTACCTGTACCAAACCCCAGTCATTCTCTACCTGTGTCTAGTAGTATGTCATCCATACATATTGGCAAATGACAAACTCAAGTAGCCTGAACAGTTGAACTAGCTCACTAATTCATGGTATTTCATTTTTCATATAAGGTCATGAGAAGAGATCGTCACTTGCAGGGACAGGAGCTCAAAAAGAAGTGTGGTGGCTGTTTTAGGTTCAGCCAGAGCTGTGTCTTCCCTAAAATTCCTAAGCGCCTGGGCATGGAGAAGTGATGGGCTGAGTCTATTTGCATGAAGGGCAGAAGCACCTCCCTATGTAGAATTACAATGAGGGAAGAAAGAAGTGAGAAATACTAGCCTGATTCAAGAATAATGCCTCAGAATCAGAGAGGAAGGAGATTTGGGGTGTAGTGTCCATTTCTCAAGTTATCTCCCAGCTCAACGTCGTGGACTTATGTCTGAAGAAAAGACTATAAATATGAGTCTGAAGAGGGAGCTCATCAAATACTCACTAAGAAGTGGGGGCACCGGAAGCCCGGCACCGAGATCCACAGAGCCCAGTGTAACACAAAGGTGATGAGAGTGTATCTCCCCTTCATTATAGTGGTGAGAGCTGACAACACCCTCAGCTAAGACTGGTGTCTTGGGATAATAATGTATACTAGGTTAAAAGAAAAAAGTTGGGACAAATTTCCAGGCAGAAAAATAGCTGAGCTGATGATAAGAGGTGGAAGCAGGAACCAAAGCCAAGAGCAAAAAATTCTAAAGTAGCAGCATCTTTCATGTGTGCCTTGGGCCATCGTGGTTCTCCCAGAGAGGTGCCTCTAAATGTAGTGACAGCTTGGTGTGCCTCTGAGGCCTTGGAGATTCCTAGAGCAGGAAGGAGCAAGAATAACCATGATAAAAGACACCTAGTATCTGAAAAGACTGGAATGGTGAGCACTCAGGAAACCCTTCCGAGAACTCCCAGGAGTTTATAGGGATACAATATACAGGAAGGCGAACCCAAGGTCTTCCGACCAAGGTTGGAGGCTGAGTGAGAGGAACACAGTGGGAAACTCTGACTGTAACCGTCATCTTATTGTCAGCATCCTGGGGGGGGCGGAACTTTATAGAACTTAAGGAAAAATTGTCCCTAAAACCCTACAAACATTAAGCTTAAGGAGGATTAAGAACTTGTAAAAAGCCTTATGCGTGTAGCTAGAGATCACTTTCACTTTGGTTTTGGTGCATTCTTCATGAAAGCTGGCTTTAGAGAACTTACTATTGTCCTACAGCATAAATGAAAGAAATGGGCCTCAGTTTCCTCAAGTTTCTAAGGTCCCAAAGCTTATGAGTGGGAGAGTTTGCATTAGCCCTCAGAGCGAATGAGTCATTCTCTGAGAAGTGATGCTCCAACAAAGCCTTTAGAGTCCTAAATGCTGTCTCATTTGCAAGAGAGCAGGAACCATTCATGAGCCAGGGGCTTCAGGCTAGTGATGAATTTAAAAATTGCAAGAGGAAAGGAACAGTTACATAATCAAATTCTGGATTTATTAAGTTGTGCATGATGTACTTCAGCAAGAATAACCAGAAACACCCACTTTCCCTTTCTGGAGCTTGGAGCAGAACCGGTGGCAACCAGAGGCCTGTGTGGAGCCCCTGGCAGGCCTCTAGAGCACAAGTGGGATGGGAGAGGCATTGCTGGTTAGAGCCTGAGTCCAAATTCTCTCTTAGAAACAGAATCCTCACTCCAGGTGTTTGTGTCCTCCTTGGAGCCACCAGAGTAACAGAGATTGAGAAATTTCAAAGAATTATTAGGTCAGTGTTTTTGGTTTCTGATTTCATGCTGGTGGCTGGCTCAGAGGAAGGCTGGTCAGTACCCCATAGATTGTCCAACTCCTCGGGAGCCCCGCAAAGCCCTAGAAAGCCCACAACCCCTTTCTATTCTCTGATGAGATCAAGGCTGGCTCAGCTTCTCTCTGATGCTGCCTCTCTTGGGTCTGTGGTTGGCCTGTATTGTGGACTGCAGCTGGATAATATAGGATGGCTTCACTCACACATCTGGAAAGTGGCAAGCTACCGGCTGAGGCACCTCCTTTCTCTTCCGTCTGGACTCTCACTCTCTAGCCAGTTAGCTCAGGTTCATTGCCATGGCTCCAAGTGCAGCAAGGGAGGGAAAGCCCCTGTGAGCAAGCACTTTTAAGCCTCTATTGGCTTATTGTTTGCTTACTGAACTTTGCCAAACCCATTTCTTAACTCAAACATCAACAAAATCCTGTAATATGTACTGATGCAATTAATTTTTTAGAACTCTTAATTATAAAATTTTAAACATAAACATAGGTACAGAAAATAGTACAATGAACCTCTCTGTATGCACGATCCAGCTTCAGTAATTGTTTACACAAAGTCCATCGTAATTCTAAATGATTATTTTAAACTGTGTGTATGGCATAGATGGCTAGTTCTCCCCCAAATTTGTTCACCCCTTCTATAATCACAGAAGATCAGACTTGTAGTGCAAAATAGAGATTACATTTTCCTCTCTAACTTGTAGCTAGTGTGACTATGTGATTCATTTCTAGTTAATGGGATGTGAGCAACATGATGGGTATAACTTCTAGGTATGTTCTTTAAAGGAAGGAGCACGGCATCTCTCTTTTTTTCCCTCTACTTGTCTGTTTTGCAGACAAGGAAAGGAAGAGACAACGGCCATGTGTTAATGATGGGAGAACAACAAAATAGAAAGTGTCCAGGCCTCTGAACTGCCATACCTGGTTGGATGATCTTGTGAGAGAGAAACAAACATTTGTCTAGTTTATGATGTTTGGCCCTCTAGCTTAAACCACAGTTTACTTGGGTCTCTGTTACCAGCACAAAAGACAACATCCTAACTAATGCTCTTGATAAACTATCCTATAATATTTGGAGAGTAAAAATCTGATCATGTATATTAATGCCACTTCTGTGATTTGATGATATCCATTATATTTTAGCTCAGCAGTTACATTACAGACAATTTCTCCTGTTCTCATTTAACAAATATTTCCTGAGGGACTGTTATGTCCCAGGCACTATTATAGCTGTTGGGACTGAATCAATTAACAAAAAGAGACAAAAATCCCTTCTCTCAAGCTTACATGCTGTCATGGACTGAATGTTCGTATACCTCCTCCTCCAAAATTCATACGTTGAAGCTGCAACCCCCAGTGTAATTGTATTTGGAGGTGGGGCCATTGGAGGTAATTAGGTTTAGATGAGGTCATGAGGGTGGGGTCCCCATGATGGGATTGCTGCCCCTATACGAAGGGGAAAAGAGAGATATCTCTCCACATGCAGGCACAGAGGAAGTCCACGTGAGCACACAGTGAGAAGGTGGCTATCTACAAGCCACGAAACGGGCCCCCACCAGGAACGGAATCTGCCGATAGCTTGATCTTGGATTTCTCAGCCTCCAGAACTGTGAAAAGTAAATGTCTATTATTGCAGCCAGCCGGTCTATAGCATTTTGTTATAGTAGCCTGAGCTGACTAAGACAGGTTCTAATAGGTTTTTACTTCCTGCTTCAACTTTTTACTATCAGCTCGTTTATTCATTCACCCAATGAATATGTATTGAGTACCTAACATGTGCCAGGCTCTGCTCTAGGGGATGCAGCAGTGAAGAAAGGAGGCAAAAGCCCCCTGCTCATGGGGCTTACGTTCCAAACAGGGATATGGCTAGATAGGCAAGATCAATAGGTATTACTAAAATATATACTATTACAAATAGTGATAAATGCTACAGAGGGAAGTGAAGCAGGAATGGGCGATGGGAAGTAGAGGGAATGAAATTTTATATTTTAGATGAGATCATCAGAGAGACCTCTCTGAAAGGGGATATTTGAATAAAGACATGAAGGAGCGATGGAGCAAGCCATGTGGATACCTGAGGGAGAAGCAGTCCAGGCAGAAGGAATTGCAAGTGCAAAAGCCCTGAGGTGGTAACATGTTCTGGGAGCTACGAAGAGGCTCTTATAGCTGGAGCTGAGTGAGCCAGGAGGAGACTAGTAGATCATAAGGTCTTGTCCTTTAGGGCTTCGTGAGGCCCAGATGGCTTGAAAGCTCAGCAGTCTGTTGCTTACAAACTAGGCATCTTTGCCTCACCTTGCAGCATTGCTTTTTCTATATTAGTCCTACTACAAATATTATGCCTACAAACCAACCATCTGCATAGTCCTATGCACAGATGCACATAGTTGCCTCAGAAGAGCGGCAGAGTTGGTACTACAGGAACAAAATCAGATGTGATGACCTGGTGGGTGACTTTGAAGCCAGCCAAGTGGCAGCAGTGAAGAGGTGAAGCAGGGAAGGAAGCAGGAAGTGAGAGGTTACCAGGTGAAAGCTTTGGATGCCCATAGCAAACAGGGTAAGGCGCCAGCAGCATCTTGCTAGCACCACCTCTTTGTGATGAGGGAGATGTCTTGCTCAGAGGAATGCTAATAGAAGGAAGGGGGAAAAAGCATCAAGGAGATAAATTTGGGAAGTTTGTAGAAAATGTTTGAGCTAGACCTCACGAGGGAGAAATATAAAACAAACTGACTATAGAATAGTTTGCATACTTTTGTTTATTTTTCCTTTTTTTATTGAGGTCTTATTGACATACAATATCCCATTGGTTTCAGGTGTACATCATGGTGATTTGATATTTATATACATCATGAAATGATCACCACGATACGTCTGGTTACCGTCTGTCACCATACAAAGTTATTACAATATTATTGACTATATTCGCTATGCTGTACATTACATCCCTGTGACTTATTAGTTTTATAACTGTGCCGCCTATTTCATCCCCTCCGCCCCCCGCTCCACACTCTGGTAACCACCGGTTTGTTTCCTGTATCTATGCATCGTACAGGTGAGAGGAGCTGAGAGCACAGAAAGAATATGACCACAGTGAGCAAAAGAGCTTGACCAAAGCCCCCCTGTTGCCCTGGTTTTGAGAGATATCACCTGATTATGACAGCATTATAATGAGAAAAACGTCTGCAAGGAAGTAAAGAGGTAGAAGAGGTAGGGCCACGGGTGGTCTTGTCAGTCTTCCCCCAGGGAAGGTCTGGAGAGGCATTTAAAGAGGGTTTCTTACAACCAGCGAAAGGGGGAGGATTTGGGTTGGTACATAAGGACTCTTTGGTGCTGAGTTCTAGACAGAGCCCTCATGTAGAGCTGACATTTCCCCTCTCCTGCTGACCTCAATTGGAGTCATATTGGAAATAATGTAGTGGCACATCCACGTTCTATTGCATGGTTCACTCTGGTGATGCTGCTTGGAAAGAACCCCCAAACCTGGACTATATAATGCGCACCTGACTTCTGGCAGCTTGGATCGCTGTCCCTGCCCTAACAAATTGGACTTGTCCAGAGGGCACAGCAGAACAGGGAAGCGACTATGGCACATCAAGACTGGTTTTGTCAAGGGGCCAGCCAGTGGCACAGCGGTTACATTCTCATGTTCCACTTCGGTGGCGGCCTGGGTTCACTGGTTCAGATCCCGGGTGCGGACATGGCACTGCTCGTCAGGCCATGCTGTGGTAGGCATCCCACACATAAAGTAGAGGAAGATGGGCATGGATGTTAGCTCAGCGCCAATCTTCCTCAGCAAAAAGAAGAGGATTGGCAGCAGATGCTAGCTCAGGGCTAATCTTCCTCAAAAAAAAAAAAAAAAAAAAGAGAGGTTTTGTCAGACAGATGGGTGATGGAAAACAGGCAATGGAAATAAAAGAATCCCCATTTCTTCCATCATCCGTGTTGTATAACTCGTGTCTCCCTGAAGCGTTGTTTGAGTAGAGGGCCGAGGCTGTGTCAAGCTCAACAGAATGGAGTAGTGTGTGTGGTTGATTAGTCATGTCTGCCGTGAGCATTACAGAGGAGGGTGGCGGTCTGTGTGCTACATATTTGTCATCTCTGTACTAAATTATTATTATTTTTTATAATAGGGACAAATATTTCAGATGAATCTTTCTTTTATAACAGAACATATTTTAAATTTGAGAACAGGGGAGTTCTGTCCAAAGAAAGGCTGGAGATACCAATATCAAAAAGTGTATGTGTAACTTAGAGAAAGGCTTTAACTGCTTTGTTTACAAATTTCAAAGAGCAGCCCTTGCCTTAAATTCACTTAAATCGTGATTTGATTTGTGTCAAATGTGAGCAAACGAAATAATATCTTTGTATAAAATCATTAGAGTCAGAATCCTCTGAAATAGGGTGGTAAATGTGCAATCTCAGAAGGAGGAATATTCTTTGTACCTTTAGAACTTGTTATTGAATTATAACATACAGATGGAAAATGTGAAATTTAGATAAGTGGAATTGAAGAGGAGGAATCTATTTGTGTGTTGCTGCTTTCCCCCAATGTTGTCTGTGAGATGCATCAATACTGCCATGAGCATCTGTAGTTTACTCTCTCTGCTATGTGTTTTCTATGGGGTGAATACGCCACAATTTAATTATGCACTCTACTGTTGATGGATCCTTAGCTCGCTTCTATTTTGCCACATATATACCCGATTTTGTCGGGTGTTTAGCTAGGAATGGAATTGCTAGGTCACACGACAGACTTTAGCTTGATAAATACTGCCTATCGTTTTATCCAGAGTATTTGTTCAAACCGCTTTACTGTGGCAGTTATGACAATTCAATTTTTTCCCATATTTTACTAACATCTGATATTATCTGCTTTCTTAAAATTTAGCCTTTGTGTCAGGTGTAGAGTAATTTTGGATTGTGGTTTTGATTTACATTTCCCTGATAACTAATAAAGCTGAGTCCCATTTCAAAAAAATGTATATATAATAACAAGATAGCCACAACTATAAGGACCCGCAAATAAAATATACAACTATGTACTGGGGAGATTTGGGGAGAAAAAGCAGAAAAAAAAAAACAAACCAAGATAGATTTTGTAAGTATGAGGCAAGAAAATGGCATTGAGTTAGACCCGCCGAAGCTGTTACACTGAGATGGCTCAGTTTCAGACTCATGGTGAAGCTGAAAATAGAGATAACGTGATGAGCTCTGGGAGGTCGGGTGTTCCCTGCACCAGCGGAGGTTAAAGCTGCTCGCTGGGAGAGAAGTAGAGAAGACTGCCAGTCCCTTCCAACGCCGAGTTCAGCGGCCTCTTTAAAACGTAAACCTGCTGCTTGATTTTTCTTACATTCTCAATTTATTTTAGTATCATCTTGATTTTCTTAAGGTCATCGTTGCATGGACAGATATTCATTATGGATAATACCCATTTTTAGTGGTTCAATAGAGCCTGATTTAGTAAAAAAGTGATTCAACATAGAGAACACTTATCCTATCAAAACATGTTACATGGGGTCGGCCAGTGGCGCAGTAGTTAAGTGCACATGTTCGGCTTCAGCAGCCCGGGGTTCACTAGTTCGGATCCCAGGTGTGGACATGGCACCGCTTGGCAAGCCATGCTGTGGTAGGCATCCCACATATAAAGTAGAGGAAGATGGGCACGGATGTTAGCTCAGGGCCAGCCTTCTTCAGCAAAAAGAGGAGGATTGGCAGCAGATGTTAGCTCAGGGCTAATCTTCCTCAAAAAAAAAAAAAAAGAAAATGTTACATGCATATATGGTAGAAATAATGAAAATGGTACTTGAGCATTCCTCTAATATTTAAGGAGAAATGGAACCTTCCAGGGTTATATTAACCTTGCAAATGGGAGACCTCTTTCTAGTGCCTACAGTTCTTCGGTTGATTCTGTACATTCATTTAGGGCTAAAAAATATTCATTGGCGATGGTGCTTATGTTTCATAAAACTTTGGAGACTGTGTTAAGTGCTGTCCATATGCTACATCAGATATATTACTGCTTCCTGCAGAAAAGTCTAGTCTTGCTTCAATTTGCCTCCAAGTCAAAACTCAAGTAGCTTTTGATCCAAGTGAAAGCTCTGCTTTGGGGCTTGCCTCTGGTTTTACGATGTGTCAGCCTTAATTCCTTCTCATTTGATTTTTACATAATATAAAACCTGTCATTCACTGAGGACTTACCGTGTGTCAGGTACGGTGCTAACCAGGTTACATCTATTATTTCATGTAATCTGACAACAACCCTATGAAGGACGTATTGTTATTATCCCATTTCATGGATAGAGAAACTGAGGCACATGGGATTTCAAGTAACTTACCCAAGGTCACCTAGCTAGTGGGTGTTGGAGCTGGGATTTGAATTCAGACCTGGCTCTGGCAAGTACTAGCTTTGTGCCTTTGGGTAAGTTGTGGTAACTTTCTGTGTCTCTGTTTCTTCTTCTGAATAAATGAGATAATATCGATAATATTGGTTTATCTTGAAGATTAAAGAAGATGATAGTTCTAAAGGGCTTAGTATGTGCATGTAAGCAAGACGCAAGAATGCTGAGTGATAGCTACTATTATTATTATTATGTTAGTAGTATTATCATCAGTCATCGTTACTGGCCAGGTAAATTTCGGGGCTCACAACAACGCTGCATGGTAGTTAATATTATCCCTATTGAAAGAGGCTAAATAACGTGCCCATTGTCTTATCAGTTAGTGTGAAATCATTCTATCCAGAACTGGCTTACTCGAAAGATTTTTCCTTCTTGTACACAATACTGTAACGCTGTCTCTTTTGCTGAGGAAGTTGGACCCTGAGCTAATACCTGTTGCCAATCTTCCTCTTTGTGTTTTTTTTCCCTCCCCAAAGCCCAGTACATAGTGGGATCTCCTAATTGTAGGTCATTCTAGTTCTTCCACGTGGGATGCTGCCACAGCATGGCTTGATGAGCGGTGTGGATCCAAACTGGTGAACCCCAGCCACTGAAGCGGAGTGCGTGAACTTAACCACTTGGCCATGGGGCCGGCCCCACTGTAACGCTGTCTTTTCATTTAATAACTATGTATTATCTCAGGTGAAGTGTCTCCAGTCAGTTACTCAGAATCTTTGTATTGTAGGCCAGATCAGAGTCAACTCTGAGCTCTCTGTTTCCCAGCTCCAAATAGAAGCCCTGAAAAAGGGAGAGGGACTTGTGGGGACTGGTGTAGGGAACACGCACTCGGTCCACCCTCCCAGGCAATCTGCTTTCTAGCACTATCCAGCTGGACCATCAGGACACCACACACCTAACGTTAGCTTGTTTAACCTTTCGGGAATTGCTTTCCCTGAATTACTGTGCAGCTTTACCTGCAGCTTCTATGGGCGGTCACTTCAAACCTTTTGAAATTTATCATCGTGTTTGCTTCTGAGGACACTGCCCTCCATAGCACGTGGTGTTCCATTTATAAAGTCTTACTTCAGATGATTTTTCTGGAAAAGCTTTGCTCGTGCTAAGGAACCAGTAAGTCTCCTTCTTTCTAACACCAAGTACTCTGTAATTATGTGTCTCACACTTTTCAATAAGGAAGCTCAGAATCAAATTTCAGGTTAAACTACAGTAAGTATTTTGGAATATTAGGTTATAAGTGTTATTATAATAGGCTGCTGGAAGAGGAGGACATTTGGAAACTAGGAAGACAGTGAGACTTAGTGAAAATTTTCCTGAGCATAAACTTATTTATTTTGGAATAATTTTAGGCTTTTGGAAAAGTTTCAAAGATCACATGACCTTCACAGTAAGACCCTGTGTGGTAGTTCATCCTGCTTCACTGAGTGGTACTTCCTGTTATTATATGTGTGATTGTTCCTACCACTACCTGGTGTAGTAGTTCACACTGCGTAGTTGTGTACATGATTACACTGTGTAGTTGATTACATGGTTTATCGGTTCACACTACTACTCTGTGTATTAACTCATAATGTCTAAAAGTTTACACCACTGTACTGTATGTTAACTCACGCTGTGTTCACACTATTACACTATGCATTAGTTCACACTGTTTAGCGGTTTACACTACTATGCTGTGTATTAATTCACACTGTGTAGTTCATACTACCATACTGTGTATTAACTCACAATGCATGTAGTTCACACTACTACACTGGGTATCAGCTCACAATGTGCAGTTCACAGTACTACACTGGGTATTAGTTCACACTGTGTGTAGTCCATACTACTATACTGGGTATCAGCTCACACTGTGTATAGTTCACACAACTACACTGGGTATTAGCTCACACTGTTCAGTTCACACTACTGCCCTGTGTGGTGATTCACACAGTACATAGTTCACTGGTGCTGGGTGTAGCACTAATACGTGTAGAGGCCTCGAGAGCAGACACAGCTCTTAAAAAAATCGATTATAAGAAAAAGATAGCCTTTCCAAGTTCATACTTCTAAGAATCTTGTGAACAGAACAGTTATTTTTAGTATTTACATGGTTTTTCTGCCAAGTATCTAAGTCGGGAGTTGAGAATACAACTAAGCACCATGTACGCTACAGAGAGCTCTGGTGTGAGAGCTTCTAGTTTTAAATCATCCCAGTGCGTCCTAGGAGAGGCTGTTATGTAGAACTGCACTGAGGGGAAAGGGAGGAAACACTTATTCCTGGATCTGTGATAATCTGTGTGGATAATGAGGCTTATCCCTGCTCTCAGGGGGGGGTCACTCCCCATCACGTGGTCTGAGTTGGCGTTGGTTATGTTAACTACATCAGCTGTGGCCAAGAGTTTGTTCTGCTGACATCCAAATGGTGGCTTTACCCACAGCAGATGGTAAATTTGGTTACTAGATGATACAATTTTAGGTGGGAAAATAGAATAGAAAGTTAGTACAGAGTGGTCTATGAGCTGGTTTTATTAGTACATTTTTCAGATCCACTGAAGGGCTTTCTGGGGGCAGAGTCTAAAGTGCCCTAAAGGAGCCCAGGAAGATCCCCAAAGAAACAGAAGTTGGTGTTGAGTTCTGGACTTATGAAGGTCTGGATGACACAGACAGATTCTCGAGCCTTCCAAGGCAAACAGCCCCACGCCCTGGCTGACCATAGACTTAATGGCTGAGGCCCAAGAAGGTTAGAAGAACAAAACCCCAGGGAATGTAGGGGAAGGATACTGTTCCACTCCTGCAGTCCAAGAGGAGGAATTCTCCTACAGCCTTGGCCTCTAGCCTTGCCCTGATCCCCTCAGGGGTGGGGCGAGTTGTCTGGTTGGCATCTGATAATCATGGCTGCAGGCCTTTTGGGGTGCTTATTTCCTTTCCACACCTGTTCAGTGCAATCAAGGTGGGTAAGTGTGTTTTTCAGCAGCTCAAGTCTCAGGAAAAGTGTAGTAAGGCAGCCCATTATTGCTGCACACTTAACCCCAGACTGCAGGCCAGCTTTTTATCAGTCTCCATCTGCCTGAATCTTCTGTATCTTTCAACAATTCAGAACTCAGGTAGTGAGGACATGGCTGTAATAGATTAGCCTTCTAAAGCCCCGGTGATTCATATCACTAACTGTAGTTTTCATTTTGACTAATATGTATATAAATTAACGTCTGTCTTCCCGATTAGTAAACACGTTCTGTGAGGAGTGAGGGAGTGACACACATGTGCTTTTCATCCCCATTGCATTCCCAGTGCCTGGCTCAATGTCCCAGGGTCACACATAGAATGTGTCAAAGAAAATGAATAGTAAAGGAGTCTCTGAGACCCTTCTGCTTTCTTTGGACCTGGCTGTCTTCCCTTTTGTACAGCCTCTTGCTGAGGTCTGTAAAGCTCACTTGACCAACCTGCCAACACAGCCAACTCTGAATCCGACGCTGGGCCAAGATTTCTAACCCCAGGAAAGTCAACCACACATCACCGCTCCACCACCCAAGTAGAGGCAGCCCTGGTTAACTGCATTCTGTCCTAAGGAAAAGTCTTGAATTTTCCCATTTTCTTTCCTTTGCCTCCTCGCTTCTAGCTGTGGGCTTGTGTTTTTATTGAGGATTCTGGCTCTGGGCTTGCTTCCCACCAATATCCTTAGCATGCCTTCATAAACAAACCTACGTGCTTTCTCTGTTGCTAGATGCCCCAGACAGTCCTGGGGTCTGAGACTGGATTGCGGGATGCATGACATCCAAGCTGACTGAGATCCTCTTTCCCCTACCCCCTGCCACGCTAGGGGCTCAGGAGAAGTTGGAGCGGGTCTGGGGAGCAACTCAGTGAAAGGAGTTGTGTTTTCTGACTTTCTCAGAGGGTAGTGGGAGTAGGGCATAGGGGAAGAACATATGTACAAATAGAAAAGCAAAAGGATCACTTTGTCTTTCTTCCAACTATTACTGTTCCCACTTCTTTAAGAGTACAAGGGAACATTTTCGCTCCTCTCTTGCCTGGATTTTTCTGGGCTTTATTATTTCATTTGGACAAACTATTTTCTTCAGGGTTTATCTCTGAACCCTTCCTGGGGCTCCTTCCTCTGCTAACTATTTAACAGGAGACAGGCAAAGTCAGCACAAAGGAAGCAAACAGCACTGAGGGGCCTGCGAGAGGCCTGCTGGTCCTGGCCACCTGCCGGAGGCATTGAGGCTGAGCCCAGCAACACTTCCTTTGAAACGGAGCAACTGTGCCCGCCATCCAAATCAAAGGTGCTTATAAAAAGAATTCCCTCTTTTGGGTCTGGGTTTTTTTCCTTCCAGCTCCGGTCCTGCTGTCTTCCTGCTGTCACAGGGAAGGGTCCATGGTCTTATTCCTGCTTTGAATGGCAAAAGCTTTAAACTGTAGTACCTTTTCCTGTTCAGCTTGCTGAAGCCAACTCTGCGTGTGGCTCTGAAACCTAGCCCGGAGCTGTTCCCTACAGCTTTACCTTCCAGTTTCACTTTCTTTTCAATGGTGGGTTTTTTCTCCTCCACTATAAAAGTAATACAGCCTTCCTATAGGATATCACTATAGAAACATGCAGAGGGAAATGCAACCCACTCCTAGCTCCCCCCACCCAAAGACGAACGTTGTAAGCATGTTGGCACATTTCCTTCTAGATGGTTTTTTTCGCATCCTTAGAGTCAGAAGATTCCTGGCCTATGCTCTTTGTGTTCTTATTTATCAGATATTAGGATCCCCAAGTAGGATTTTATTTTTGGCTAAGAGTGTTCTAAGAGAGAGAGAGAAAAGGGATAGAAATGCTGGACAGAGAAGCATAAACCCAAACACCCTCTGTATAGTAGTATTTCATCTTGTGAACTCCTGGATTGGTGCTTAGTTAGAATATTTCACATTCAGATTCATATATTAATTAGGAAGAGAAGCGACGAGTCAGCAACTATTTCAGGGCGAACGACTCATTCCTCTGAGATGAAACACTTTTCAGCGCCTTCAGCTACTCTTCTGAATACTTCTGGTGTCTAAGAGGCTGGAAACAGTTTATTTCTAGACATCAGAGTTCTCCAAGGAAGCAAGTAAATAAAGAGCAGGCACGCAGTTTAAGAATGGGCAAAATGGAAAACAGTGCCCCCTCTGGGCAAGCATATGAAGGTGCATGTGGGTGCCTGGTGTGGAAGTTGAGGACTGGTGGAGTCCAGCTTCTGCCCAGCTCTCCTTGCAGCACCTCTGGGCCGGGCACAACCCCTGAAGCCATATATGGTGTCTTGTGGCATGGAATGGAGAGTCAGGGGAGCACAGGGTGAGGGTCACTTCCGGCCACTATGTGTTTGCCTTTGGCTAGTCACTCCCCCTTTGTGGGTTGGCTTGTTCCCTAGTATAATGAGTGACACAAAATGAAATGGTTTCTAAGATGCTTTCTAGGTCACACACTCAAGGTACAATGCAAAATTATATCCACAGATGTTATAGACACACATCAACCCATTCTCACATCTCTCTGGAGGTCTCACAGACCTGATTGCCAGAGGGGATATAGTCAACAGTCAATTGGAACCCTGAAACCTGTTCCTTCCTAGATATGAGTGACCTTGGGCACACTACTTAATTTCTAAATCTCCCTTTACTCCTTTGTTAAATGGGAGCAATAATGGGTACCTTTGGGGTTATTATGAGCATGCAGTGAAAAACAGAATTACTTAATAATTAATTAATTCAATAAATATTTATTAAGCACCCACCATATGCCAGGCACTGTGGGCCAGCAGTGAGCAAGCTGAGTAAGGCCTGGTGCCTTGTGGAGCTGCCATACTGGTTGGGGGTGAGGGAGACAGGAAATAAATGAAAACATCAGTGCTGTGCAGACAACTAAAATGGGGTGATGTGATAGAAAGTGACGTGGTAGCCACTTCAGTCTGAGGAGTCAGGGAAGGTTTCTCTGAGGAGGTGACCTAGAAGTGAATGACAAGAGGGAGCCAAACATGCAACAGTGGCCAGGAGAAGAGTGTTACAGGGCAAGGAAACCTAAGTGCAAAATGCAAAGAAGGAAAGTGACGTGATTGGCATGTCTAGGACCTGAAGTGGAACGAGTATGGCTGGAGTTTGGAAGGTGAGGAGAGTGAAGGTTCGAGAAGTAAGAAGAAGCTGGATCACAGAGGGTTGGATAAATCAGGAAAACAATTTGGAGAAAGGAAAGCCTACACAGCTCTCGGCTTAATGGTACTTTTTTTTTCTTCTTCTCCCAAGGCCCCCCAGTACATAGTTGTATATTCTAGTTGTAGATCCTTCTCATTCTGCTATTTGGGACACTGCCTCAGCATGGCTTGATGAGCAGTGCCACGTCCACACCCAGGATCCAAGCTGGAGACACCCTGGGCCGCCGAAGCAGAGTGCATGAACTTAACCGCTCAGCCATGTGGCTGGCCCCCCAAAAGTGCTCTTGAATGAGAGACCTGTCTGTGAAAATGAGGAGCAAAGAAAATTCTGGAGAAAACTCTTTTCTCCTAACCCTGAAGGATGAAGGTGAAAGCTTCATCAAACGCTGCTGTGCCAGATGGTTTCTATGGTGAAGAGTGTCTGCTTACGTCAAACAGAGCCCCTGGGGGAGAAACAGGCCCTCCCTAGTCTTCAGAGGAGACTCCATCAGTCACTGAAAGGGGGAAAATGACGAGAGATAGCCGTTAGGTTCACAAAAGAAACCTGAAAATAGATTCAGTGAGAGACGCAAATTCAGTTCAGAGCAGGTCTCCCCATGACTTGAAGCTTAAAAGATTCCTCCGGGAGGAGATGAGGGAAGGGAGACTGAAGGAGGAGCAGATGGCTTGATAAACACAGCTGACTACTACAGGCTACTTCAAGAAAGGGAGTTTTAATTAAGCGAAAAAAGCCCCGGATAGCAGACCTGTGTACCTTCCATCATTAATGGTATTATTCTTCTGTTTATGACTTGCTAACATCCATCCTGGGCTATTCGGGAATCCTGTTCCACTGCTTACTTACGGGTCCCCTGGAGTTGCCCCCAGGTCATTTCCCAGGATTTCATGGAAAGCTAATGTTCCAGATGAGAAGTAATTACAGCTCTTGCTTTCCAACCACCCAAGTGGCAGCTCACATGGTTAATTGGCTCTGTGTCTTGGTCTGTTTTCCTGAGGCTTTCTACATTATCTTACTCCCTCTTCTACATCTTGGGGAATTTTCACAGTTCAGCAAGCTCTGCACATTTAGGTTACCACAAAGGGTGGGTCTAGCATCAGGCAACAATAGACTTCCAAGCCTCTGCAGCTACCTCGGCTTGTCTGCTATGCTAAAGAGGGCTCGCTGTTCATTAGCATCTATGACATTTTCACGAGCATTAACGAGGCCCATCTGAAGAACTCAGACTCAGAGTGAGGGAAATTATTCTGTGCTGTAGTAAGTGGTTGGAGAAAGTTCCCTGGCTTATCTAGGCCCTCGTTAAGACCAAAGGAGCATCAAATTTGTCCCAGGATAATAATAGTATTACTTGAAAAGAGGATTCTCTAGAAGCTTGGGAAATAATAATTTCAAAACACTTTATAATGGAGAATTTCAAACACACACAAAAGAATAATGTTACAATGAACATTGCTTCATACGTGTATTGCTCAATCTCAACAGTTACTGTCTTAACGTTTTACCAATCTTTTTTCATCTATTTCCTCCCTTATTTTTTCTTTGCAATTGTGAGATAGCATATCACCTCATCTTTAAAATCTTCGGGACATGTCTCCAATAGATAGAAAATTTCTCCCCATGCCATTGTTACAGGCTGGGTTCCCTGGAAAGCAAACTCTGAGGTGAGGAGTGGTGGACAGAAAGCTCGTTAGGAGCTTGCAGGATTAGCACCTGTAGGAAGGAAGGAACGGAAGAAAGACTGGGCTGCTAGGCAGACCCTCTAAGAGACTCAGCTGGACCCCATGGAAAGCTATGAAGTTGAGTGCTTCCTCGTTGTCCAGAGTCTGGGGGAGAAGGCTGGCCTTCAGACTCCCATGTTGACCAGCTGTCCCTGAGAAGTGGGTGTATCTTTAGAGTAGGTGTCTCTATTTAGCCAATGGCAATTTGAAGGCAATTTCTGGAAAGGGTGCATAACAGGTGGTTGTTAGCCAGCAGCAGTCCCAGCAGCATAGCGAACAGTCTTTAATTTCTGATGGGGGATCACGGCGGCTCCTCAGAGCACCCGCTACAGATGTCATGATGTCTAGCAAAAACAACAGTAATTCTGTACCATTGCTTGGTATTGTCTAAACAAGGTCCAAAGAGGAAAGAGTTATGATGAATTAAGTTAAATGTTTCCTTTACAGCAGGTCTATTACAAATTTTAAATATATAAATGAACATCGTGTTTCTCCAAGAGGGTTCTTAAATGTGCAAATTTCCAAAACTTATTTGACCACCTAACATGTTTTTAGTTTTGGTTTTCTTTTTATTTTGGGGGATACATCCCAAAAAACAATGCCCTGGAGAATTGAATAAATAGGGAAAGTGGCAGTTTTTATTTTACAGTGTTTGAGGCTAGCTAAGACCAAGACTATCTTGCATGGTGAAGAAGCTAAATGTTTGGAGTGGAACCACAGTCAGGGTAGTAAGAGTGAATGTGACTTGATGGTACGTCCCTTCTAAGAGGTATGAATTACATGAATATCCGAAGATATTTTGCAGTTAGAACAGAAACGTTGTGTTAATTATCATCTTTCTCTTCATCATTCCATTATAAATTCCCAGGGAAGTAAACTGTATATCTCCTTTATCATTTCCAATATCTGGCCCCATGCTGTATGGATAACAGCTAAAAATACTGTGCACTTCATCACATCAACAGCCTTTAGCTTACAAAGCTTTTTTTGTTTTTTTCCTGAGGAAGATTCACCCTGAGCTGATACCTGTTGCCAATCTTCCTCCTTTTTTTTTCTTTCATGTGAGCCACCACCACGTCATGGCCACTAATGGACGAGTGGTGTGGTTCTGTGCCGAGGAACTAAACCCAGCACCAAACTTGAAAGACTAGGCCATTGGGGCTGCCCCCTCACAGAGCTTTTTAATATGGTCATTTCTGCATAGCAGAAAGGTGGCAGAAAATGGGATAACTGATGAAGAGTCTCTTTGTGGATGCTGTGAAGTTATTTTTAGGTTGCTACAAAGTCTCATTTTGGTGAAAGGTTCATAAATCAATAGATTCCAGTTGTGCATACAGCATGGGGCCAGATATTGGAAATGATAAAGGAGATATGCAGCTTACTTCCCTAGGAATTTATAATGGATTGATGAAGGGAAAGATGATGATTAACACAATGGAGCCAGACAAGCAAACATGTATGCAATTAGTTTTCATTTTGTTGTCTGGTTGTTTCTCTCTTGGACCTTTTTATAAACCTTATCTCAATTAATGTGTATATACAAGTATTATCATTCCTATTGCATAGATAGAGAGGTGGAGAAAATTCTTAATCACACAGCTAATAAATGAAAAGTTTGGAAACACAGTCCAGACATTTTGACAGTAACTCTATTCTGGTTCTGGTAGACAATGGTGCAGTTTGATTGGGTTCAGAATCAAGAAAGAATTGAAGGGGAGATGATGGAGTGTCTGGAATGAGGGATACAACTGGCATACAATTTCTCTTCGTTCAGGGATTGCAGGTGTTGGATCCCCTTCTCTTCGAGGTGAGATGTTAAGCTTACCTGTAGGAGTTTACCATCTGGGAGGAATCCTTGTCTCTCTATGTCTACAGTGGAACTTAGGTGTTTTTCAAACACATGGGATTGCTATACTGGTCCATTGAGAGAGATGGCACAACGTGGGAGGACAGCATGGATCTGAAAGCAGATATGACTGCTTTTAAATTCTAGCTCTAGGGGCCGGCCCAGTGGCATAGTGGTTAAGTTCATGCACTCCACTCTGGCAGCCTGGTGTTCACACTTTCAGATTCCAGGCGTGGACCTAACACCACTCATCAAGCCATACTGTGGTGGTATCCCACACGAAATAGAGGAAGATTGGTGCAGATGTTAGCTAAGTGACAATCTTCCTCACAAAAAAATAATAAAGAAGTAAATTACCACTCGGCCACGGAGCCGGCCCCCTAGTAGTGTGTTTTCATGCATCACATTTAGAATTTAGTTTTCTGATCCACAAAGTGGGTGTAACAATGCCTACGTCCCTACAGGGCATTTGTGGTGATTAAATGATGTGTCGTTTACGATAGTGCCTAGGATAAGTTTGACACCTGGAAGACACTCAGCAAATATTTTCTTTCCCTTGTCCCTCATTGAATCACTTCTCTTCAGCACAAGAAATTGTTAGTATCAGAAGCACTGAGTAGACTTTCCAATAAAAACCAGAATTCCTGACCTTCTCTTCCCTTTTCCCCAACCCATTTCCTGGGAATCCGAGTAACACACACTGCTTAAGCTCAGCTCTGTGCTGTATTGAGTTACTTTGTATATTGGTAGATGAGTCTCTGAAAGGTTCATGTGTCTCTGCCTTATCTCATTCAGAACTCTTATTCAGTAGCGAATAAAAATAACGGAAGCCACAATTTCCTGGGTGCTCACTATGTGCCAGTTAAGTGTTTGACAGGTGGTAACAACTTATGAGATAGGTGCTATTGTAATTCCTACTACAGTAATGACACTTTTGAGTCTTGGGTCGAGTAAATTGCCCCACACCATAGAGCTGGGGAGTGATGGAGCAGACCTTCAAACCAGCTATTTGTGACACTAAAGTATGAGAGGTAAAACCTTCAGGTGACAAAAAGCTTGCGACATAAGCTCTTATGATCCTAGTAGGCTAGGACTGCTTGGGAATAGCAAAAAGAAAGACAGAGTTGGCTATTGGAGCACCTGGCTTTAAGTCTAGTCTAAGTATGCTCTGGCCAGAACCCTCGGCCAGAAGTCCAGATCAAGTATGCTTTAGCAAACAAAGGAAATTTATTGACTTCATTCCCCCTCTTTCGAACTCTGCTTCTATTGGTCAGTTTTCTTCTCACAATGAAGACATTGTCAATTGTCCAAGTTTGACTAAGGAAATTTGCCAGAAATAGCTTTGGCTTAATTTCTGCTAAAGCTGGTGATCAAGGAGAAAGAGGAGGTATCTCCGCAAGACCCACCAGGTTCGAGTCCCCAGGCTAATCACTACGGGCAAGAGAATGGAGGACTCTCGTTAGCTTGGCCAAAGCCATGTTCCTCCAACTCTTGAGATTGAGTAGAATGGAGGGTAGGGTAAATCCGATTGAAAATATGTGGGATGGGACATAAAAGGAAGAGACACTGAGCAGAAAAAGACCTTTTTCCTTAAAATTATGTCACTTAGAACTCGTTAAAGCTTAAGTGTTGATTTGAAACCTCAGGAGTTCTTCGGATGAAATTCAAAACTGGCCCCCTGTACATGGAGGACAAGGAGAGACTGAAGAAAGAGGCAGGCCACTCCAGATGGGTAGGCGACAAGTTTACTAAGCAAAGGAACTTGCATACAGGCTTGTCTTGGGCGGCCACAAGACGAGGAGATCTCCGCACCCGCCAGCCAGAATCTTAAGAGTCTATATGGAGGCCTTAAGGGGGTTCAGTCACTTATGCAGTCCAGATGGTCTCACCAACACACATTCTCTCAAGGCTGCGTGCGAGAGTGTGCTTAAAGTGGCTCCTAGTGTGGGAACGGTGGGCAAAATGTACATTCCAAGGACAGGGGAGGGGGTGAGGCGCCGCTGCTTGCCCGGATCCAGCTCAAGGGTCAACAGGCAGTTTCATCCTCTTGATGACCTCCTTCAACACTGAGTGAGTCGTTTCACTCTGAACTCCAGTCTCTTCGACTGTAAAATGAGAGTATTAATTTTCCTTGGAAGGTTGTTGTGAGAGACAAATAAAATAATAGATTGCAGAGAAAGTCCTGTGGCAACACTACTCCATAGTCTCTGCAGCAGCCTCTGCTGTGACATGTGACTTATTTTAGGTGCTTCTTTACCATTTAGTGAGAGCAAATCACGTACCAGACTAAATTAATGAAAAGATATGTATTACCATTAGAATATATATGCTCACATTCTTTAGCCTGAAGAGAAGTAAAAATGAGAGCATTAAAAAAATCTGGGATATGGTTATTTATAGCTCATGTCTGCCAAATTCTCTGCCAAAGTACAGCTTAATTTCAGGTTTACCTTAAAATGTCTCTGCTAAAAGGTAAAAGCTGGGGAAGAAGCCTGTGGATAAAAATAAACAGAGGATTTATTCAAAGAGAAAATACAAAGCAAGAATACAAAGCTCATGGCCATGTGGGTGAGAACTGAGCCATGAGCAGATTGCGCATTTTAAAGTAAGTGGGAACTTGGCTTAAGGTATGAGCCAAGGGGAGAAAGTGGTGCTTCTTTCTTCAAATGATTAAACCTTAAAATTGCATCTTACTAGAATATTCCCGCTAATCAAAGTGAACCTAGGATGCTTGGCCTCACAATCAAGAGGAAAGCTTGAATTTCTGCAGATTCCTGCTCTCGCTGGAATTCTAAAACATATCTATGAGAAAGCCATCTTTAGAGAATTTCCCAGGTGCTGAATTATTCTTTGGTTCTATACTTTTAAAAAGATACTAAGTTCATTTAGGAAGTTGGGAAGTTGTACGTGTCTTAACATTGTAGCCATTGCTTTTTCTACGCCTAGAATTTGCTAGGTTCTTATAATAATAGCTAATAGAAAGGCTAAGGAGTTGAAGAAGAAAAAATGACCTAGTACTGGCTGGGGATAAGGAGACCTACATTCTAATTCTCATTCAGTCAACATTCATTCAAAGAAAAAGAATTTGAACATCAGGCTTCATCCTAAATGTCAGGGATACAGTTTTGAACCAAATATTGTTCTTATCTTCATGAAGTTTATAATTATCATGTGAAGGAGACACATAATAAAGATAATATCACATAAACTGTCATCACTATGATGAAAAATAAAGCAGAGTAAGGGATTAAGAGGGGTGTTGAGTGCTCTTTTAGAGAGAGTGGTCAAAGATGAACTCTCTGAGAGGTTAATATTCGAAATAAGTCTTGAAGGAAGTGAGAGAACAAGACTTGAGAATTGAGGGGAAGAATGCTCCTGGAAGAGAGGATAGTATGTGCAAAGGTCCTGAGGCAGAAGTATACCTGACTTCTTTGAGGAACCAACAAGGAGGCTGGGGCGTTAGAGAGGATTAAGCTAGGAAAGCAGGAATGGTAGATAAGAAATAAACTGGAGAGCAACTAGAGGCTATATTACATGGGGACTTACAGACCTCGGTGAACTTTCTATCTCATTGACGTGTAATGGAAAGCCATTGGAGGGCTTGAACAGAGGAACTCTAGCTGTTATATAGAAAACAGACAGTGAAGAGCAAAGGTAGAAACAGGGAGATCAGCAGATGGCTATGACAGTAACTTAGGATGTACTTGGTTGTGATGAGAAATGGTTGTATTTGAGATATTGTCTGTAAGTAGGGCCAAAGGATTTGATGCGGTTTTTCTGCTGTAGAACTTCAGTCATATATGCGACTTTGTGAGGTGATAAAATATAGTGGACATTTTATTTAAAGAATTTTCAGACCTACACAAGGAAAAGTGAAGAATACAGTGGACTGTGTATCCACCACTCAGATTTAGCAACTACTAAGATTTTACAATCTTCTTATGCCTATGTCTTCCCACTACCCTTTTTTTCTCTTTTTGAACTATTCAAACAAACCCAAGACATCGTATCAACTTACCCATCAATGCTTTAGTATGCCTCTCCCACAAACAAGAACTTAATAAGACCCCCACAATATCACACATAAAAAACCTACACTATTAACCTAACAATGTTGACAACAATTATTCATTACCATCTAACTTCAATGTGTGTTCAAGTTTTCCTAATGTTTTTCAAAAACCTATTTTCCAGTTGGTTTGACCAAATTAGGATCCAAAGAAGGTCCACCCATTGCATTTGGTTAATTTGTCTCACGTGTTTCTTTAATCTATAATTTATTTATTCATGAATAATTATTTTATTTTATCTTTTTGCTGTAAGACTATTTTTTTAGAGCAGTTTTAGGTTTACAGAAAGATTGAGACAGGTCCAGAGATTTCCCATATTTCCCCTACACTGCACACATGCACAGACTTCCCTATTGTAGACATGCCCCACCAGACAGTATATTTGTTACAGTTGACAAAAAGACATGGACACATTATAATCACCCAAAGTCCATAGTCTACCTTAGGGTTCATTCATTTTTAATTTTTTTGGTGAGGAAGATTGGCCCTGAGCTACCATCTGTTGCCAATCTTCTTCTTTGTGCTTGAGGAAGATTGGCCCTGAGCTAACATCTGTGGCAATCTTTGTCTATTTTGTATGTGGGACGCCACCACAGCATGGCTCGATGAGCAGTGCTAGGTCCATGCCTGGGATCCAAACCAGTGAACTCCGGGCTGCTGAAGCACAGCATGCGAACTTAACACTACGCCACTGGGCTGGCAACTAGTGTTCATTCTTGGTGTTGTACATTCTACGGGTTTGCATAAATGCGTAATGACATGTGTCCATCATTATAGTATTATGCAGAGTATTTTCACTGCCCTAAAATCCCCTGTGCTCTGCCTACTCATCCCTCTCCCTTACCCCAACCTCTGGCAACGACTGATGTTTTTACTGTCTCCAAAGTTTTGCCCTTTTCCAGAATGCCATATAGTTGGAACCATGCAGTGTGTAGCCTTTTCAGATTGGCTTCTTTCACTTAGTGATATGTGATTGTTTCCTTGATAATCACATAGCTTTTTAGGGCTGAATAATATTCTGTTATTTGGATGTACCACAGTTTATTTAATCCATTCACCTACTGAAGGACATCTTGGTTGCTTCCGACTTTTGGTAGTTATGCATAAAGGTGCTATAAATATATGTGTGCAAGTTTTTGTGTGGACATAAGTTTTCAACTACTTTGTACCAAATTGTACCAAAGAGTACAATTACTAGATTAGACCGTAAGAGTATGTTTAGTTTTGTAAGGAACCGCCAAACTGTCTTCCAAAGTGGCTGCCCCATTTTGAATTCCCGCTAGAAATGAATGAGAGTTCCTGTTGACCAACATCCTCACTGGTATTTGGTGTTGTGGTGTTTCACATTTTCGCCATCCTTTTGTTTTTCTCTCCCATTTTTTTTGGTTGAGAATCCTGAATCATTTGCCCTGCAGGATTTCCTATATACTCCATTTAGCTGACTGCACCGTGTGGCATTTGAAAAATATTTCTTTATCCTCCTAATTTACTGTAAAACCATTAGCTAGATGTAGAGGCTTGAATATATTCTTTCTTGGCACGGCCAGGGCCAGAAAAATTCATAGTACATGCACCGTTTACCACCTATATCATTGCATTGTCAATCGAAATAGAATTAATCTGAAGCAAGCTCAAATGACCAAAACTTGAGTTTTCTGGAGAACTGCGGCAAGCTACAGCTGAGTTCGTTGAGAGTTTGGGGCGAGCTACTTTTATGGGCAAGGAGTACAAAGAGAGGGGAAGTTAGCTAGAGTCCAAGGAGTAAGTTCATTGGCTTGAGGACGGGAAGAGGTTCTTGGCAAACGTTCATTGGTTGAGGGCTAAGTTCCGGTTCTTGGTAAGTGAGTCATTTACGGAAACAGTTTCTGAGTCTTTAAGTTTCTTTTCCTGAGGGCGCATGCGTGAGATTCTTGGTTTCACATCCTCCGGTTCCATTTTATACTGAAATATTTTCACAGCATGGCGGGGTAATACGATGACCGCTTTAATGAGGTTAAAATTAATCAGTGGTGTGGCAGCCCAAATAACACCCCTACTCTGCAAAGATGTCTGCACCCTAATCCCGAAACCTGTAAATTTGTCATGCTACTTGGCAAAAGGGACTCTGTAGATGTAATTAAGGTTGCAGACCTTCAGATAGGGAGAGGAGCCAGGATTGTCTGGGTGGGTTCAAGCTAGTCATACAAGACCTTACGAGCAGAGTATCTTTCCCAGCAGAAGTGAGAAGCGGCAGGAAAGAAATACAGTAGGAGGCAGGCGGGAAGTCAGACTGTGAGCATGAGAAAGGTTTGATGTGCTGATGCTGCTATGAGATGGGGCCGGATCGAGGCCTCTAGGAGCTAAGGGCGGTACCCAGCTGACTGCCAGGAAAGAAATTGCACCTCAGTCCTTCCACTCCAAGAAACTTTATTCGGCCACCAAGCGGAATGAATTTGGAAGCGGGTTCTTCCCAGAGCCTCCCAATTATAGTCCGGGCGAGTTGACACCTTGCTTCTGGCCTTCTACCATCTGCAGCAGAGAAACCAATCAGACTAGCCCTGACTTTTCACCTACAGAATGGTGAGGTAATAAATGTGTGTTGTTTTAAGCTGCTAAATTTGTGGTTTGTTAGGACAGCAATAGATAACAATGCGAGTGGAGGCAGGTGTTGGGAGCCTGATCCATCCATTATAACGTCCTCGTGAATCTTCCGCCTCGTGCTTTCAGCAGCTGTTAATGATTGTTGTTTAGATCTATTGTCATTAGCGGTTACAAAATGGTGATTTTTCTAGTTCTATCATTCTTTCTGCATTTATTAGCTGAAATTCTTCTCTAAAGAACTTTTCTTGATCAGTAGTTTAGTTACCTTGAAAAATTTTGTACATGAAAAGCAGGATGAATACCTGATATTTTCTCTTTATTAGTTTTCAGAATACTGAGATGGCGTTTTTGCTATGATTTAAGGCGACCGATTAGGGTTTGGTTTTTTTTTTTTGGTATTATTATGAGTTCGTGGAGTATTATGTTTGTGTGCTTCAACCATATTGTTGTCATTAATTTGTTTGGTACTTAAGTAGTCCCATTTGTGGCCAATAGAAACCCCTTCAGGTTGGATCCTGCGTCTTTTTGTCCAGGTCTCATTATTCTATGATAGCATTCTTACTTTCTGGCGGTTCAGATTATCCAAGGTTTATCTTGTACATTTTATGCCCTAGACATTGTGCCATCCATGTCCCCAAGAATCCTTTGTTTCTTTTTGGGTCTTTAGAGACCACAATCTGGGCACTTAGGGGTGCTGCTGTCATTGCTACAAGACCATCTCATTAGACAGAGATAGGACGTGTTATTTGTTTTTTAGAGATAAAAAACAAGCATGAGTTTATATTTCCAATTCAAAGGTTACAATACATGGTTTATACTTTGATTTTTATACTTGTCTGTTAATTTTGGTTTCTAACCATATTAATATGATTTATTATTGGTTTTCTCAATCTATTATCTAATAATACAAATATTGTTGTTACTGATAACAAGATTGCTGAATTTGGTTAAAGATTTTTTCGCAGTTTTTGTTGTTGTTTTTAGAATTTATGTCTTTTGGGAAGTGCAGTGAAAATACTGTATCTTAAAGTATAAAAGTATTCTTCACAAAGTGCTTATGCCACAAATTTCCTATAGTTAAATTAATTTACTTTTCTTTTTTTATTTTTGGAGGGGTTATGTTTTTTGTCTTTGTTTCAATTTTGTTTTAAAATGTGTAAATGTTTGCATAATTCCAGCGTAAAAAATAAAATAGAACAAGGGGCATTCCGAGAGTTCTAGCTTCTTGTCTCCTTTCCCTACCTTCATTGTCTTTCCTCCATGGGTAGCTTTTTATTACTTCTTAGTTTTAGATCCACCAATTTTTAATTCAGAAAATACAATCAAATATATGTATGTGTATATATACAATATGTGTATATACATATATTCATAGTTTTCTTACCCAAAGAAGAATTAGCCTTTTTAGCAACCGTTTACCTTGCTTTCTTAACGTATCATGCCCATCACTCCATTGCAGTATATAGAGATTTTTCTCATTCTTTCTTATAGTGACATGATATTCCATAATTTATTCATAATAGATTTATTCAACCCATCCCCCTTTGTTGGACACTGGGTAGTTTCCAATCTTTTATTATTGTAAATTGTGCTGCATTGAGTCCTGTGTCTTCCTCTTTTCTTACTTGCTTGTGATTATTTAGGATACATTTATAGAAGTGGAGTTGCTCGGCCAAAGGGTAAATGTATGAGTAACTTTAGTAGAATTTCCCAAATTCCGCCTCATGGAGGCTATACATATTGCGATCCCATGAGCAGTTTTTGAGAGTGCGCCAGCTCTTGCTGAGGATTGACTCCCTTTGCCATTTCTTGGCCGTGTTCCATATGTAAATTGTGGGTAACAATTCCTTTCTTGAACAGCAGGAGGATAAAATGTAGGAAGTACCAAAAAAAAAAGCCTGATACAGAGTAAGTGTTTAAGAGATATGAACTTGCTTTCTTCCCTTCTTTCTTGGACAAATCATTCCAGTTATTCATTTAATAAATGGGTGTTGAGAACCAAGTGCCAGAGTCTGTTCTAGGAACTAGCGACCAGCAATAAACAGATAATCTCTTTCCCTCATGGAAGCTACATGAGACCAAATCAAGTAAACAGGTAACAAAGGTGCATTCTGATAGTGCTGTGATGTAGAACCAAAAACAAACAGGGTAATGGCAGAGAGACCTGAGGCTGTCAAGGGCCCTTTTGTACTTCAATTTTAAAGAAAAATATATATATATACCGTTAGGCCAATTCCAGAAGATTGTTTGGAAAATGAAATAAGTTTCTGGATATGTAAGTGTTTCGAAAAGTTGCTTAGCAATTGTTTTGATCCTTGAGAAAAGGAACAGAAAGAAAGATCCTGTCTTAGTTTCCTGTGGCTGTCATAGTGAAATACCACAAACAGGGTGGCTTTAAACAACAGAAATTTATTGTCTCACAGTTCTGGAGGCTAGGACTCTGAAGCCAAGATGTTGGCAGGGCCATGCTCTCTCTGCAACCTGTAGGGGACTCCTTCCTTGCCTCTTGATAGCTTCTATTGGTGTGCGGGCATCTTTGGCTTTCCTTGGCTTGCAGATGCATCACTCCAGTCTCTGCGTTCCCTCTTAACATGGTGTTCTCCCTGTGTGCTTTGTGTCTTTATATGGCTATCTTCTTGTAAGAACATTAGTATATCAAATTGGGGGGCATCCCATATTATTGGCAATCCAGGAAAGAAGAAAGTTGCCTTCCCTCCCATTTTGTTAGGAAAGCAAAAACTTTTCCTGAAACCACCCTGTGTCTCTCCCACCCCCAGCTATTAGATCCACCTGTCTCATTTTTGGTGAGGTGTCACATGACTGTTTATAGTTGCATGAGACACTGGGAATGTGGGGAACAGGATTGCTTAGATCAGGGATTGGCAAACTATGCTTCCTGGGCCAAATCTGCTCACAGCTTGTTTTTGTAAATAAAGTTTTATTGGAACACAGCCACACCCATTCATCTGCATATTTTCTATGGCTACATTCACATTGCAGCAATGGAACTGAGTAGTTGTGATGGCAATCACATGGCCTAATATATTTGTCACCTGGTCCTTCACACAGAAGTTCACCAACCTCTGGTGTAGATCAAGTAATGATCCATAGACTAAGGCTGGAAACGTTGTTCCAAATAAAAAAAAGATTTTATTTGCAAGGAGAAAGTGGGAATGGATGTTGGGTAGGCAATTAGAAATGTCTGTCACAATGTTGTTGATGATAGAGGGTGAGGTAAAAAGACAAGGTTGAAAGTGAACTAGCCTTTATAGGAACAATGGTTTATTTCTTGTTCAGTCACCTACTCTGTCAACATTCTCTTCCACTTGTGGCCTTTATTCCTTCGATTTCATCCCTTAACCCAATCCTTAGGTAACAAGCGACTTTTCCACTATTTCTGACTAGCTGACTTTCTGGAATGGTTCTAATTTCACTCATGGATACCTTAGAGTAAATTTAGGCAATATATCCTTTTCCATGGCTCAGATATGTTTTGAGGCTTCATCTTATGTGGGAAGAAAACTGCCTAGTGAAGACGAATTTCAGGCTTCGGAGTACCTGTACACTTGTTTCCTTCCTCAGATATTTAATAAGCATCTACACATTCCAGGCTGTGTTCTAGGTACTCAGAATACAAAGGAGAAGACAGACAAAGTCCCTGCCCTCATTGAACTTACATCATACTGGGAAAAACGGTATAAACAAAGCAATCAATAAATATGTAATAAAATAGCAAATAGTGATGAGTACTTGGAAGAAAACTTAAGTAGAGTGAAGCCCTGGAGAGTGACAAGTGGCCAGGGAAGGCTTTTCTCAGGAGAACACTCTCCAGCATGAAGGAAGTGATACAGGGAACCCTGCATATACCTGAGGAAAGGATTCCAGGCAGAGGGAAGTGCAAGTGCAAAGGCCCTGAGGTAGGACTTTGATTGGAACTGTCATGGGCAGCAAGGATGCCCGTGCTTAGTGAGCAGTGAGCAAGGAGAGTGCAACAAGATGAGACCGAGGTTATAGCCAGGTCTTAGATCACACAAGGGGTTGAAAGCCTGGGAAAGGACTTGGACATTTATTCTAATTATGGTGGCAAGCCACTGAAAGATTTTGATCAGGAGCTTAAAGAGCTCTGACTGATGCTTAGAAAGATCCCCTTGGTTTACTTTGGGACAGAAAGCAAATTTCCATTTATATACTACAAAAGTAGATCACGTGTTGAGTTGTGAAAGTGCTTTGTAAACAGTGAATTTCTCTTCATTCATTTAATAAGTAAATATTTACCAACTGTTATACTGCGGGCACCTATTTAAGCTTTGAGGATACAAGGATGAATGAGACATAAACCCTAACCTCGTGGAATTTATTAGCTAATAGTGGAGCTTTAGAAGTAAACAGATTATTGTCAATAATGTAGTAAGTCCTATAAAAAGGGTAAACATAGGGGGACATGTTAGCCCACTGGGGAATCCACACAGCCTCTATTTGGGTGAACTGAGAAGGAAGGCAGATGTGTTCACTTAAGCTGTGTCCTGAAGGTTGGGCTGGGGGGTAGAAAGGGGCTAAGGTTGCCAGATAAAATACAGGATGACCAGCTAAAATTGAACTTTATATAAACAATAGATAATGTTTTTAGTATAAGTATATCCCAGATGTTGCATAGGGCATGCTTATACTAAAAAGGTCTTCATTGTTTATCTGAAATTCAGATTTAACTGGGCATCCAGTGTTTTTTATTTCCTAAATCCAGCAAACCTTGAGGATGCTCTTCAGGGGAATTGCAAGTAGTTGGGTAGGCATGGAATCCGAAATCAGAGACAAGAGTGTTGAGAGAGAAGTAGGTTGGGCCAAGATTGCAGCCTACTGTCAGCATAAGGTCCAAAAGACAACCAGCGAAGAGTTTTAAGCAGGGAAGTGACGTGCTCAGATTTCAAATTTAGGAGAAGACACAGTGCTTTGGCTCTAAAGTACAGATGATGAAATGCGGCCTGGGTGAGGGAAACCACAGCTTGAAGAGAGGAGACATTATAAATACGTCCCTTCCGGGCACTGGCTTTTTTATTTAGTTTATGATAAAATTTTTTAGCTTTGTCTGTATTCCCCTGAGCAAGGGTTTCTTATGTGTTCTTTCTCATTTGTCTGTACTAATTTTAATCCTAAACCAGCAGAAAAAAACTTTGAAGAGAAAAAATTTTAACAAGAAACAAAGACAAGATTTCACAGAAAGAGAGCTCGTTCCTCACAAAGCTCCCAGAACGTTTGCACAGGAGTTCTTTCTTTTGCCCTCCCCGCCACTCCTCGCTGTCCATTTTAGGGGGTGAAGGGAGTGTGTGTCAAAGGCTTCATCTCTTGCAGTTGCTCATTCTGACCTCAAGCCAGGAGCCCCAAGAGTTTCTCTGACAAGCAGGATGCTAAGGTGTTCTTTTGAGGTCAAGAGGCCAAGATTGTGAGAAAAAGGCCATGTCTCCCCAGTTGGTGGGAAAAGACCAGCGTCAGCTCTTCAGCAGCAGCCAAAATGCAGGGTTCAGCCTGCCTTTGGAACTGATTCATGAGGTATGGATGAAACTTCTTTGGAGATGAAAATGGAAAAGGGACTTTCTCCCCAAACGCAATGCCACAGGCCACAATTGTTCTGAAAAATGACTCCCTTCTAGTAATTTTTCTTCTATATTGTCTTCCTGTCGGAATTTGTTGGCCTATAAAACTCATTTTTCTTAATCCAAATCTTGTTCTTTCTTCTCCTCCTCTCCTTCCACCTACTCTCAGTCATCCCCCTCAACCTCCTGGTTCTTTTACTTTGTTCTTTACACGTCATTCACTCATTCATTTACTAAATATTATTGAACGTCTCCAGGGAGGCCTATTTCTGGCCTAGTTGCTGAGGAATAAAAGGATGGATCAAAGACTGTTCTTTTCTGAAAGATATTTATCTTAGTTGGGAAAAGAGAGAGAAAGAGAAAAAAATAGTAAGTAACAATTATATTGTAAAATATTAAGTAACAGTAAAATTTTAAAAATATTAAGTTGTAAAAATATTGTAAAAATAATAATAAATAATGATAGTAGTAACAGTCTAGTAAATGCTTACTCGATGCCAGAGACCCTTCTAAGAACTTGATATATAGTCACTCATTTAATGTTCACAAAAATTCTATAAGAAAACTACAATTATCATCACCATTTTCAGAGACAATAGATTTGCCTGCAGTCTTAAGGGTAGTGGAGGCCGGGCAGAGACAAGCAGTCTGGGTCTAGAGTTTGCGTTCTTAACAATATGCTTTATAAGTATGTATTGTCTGTTCCATATACATATTTATAGACAAATATGTTTTTATACAATTCATTTGTACAACATGCAATTCATTATATAAAGATCAAGTTTTGTGTGTATTTATACCATTGGGTAGGCACAAGGATAGAGCCAGCTTGGCATATTTCTTGACAGATCCATCTACCTGGATCACATATGCCAGGGGTGGGCATGGTACGGTTGCATCTGCTAGTCTGAAGTTATAATGAGGCTTTTGGCTACAGATTGAGATTTGAAATCTTCTATAAGGGGAATTTAAAACTATGAAATGAATGGTATTAACTAAAAGAGGAGTGTGATAAGAAGAGCAGGATGGGAATAAACTCTGCAGCCTCAACATTTAGAGGAGGCCCAGCAGAAGAACCACAGATAAGGAAGAGAAGAAAGGGTGCGAGGCAGGGGGCGAACAGAGAGAGAATGCCATGGAAGACCAAGACGTGGAGTTTCAAGGATGGAATCATCCAGGTTGTCAAAAGCAGAAGAGAAATCCACTTCATTTCCTTACCTTCCCGTGTAAATAGCACATGACAGAGCTGAGCAAAATGCTTCTCAGCAACTGGCCTGAGCTGAATCATGCTCTCCGCTGTCCTGGGGTTGGTGGTTGGTGTTCTCCACTTTTCCTTGACTGACTTGGGCAATTCTCTTTTTCAGAAATGTTTTTGTAGGAATGGAGGCCATCTGGCCTTCAACAGACTTCCACCTACTCCCTCCTGTCTGGATAAGCCCCCTGGCCAAAAAATGGCAACAAGTTGATTTTGCTGGTGTCCTGAGTTTGCTTTTGCTGGAGGAAGTGAGATTGAATGAGTCAACCCTAAAGCAGCGTGGACTGGACTGAACTCACTTTAAGGAGAAAAAGGAGGGGAGAGGATGGAAGTCTTCGGAGGAATTACGTTGTTTAAAGGAGAAATAGTGAGGGAAGTTCAACTGAATAAGGAATAAATGTTTGTTTGAGGAAATGCTGGTAGGTGACTGTTCCAGTCTGAGAGGGAAGTCTTTTGAGGTCACTATCACACTTCTCTCAAAATTCTTAGAGAGGCTGATTTAATTCTCCACCTTTCTTCCAATTCTACCGAATATACTTCAGGTCTAGTGCTGGCAAGAAGTCCTTCAAAGAGGAATGGGTCACCACTCCTTCTCCTGACGGCAGGGGGTGAGGGTGAGAGATGTGCTGAATTTACTTTAGGAGTAAAGACCCAGAGCAGAAAGTGGACCCAACTCCCAGTGACTATCTTAGAAGGGAGTCCAAGTTTATAGATGATACAGTAACTTCCAGATCTTCATGAAATTCGGAAAACATAGTACCTGTCCTATATCTGTTATTTTGGTTTTCCTTTGTGTGTTTCTCATAGTGGTGAGCCATAAAAACTTCTGGTCAGAAAGACTCATGTCCTTCTCTTGAGAAGGAAATTGGAGTGACAGCAAAGTACAGAGGTACTGTATCTGACTCTGCAGCCAATTCTGGGGGACAAGAAACCTAACAGATGCTAGCAGTTGCAATTTTATATGAGAGGGAAGGGATCATGAGACCAAGGGGAGGGAGGGAAAGGCAAAAAAGGAGAGCCAAGGTAAAAGGAAAAGGTGTCAGAATTTATAATTTTAACATTATTGAGGAATTGCACCGTTCCAGGCGCTATCTAAGTGTTTTACTAATTTTAACACATTTCATCCACCTAACAAACCTTCCCAAAATTTAGCGGAGTAAAGTAACTATTTTATTTATTTATTTATTTATTTAATTTTATTTTATTTTATTTTTATTTTTTTGAGGAAGATTAGCCCTGAGCTAACTACTGCCAGTCCTCCTCTTTTTTGCTGAGGAAGCCTGGCCCTGAGCTAACATCCGTGCCCATCTTCCTCTACTTTATATGTGGGACGCCTACCACAGCATGGCTTGTCAAGCAGTGCCATGTCCGCACCCGGAATCCAAACCAGCGAATCCCGGGCCGTCGAGAAACGGAATGTGCGAGCTTAACCACCGCACCACCGGGCTGGCCCCCAGTAACTATTTTATTATGTGTAATTTTTCTCTACCCGCAATGTCTGGAACCTCAGCTAAGAAGACTTGAATATTTGGGAGCTGAAAGAGCGGAGACTGGAGGATCCATTTCCAAGATGGTTTCTTCTCTCACACATTTGGCTCCTTGACAGGGGTGGTGGTTGGCTTGAAGGCTGGGCACGGCTAGAACTGCCGTCCAGAGTGCTTATACCAAACCTCTCCATCGTGGCGGCCCAGGGGAAGTTGAACTTCTCACATGGCAACTCAGTGATCCAGGGAAGAAGATGGAAACTGCATGGCCTTTTATGACCTATTCTGGGAAGCCAAGTGGCGTCACTTCCACTGTACCGTATTGGTGGAAGCAGTCATCAGGCCACTCAGACTTGATAGGAGGGAATGTAGGCTCCAGCTGTTAATAGGAGTGTCAAATAATTTGTTGCCATTAAAAAATGCTACACTTTTGTGATTATTGTTTTAAAGATGAAGAAACTAAAGCCTAGGGAAGGTAAATAATTTGGCAGAAATGACGTAGTCTGTAAGTGGCAAAGTAGGTATCAAATCCAGGGACTCGGGCCCCAAAGCCAGCATTCTTAATCATTCTGTTAATATCACCATCCCCACTGATAATAACAATACCATTACTCCAGCTATGACTGCTGCTGTTACTGTACTGCTGAGGCCACCATTTCTTCTGTTACTGTTCTGCTGCCACTATCTCTCTCTTCCTTTTAAGAGTGTGAGGACAGGTCAGAAGTTAAGAAATTGGAGTTGATATTAGGTTGTCGAGCCTGGGCTGTCAACCATCCCTGACTCCTGCCCCCTGATGCCGGCAGGCCAGGGCTGTGCCCTCCACCACCCAACTTTATTCCCAGCTCGGTGTATGGCTGTCCTTTGATCTGGGAAGGAACAGCCCAAGGCTCTAGTGTATGTCCGTAAGGCAGCAACATGAAAGGATGTGTAAATAGATGTGTTTGGCTTTGTTGATGGGGAAAAGGTGTTAGTGACACAGGGTTATACAGTAGAGAGAGCGGGTCTCTGGAATTTGTCCTGGCCGTGCCAGAAATTGCATGCCTCTGGGCAATTGCTCCGCCTGGCTGCACCCTAATTTCGCCGCTCTTTGATCAAAGGCATATGAAAAGCCTCTTTTCTCTCTGGTGTCTCATAGCTTAGAATTAAGCGGACAGTAGGGAGAAGCGGGGGGAGATGCAGCTTTCCGCAAGAGACTCGTGTCGGGAGCAGCTTTCCAGTGCATTTGCTCTTAGTGAGTCCAGCTAGTCTGGATCTAAAATTGGGCTGGGAATTCCAACAGACCTCTCTTCCCTGGAAAAGCATCACTCAGCTATAAGAAGCACAGATAGGAAAAGGGTTTTAGAGTGTTTACGACTCTGAAATTGGAGACGCTTTAGTCCTGAAAGCTGTGGAACAAAGGGCAAATTCTATCAAACCACAGGACTTCGCAAACATTTTAATGAATATTCTTCCAGTAATGAAATCACTTCGGATAATGCATTTCTTGGATATGTCTTAGGCAAGGAGGGGAAGATAAAATTGTGCCAATCAAAAAGCAAAATAAAATGAACTTGAACTGAAGCTACTAAGTATTTAAAAGATCTAAACAATTATAATTTTTTTTGTTTTGTCTTAGAAATACTGAAGAAGCTATCCAATAAAATGTTAAGGTAAGCATGTGAAAATTTATGCGAATAACCCCTTTATTAAGAAATTTCAAACTAGAGTGGACTTATTTTGTTTTGCTCCTAGAAGTTTGTTTTGGGGGGTGTGTGTGTCTGTGTCAGTTCAAATGCTGTGTCTGGGTTTTCTTCATTGATGGCTTCAAAAACCTGGTTGGTACCAAGTATTACACTTTCAGTGTCGGCTTTGTGACATCCACTTCTTGAATTCTGCTTTCCCTTGAGTGACTTGCAACTTCTGAGACAGATAATAATAAAAACAAAGACAATAATGTTTATTGAGTGTTATTCTCTGCTAGGCACTCTACTGAGCATTTCTTATTTAGGTCTTCCAACATTTCTTATTATTATGAGGTATTATCGTCATCATCCCCATTTTACAGATGAGGAACTAAGGGTCAGAATCATTAAGTAAATTTCTTAAGGTCACACAGCTGCTAAGAGTCGGAAGAGCCACGATCTGACCCCGCCTCAGCCAGAACTTAGAGTACAGATCCTTAGCCGCCAGCAACACCAGCAGCTCAGAGTGTCGTTTCAGTCCTGCATTTTCTGTTGCCCTGATGTGGAAGTAATGCTCTGATGCTCTTCTGAAGTTTGTGGTTAGTGGTATTTCTGGTAGATTTACTGCATCAGCTGCCTGCTGTCCGAGAAGCCAAGTGTTACGGACTGAATGTTTGTATCCCCGCCAAATTCCTATGCTGAAGCCCAAACGTCCAGTGTGGGGCCTTTGGGAGGTAGTTAGGTTTAGATGAGGTCATGGGGTTGGGGCCTCAGTGGTGGGATTAGTGTCCTGATAAGCAGCAGAGCTCTGTCTCTCTCTGTGTGTGAGGACACGGTGAGAAGGCCGCTGCAGTCAGGAAGCGGGCTCTCACCAGGAACCAAGTCTGCCGGCACCTTGACCTTGGACTTCCCAGCCTCCAGAACTACGAGAAATGAATGTCTGTTGTGTAAGCCACCCAGTTTGTGGTGTTTTGTTACGGCAGCCTGAGCTGACTAAGACACCGAGGTTTGAGCTCTCTCATGCGTAGCGTTTCCAGCAAGGACGTCTCAGCTCGGTGCACGTGGCCCTGCGTCTGCCTCCCCTCCAACTCAGCAGACCTCTCTTTGGCAGCAACTAATACTCACTCTACACTAGCCCTCCCCAACTCCTTACAGGGCCCCCATGGCCCCCACGGTGTCATGCTTCTTTGACTTTGCCCAGGCCCTTTCTCCTTCCATCTTCATGCCTGGTAAACGTCTAGTAATCAGTCACATTTAGTCCTAATTATCTCCTCTTCCAGGAAGCCTTCCCTGACTTCTCAGGTAGAACTATGTGCTCCTTCCCTTGGGCTGACACTCCAGCCTGTATGTTCAGTATTTCTCTAATGGCAGTATCCTGCTCTACTGCAATTACTTCTTATTTTTATTGTAGCAAAAAACCCATATCGCATAAAATCACCCTCCCAACAATTTCCAAATGTACAGTACGATATTGTCAACCACACCCTCATTGTTGTGCAACAGATCCCCAGAACCCCCTCATCCTGTGTGACTGAAACTCTACACCCATTGAAAAACTCCCCACCTCTCCTCTCTCCAGTCTCTGGCAACCACCGTTCTGTTTTCTGAGTTTGACCATACTTTGGATGCCTCGTGTAAGTGGAATCATGCAGTGTGTGAGTGTTTGTCACTTTGTGACTGGCTTATTTCACTTAGCATAATGTCCTTGGGGGTCATCCATGTTGTAATATATGACTGGATTTTCTTCTTTTTAAGGGTGAATAATATTCCATTGTATTTATATAGCAATTTGCTTTATCCGGTCATCTATCCATGGATCTTTTTTGTTGGGTAAACATCTTGTTAATGTTTAATGAATTAATTTTTATTCATTGAGATATAGTTGACATACAACATTGTGTAAGTTTAAGGTGTACGGTGTGTTGATTTGATGCACTTACGTATTGCAATATGATTACTACTGTTGTGTCAGGTAACTTCTACCACATCACATAAATATCTTGAATTCTTTTGTATGATGAGAACTGTTAAGATCTAGTCTCTTAGCAGTTTTGAAGTTTATAATACAATATTGTTGGCTATGATCGCTATGCTGGCCATTGGATCTCCAGGACTTATGTATCTGCTAGTTGCAATTTTATACTCTTAAACAACCTGTCCCCAATTCCCCTACCTCTAGCCCCTGGTAACCACCCTTCTTCTCTCTGTTTTTATGCGTTTGGCTGTTTTAGATTCCGTTGGTAAGTAATATGATACAGTGTTTGTCTTTTTCTCTCTGACTTATCTCACCTAGCATAATGGCCTCAAGGTCCATCTATGTTTTTGCAAATGGCAAGATGTCCTTCTTTCTCATGGCTGAATAATATTCCATTGTATACGTATATACCACATTTTCTTTATCTATTCATCTACTGACAGACTCCTAGGTTGTTTCCATGTCTTGTCGGTTGTGAATAATGCTGCAATGAACATGGGAGTGCAGATATCTCTTTGATACATCAGTGGATCTATTGCAATTCATTTTGACGTGGGCCGTCTGCCTTAGTAAGTCCATTAATGGAAAAAACTCTCTCCTGTTCCACTTTGTATTCCAATTCCTAACACAGTGTCTAACACATGAGAGAGACTCGGTAAATATTTAAAAGAATGAATTTAAATTTGAACAAATAAAGAACAAATATTTAGAAAGAGAAACAACATGCTTCCAACAAAAGGAAAGTACGGATATTTGTTTTTAAAAGTAGCAGAGTAGGGATTTAAAGAGGAACCTGGAGCAAAAAATCAAAAATTAATTTCACGTTTTGCTAAGCTTTAAAATCATTCCCCAAACCACAATGATATAACTACTTTCATAAACCAATTAATACACTGTGGGCTGCTGTCTCCTTCCTCAAGAAAATTCCTTTGCCAAATGGAGAATTATCCTTCAGCCCCTGAGTTTATCCCCCATTCCTGACTTAAAAGGCTCGTACACACAATTCCAGACAGAAGAAAGTGGTCCCTTCAGCACATCTCCTTCCACCATTATTTTAATGAATGCTGGAACCAGTTCAGCCTTAGAATTTAAGTGTTTCTAGAATCTCTTGTCAGCATTTTTAAAGATCTCTTTAGATATAAGTGATTCATATTAAAAATCCAAACATAATTTTCTATTCAGAAAAAAGAAGAACCCTATAAAAATTCACTTCTCCAAAAAAGATAAAATGTCAGCATTTAGGAATTAAATATCCAGTGCTGTGACTGCTAAAACCTTATGCTTTAATTTTTTTTTAAAGTCCTGAAGATGGATCTGCTTCAGTCAGTTCTCACATTTTCATGCCCTGTGACTAGGGCTATATATTTTGTTAGAAACCTAGCTGGTCGAGAGAGCTTCCTGGTGTTCAGGAATGCAAAGGGGAGGAAACTGACCTTTGTTGAGAATTCATTTAATATATGTCAGGAGCACCAAACACCTTGCGAGGTAGGTATGTTGTTCCCACTCTCTAGATTATAGCAAACAAATGAAAATCAAAACCAAGACCACTCAACACAACAGCAAAAAATGCTGTGTAATAAAAGCCATGACCTAGGCTTGTTGTAGCAATCCTCAAAGTAACTGAACTGAATTGTCCTTCAAGTAGCAAAGCCGTATTTTTTTTCTTTTTATGAAGATTGAAGTTTTTTAATATTGCCCTATTTTATGGTACAGTAATATAAAGGAAACTCTTTGAGCAAGAATCTCCATAGGATTCTCTCCAGTTGGTTTAAGTGTGAGGCACTCTTAGGAAATTTTCTTTTGTTCCTTGGTTTATGTATTTATTTTTTACAGCAGATCTGGTTATGGGATCCGTGAACTCCCAAAGAATTCTTGAATAGAATGCTAGGCTCTTTGAACTTGGTTGGGGAAAAAAATTGCATCTTTGATTTCAATAATCTCTAACTAAAATTTAACAGATCTCTCAATATGAATTTAGGCAGCATCCTTCAGTAATGTTAGCAGTCCTGTGACCTTGTCATCAATGGAAATCACAGATACTTTCACATTACTTTACAGTTGTTCCTGATGCCTGGACGTATTGTCCCTCATTGCTTCAAAACTGTGGTAGACCAGTCCATGTTGTTATTTAACAGAATAATAAAGAAGCATATATATTTTACATCATAATTTTCTTGCTTTAATATTTGTAATTGTATTTACAATATAATTAGATTCCTTTACAATTTTATGTGTGTCATTTTATGCATTTAAAAATATTGTTCTAGAAAGCCTTTCAAAGAGTTCATGGCATAAAGAAGGTAGATCTCCTAAATCTTTACTCTTTCATTCTCATTCTCTCTCTCCATCATTTCTTTTTTCTTTCTTTCATCTCTTTTCCTCTTTTCATTTTCTTTCCTTCCTTCTTCCCTTCCTTCCTTTCTTTTCTCTTTCCTTTCTTTCTTCCTGTACCTGCTTATGCTAAACACAGAGATTCTATCCAGACTTCTGTTTGTTCTGACAAATAGTGGAGTGAGTTCTCCTTGACTCTGTTTTCCCATGTCTGGTCCTCTTAACCTTCTCCTCTGAGACACGGTGCATTGTGGTTTATTGTCTTGAGTCTGAAGCATTTGGAGGGAGTGGGGAACCCAACTGGGTCTATGTTCCACTTTTGTGACAAAACCCCATTCTACTTCCTCTTCTGAGATTTCGTTAAATGTCCAACATTAGGGTTCATGCCTCACATTCAGGATTATTTCCTCTAGCTTCTGTGCTGAGAAGACAGTACAGGAATCAAGAATAAGAGCAGAGAGGTCACTTTGGAGGGTTTTTCAGTTGTCCAGGCAGGAGATGATTACATTGGAACAGAGGGGTGGTGAGAAGCTTTATCAGTAGGACGACTGATGGGTTAGAGCCAGAGTGTGATAGAAGGAAAGCGTTAAGGCTGACCCTAGGGATTTGGAACTGTGGAACTAATAGAATTGAATTGCGATTGTCTTTGAAAGGGCAACTCTAGAAGAAACAGATTTGGGGAAAAGGATAAATGTAAAGCTCCCTAAACAGTGACATATTTACCTCGCTCATCATCCAGATGTGGTGGGTTCTCTAGAATTGCAACATAGGACGAATTTAGAGACAGTATAGGAATGGGGATGAAGTTTATCACTCTATGTGAAATTAAGATAATTAAATTATACATATTACAGAGCAAGATGCTATTGGAGAGTTTGGTTAACCAAGCCATTCTTGGATACCAGGACCACTCGTGGGAAATCCAGAGCTACAATAGTGCACCCACTATTCTGCTCTTCTTGGAAGTAATGCCCTCACTGACTTTCTTAGGGTTTTTCTGAAGATTGCAATGGCTCTTGCACCAGAAGTGGAGGTATAAAAAATGTTACCATTATGTAGTTCAGTGACCCTGTTTGAGGCCTTTTGTGAAGAAAGAATTATCAGTATATCTATCTATCTATCTATCTATCTATCTATCTATCTATCTATCTATGTATATTTTTTTTATCAGAGAGGATTCTGCCTGCCAGCAGAAGCCATACTAGCTAATTTAATAAAAGGAATCTCTTATATTTACTTAGAAGTATTAGGAAGAGCAACCAGAAGTTGAGGGAACCTCAAGAATTGCAAGTATGGTAAGCTACTACCAACCCTAGGGTTGGAGGAATGAAGAGAGGAGCTAGGCCACCAGTGGAAATGGAAACCATGCAGGTCTGCTTGGTGGGAACTGGGACCACAGAGGTAAGGCCAGAGAGCAGGTGCAATCTCTGAGGAAACTCTACCTGAAGCAAAGAAAGAGGGCAGAAATGCATTGGCCTTCTCTTCCTCCTGCCCTTCAGCTTCCTTCTGTGCTTCCCACCTGGAGGCAGGTGGTAAGGGGGCCTTGAAACATGGTTGACAGGGCATCACCACTCAGGTAATTCAGGTCTGAGGGCCAACAACAGATGATGGGTAAACCTGCTCACAGAGGTTGAAGGGAGAATGAAGTTGGTGAATTCCTGTCTCAAGAATCAAAGGAAAGAAGGAATTATGTGGGGTTTCAGGTACTATCAGCACAGAGTCAGGTCTTCCTCAACAGAGACTATATTTATTGAGAACTCTGTTAGATTTCGAAGCTTTATAATATCCCCATGTTGATGTTTATTTTCCTTGTGGTGGTAGATTCCTTAAGCAAAGAGACAGCAAGGAAGGGACACCTTTGAAGACCACGTTCTACCTAACAAACATTCTTGGGAGAGAAAAATCCCACATGATGGAATTGGCAAAGGAAGATTTTAAGAGAACAGAGAATAGGCAATCGTGGAATTATTAATTATAACAAAATAAAAATAAAATAGAGGTGAAGCAGTAATCTTTTAATAGCACTAATTCTCAAGTTCAGCTTTCCTTCCCAATAGCCTAGACAATGTTTGAGAGTTCTCACTGAAATAATCATTTGTTCTTCATCACGGTTTGTTCTTAGAATTATAAGCGAACTTCTTTGTCCATTTCTCTTCTGCGTGAAAGTCGTTGCTTTTGCGTGTAAAATGGCACCTACCCTGGACAATGGAAGTAATATTATTTCCTCTGCAGGCATCATAACCTAGAAGATTTCTGGATATAATCAACATGGAGTCTGGATTCAGAGATTAACAAGTTATATTTTGAATAATCATTTGGTGTGAACAACTGTTGGATTTTTCTTTATTTTTTTCTTTAGAGCAGGACTTTAAGGAGACACTAAAGTCAAAACTTTGGTAATTCATGATTCAACTCCATGATTTGTAATTTTTGTAGACAAGCCAGATTTGATTTTGCCATCTGCAAGTCTGAAGTTTATAACGCATGTAATTTGATTTTCTTTTCCTAGAGATATTTAGTCTATCTGGTATGAGTCCTTATCAGCTTAAGCAAAGTAAAAATTTCCATAAAAGTTATTATGAAGGATCCTTTACTTTTAAAAAGACTGTTAGAAACTGTTGCTAATTTTAAAAGACATTTGTAGCATGGGTGTTGGACTTCAAGTCTAAATTCTAGAAATGTTTCTAATTCTTGATTTTACTTTTTATCATACTAATTTGCTTTTCTTTTGTATTTCCTGATATGTCATTGATTTTTCTCATGTTAAATTTTTGAAAATTCATCACACTGAAAGTCATTTTCAGATATACAAATTTATATATATAAAATATTTGTCTTATCAATAGACTGATTATTTGAATAATTAAAACTCTACAGATTGCTCAGTATTGATAATCTCTCAATGTAGGAAGTGCTTTACACTTTTCACATTTTACATTTGTATGTATTACCTCAATCCCCCCATGGAATGGCTCAGGAGCTTTACTCTTTTAGAGATGAGAACATTATGGTTCAGAGGAGACCTGTGACAACTGTTACTGTGATAGTGTGATCCTGATACAGGTCAGTTGATGTGGAGCTCTGTCTCTCTATTGATGTCTCACGTATAATTCCTGGCAGTGTGAGTGGCATAGTGAAGGTTCAGGAAGGGTTTACCTTATTTCATTTACTGCCCTGTACTTGGCATGTTGTCTGATTCTAGAAAAACACATAACAAGAAGGAAATTGCCTTGCTTCTCTCATAGGAATCTTTGATATCTCTCAGATGAAGACTAAATAACAGCTTTTAAAGCAGCAAATGAACCGAGTGGCAATATGCCTGTTCTGTTAATTCTAGAGGGTATAATGATGGTCATTTATGAAGATGAGGTTGAGAAACTTATGAAATAAGCGAATGCGTAAGTAAAGTAGACATAGAATTGAAAAGTGATTTAATCTTAAAAGCCAATAATATTCTTTTTCCTTAGAACTCTTCATTGGGAGGCCTACTGAGTACTTAGAAATCTTCCTCTAGTTAAGATGAAGTCTGGCTCTCCACAGAGGCAAAGTAGATGTCCCCTCTATTATGATTTTTGTAAAATAGTTTCTCTTTCCCTCCCTCCTCGTCTTTAATCCCCAGATTTCTATACATTGTCATTTACAGTACAAGTGTACTTTCTGGCTTATCCCATCTGTAAACATGTGTTGACATTTAATTCTGGGTCAGGTAGCAGCCATGGGAATAACAAAGAACAGGGCATGTTCCCTGTTCTTGGAAATTCTGATTGGCCTTCAGTGGAATTCAGTAGCTTTGTCATTACTGCAATCATTGCTTTTAAACTCATCATCTCATTAATCTTTCACCAGTGTCTTTGAGGATAGAACTAGTATTTTAGTGAGGTAAAATTTGCTTAACATCTCTCAGAGATGAAGTCGGACCTAAATGAGTGCATTCTGGCTCTTTTTTCCAAGGGGGTGGAGTTGTCATTGCTGCTATGTGGGATCTACAGAGAGTCATCCTTTCCTCTTAGCAAATTTTGCCCTCCTTTTGCCTTCACAGCTTCCATGATCTCCACCCCAAGGAAAATAAGGCCCCACCTCCCTCCCCTGCCCTTGGGACGACCTGATACAATGAGCGTGGTGCCCCTGGGAGTTGTGTGCCTTGGTCTACTGCATAGATTGGAAAGGTGAAAGAAGAACCCTGCATTTCCTAGGCTCCTTTGCACCTGTGGTTCTGAATATAATTTATTTTCACCAATATGATGCACCACCTGAGATTTGGAAAGTGGAGTGAGGCAGAGGCCATCTTTCCATGCTGTCACCAAGCATGGCCATGGTACTGTACTTCAGACAACAGTGGTCTGATATAGAGCCACCAGGAATGGAGGGGTGAAGAGAATCAAGATGTGGGGCATGACAAGGTCCTAGTGTTGGGGTGCTGACAACCTCTTATCTCTGGATTGTAGCCATGGTGTGTTGCTAGAAAAACAAGTCCCAGCAATGGTCCTGATTTTCTTCTTTCATTTGTCCTCACGACAACTCTGAGGGGTAGATACCACTATTACTGTTTCCATTTTCTAGATGGGTAAACTGAAGCCTGGAGAGGTTAAGTAAATTGCCAATTCACACAGCAAGCAAATGGCCAATGCAGGTTTTAATTGCCTGGCTTAATTGTCTGGTTTCGAGCCTGCCTTTTTTTTTTTTTAAAGATTTTATTTTTTCCCTTTTTCTCCGCAAAGCCCCCCGGTACATAGTTGTATATTCTTCATTGTGGGTCCTTCTAGTTGTGGCATGTGGGACGCTGCCTCAGCGTGGTCTGATGAGCAGTGCCATGTCCGCGCCCAGGATTCGAACCAACGAAACACTGGGCCGCCTGCAGCAGAGCGCGCGAACTTAACCACTCGGCCACAGGGCCAGCCCCTCGAGCCTGCCTTTTAATCTTGCTTATGATGATGATGTTGCTTGCCAATGACTTTTTAAATATGTAAGAATTAACGTAAACTAATATCTCAATAAATTGTATGTCCACAGAGGCCTTCTAAGAATGGGGCAATAATGGAGAGCTCTGCTTAATAGGTGCTAAGTAGCTAAGTATCATCTTCAGTTTACAGACAAGGGATTTGAGGCCCAGACAGTACAGAACCATGTCAAAGCTTCAACGGTGACCAAACTGCCACCAAGTGTTCTGACTCTGTGTATGTGGTTCTTTCCCATCTAAAACTGGTATGAGAATCTAATGAAAACTTTAGACACCTTAATAAAAAACTAAACATACACATGCATGTAATATTTTGTATAAAAATTGCTTTATTATTATAATTGGCTTATCAAAATTAACTTAAACCTTCTTTTGGCAATTTGGTTTCCTTTTGGTGAATTCCTTTCCCCCTACTGTGTGCAGCCTTGGTGCAGGTGGCAAATTGTTTTGATAGTCCCAGCATTTTACTCCTTCCTGAATCCGTGGCTTTGCCATGTGACTTAGCAGTTACTCTCACAAGAACAATGGAGTATATATTTTCTCTCCTGTAATTATAAATGCCCTCCAAAATGAGGTGGGGGTGAAGGTGTGCCGGTTCTGGGCTTTGGCCTAAAGTCACCTTGAGTATTTCTGCTCTTTCTCTTGTGTCTCTGTCTTTGCTATGAGAACATGATTGGGCTAGCCTGATGGAAGATGAAAGACATGTAGAACAGAGACATGTAAAGATGATGCCGTCATAGTTCATCCAACAACCAGTGGAAATCTAGACATGTGAGCAATGTCGTCTAAAATTAGAAGCTGACCCTGAGCTAACCCTACATGTATGTGTAATTAACGCTTACTGCCGTATGCCACTGAGGTTTCATGATTGTCTACTATTATTATAATTATACAGCATTATAATGGCAATAGGTAACTGAGACAGTGGAATTACAAATTAAAATACTGTGGCTTTGTTCTGTCCAAATTGTTGACAATGGCCAAAAGTTCAGCGAGTTTGGGACTTTAAATCTTGAGTTGAGTGAGGATAAATGGAAAAAAAATTTTTTTGGTAATTGTTCTGTTATGGACTGCATGTTTGGGTCCCTCCCAAATTCATATGTTGAAACTCTAATCCTCAGTATGATGGTATATGGAGTTGGGACTTTGGGGGAGGTAATTAGGTCAAAGGTGGAGCCCTCATGATGGGGTTAGTGCCCTTAAAGAGGAGACATTGGAGAACTTGCTTCTCTTTGTTCTCCCCCATGTGCGGACACAATGAGAAGACAGCTGTGTGTAATCCATGAGGCAGGGTCTCACCAGAACTCAACAATGTTGGTACTCTGAACTTGGACTTTCAGTCTCCAGAATTGTAAGACGTATTTGTTGTTTAAGCCACCCAGTCTATGATATTTTGTTAGAGCAGCCCAAGCAGGCTAAGACACATTCATTCCAGTTGAAGGACTCAGATGAGACTGTTGAGTAGTTTCTGAGACCTGCATCCAAGGATATGCCCTGTCTTTTGCCTATTTGACTCTATGAGCCACATTTATTATTTTAATAAGCTTGCAATAGTCCCCCCCTTGACCATGGGGGATATGGTCCAAGACCCCCAATGGATGCCTAAAACCAAGGATAGTACCTAAGCCTATATGTACTATGTTATTTCCTATACATACATAGCTAAGGTAAAGTTTAATATATAAGTTAGTAAGAGATTAACAACAATAACTAGTAATAGAATAGAACAATTATAACAATATACTGTAATAAAAATCATGTGAATGTATTCTCTCTCTCTCTCAAAATATCTTGTACTGTACTCACCCTTCTTCTTGCGATGTTGTGAGATGATACAATGCCTACATGATGAGACGAAGTAACGTGAATGATGGAGGTGTTATGATAGCATGAGGCTACTATTGGCCTTCTGACGATATGTCAGAAGGAGCATCATCGAGCCTTGACGGTGTGGATGGTTGGATGTCAGGAGCAGATGATATCTGTGATTGACTGGGGGTAACTGAAATTTTGGAAAGTGAAACTGCAGGTAAGGAGCACTGTGATACTTTTCTTTTTACATTACCCCAAGTATTTTCTGTCATTTGCTGTTCTAGTTTCTACTGCTTTGTTTAAAATTACCCCCAAACTAAATGGCTTAAAATAATAATTTTATTTATTCATGATTTTGTGGGTCAGGAATTTGGGAAGGGCTCAGATGGGCCATTCTTACTTGGAATCTTTCATGCAGTTGCAGGCAGATGTCAGACATCAGCATGCTGAACAGAGCTGGACTTCCAAGTCATTCACTCATGTGACTGCTCATTGTGGCTGGCCGGTGGCTGAGAGCTCAGTAAGGCTTCCCTTCAGAAGGCCTACCTCTGGCCTTTACAATCAGTCCCAGGGAAATTGTGCTTCTTACATGGTAGCTGGCTTCCCCCAGAGCAAATGTCCCCAGAGAACCAGGTGTGGTTCACCTCTATGAGAAAAAGGTCAACAAATGTTGGCGTGTTTTAAAAGCTACCCTATTGTGCCCTTTGGCCACAAGTTATTTCTCTCCCTCCACTTGCCAAAAATGCTGTCTCTTTCCCAAACATTTCCCAAAATGTTATTCACTAGGGTGTGAGGTTCAGGCTCCAGGTAAAGGATCTTATCTAAATCAGGTCCAGGAGTGGAGGTGGCTCCATGGACTTGGTTCCTTGGTTGCAGTTCCTATTAATCTAAAAGTCTTGGAACTAAGGACAATTCACCTACCCTGACAGACGCAATATACAGTGATGATACAGGGGTAGGATAACTGAAATAAACACTCTAATTCCAAAAGGGGGAGAAGGAGAGAAACACAGCAGTCACTGGTCCATATTAACTCTGAAATCCAGATGGACACATGCCACCAGTTTGATTGGGGCCTGGTTTTGTTCCCTAAAACAAAACTGATATTAATGCAGTGAAAGCAACTGATTGGGAATTTATTTCACAATGAAGAATAGAAATAATCTTTTTTAAGATTATAATTTTTTACTCTCATTTTTTTCTTAAGAAATTATGCTAATTTCTGAAAAAAGTTGAAGGAGATCTAAATTGTACTAGTATCAGTTTTGTTTGGTTTCGCTTTAATGAGGTGGTAAGATTATAGAGAGAGCTTATTGAAGTAGCAATATGCAGACATCTTTGATTTCCATTTGATTTTGACTTTTATTTTCATAGGAATAAGTGCTGAAAACCCTGACGCGTAAAGGAGTAAGAGGCGAACTGAATATTAATTTTCATTATGTTTCATTATGCTCTTTTTTATGTGAGGATAGTTTGTCTTATGAAACACTAGATATTTCCCAGATTCTTTCTTTAGGGGTTGAATTCATGATTTTATTTCTCTTGTCCTCAAATTAATGAGGGTATCTTTCCAGAACTTTCATCATTGGTGCTATGATGAAACTTGTAAGAAAAGAATTATGAATTCATTTTCCCATCTCAACAGAAGTAATTTTCAGAAGACTTTTGTAGTAGTTCTGAGTATCTGCAGACTTCTGACAAATTGACTATAGATTTTATTATTTTCAACTGCTGAAACACTTCCTCCAGCATTGGAAAGTTTTCACAAATTTCTGATTCTAGTCTCTCCTTCCAATGTGGCAAGTTGGCTAATGGAATCCACAGTTGTCCAGCAGCAGCATCCATAAAGGTGGCTTCAGAGCTTCCTATTAAATGATTTACTTCCTTCTTAAGTGCCCAGATAGAGGCCAGCTGAGCCAAGACATCAGTGAACCCCACCCCTTCCGACTATTCTGGGAGTGTGATTTACTTTTCTCATAAAAACATGCAACTTCTGCTCAAATTTCAGTCAAGCCTTTCAAGACTCATCCTCTTTAAGCCAGGGAACATCTGTGCAGGAGGTATCTTTGTATTCTGTCTCCTCCTAAGAAAAACCACATGAAGAGGCTGTGATTCAAAACCGGGCTCAGATGAAAGAGCCCACTTTCAGGGCCCTAGACGACACTCCCAGGGCAAGAGGCTGCTTGTGATTTCAGGACGAAGCAAAGAAACCTCGTGACATGTACAACTTTCTTCTTCATTAAAGTAGAAAAGAATTAATGTTGTCAGGTGAAACAACTTTAGAGAGCAACAGAATTTGTGTGCCAAGGTTGTGCCTGGCAAATAAACTCTTCATTCTTTTGAGGTTATCAGTTGCATCTACTGTTTCTAAAAGGGGTTTAAAAAGGCATTTTTCGTAGATGTGTTAGCTAGAAAATAAGTTTATATACTGGAACCATTGAGAGAGAGTGGTAGTTCCATTGAGTTAATGTTGAGGGAGAATGATGAGGTGCATTACTACCTGAAACACGTTAGAAAAGATATTGGCAGTTTTGGAGAGAATATTATTATTATTATTATTTATTTATTTATTTATTTATTTATTTTTTGTGAGGAGGATTGGCCCTGAGCTAACATCTGTGCCAATCTTCCTCTATTTTATGTGCGGGATGCCACCACAGCATGGCTTGATGAGCGGTGTGTAGGTCTGCGCCTGGGATCCAAACCTGTGAACCCCAGGCCACTGAGGCAGAGCATGCGAACTTAACCACTACACCACCAGGCTGGCTCTGAGAGGATAATATTATTGATAGAGGCAGTACTTCAGTTTTTTGAATTTGGACATTTCTAAGTCACATGGCTCTTAATCTTAAACTCTGAGGGAATTTCATAGAGTATGAGACTGTGGTTTAAAATAATTGGTGAGACCTGAAGTTCCATTTGTCTCCCAGCCAAACTCAGGATTACTCTCAAGTACTCTAAGCAAATGTGGCTTTGGTTCTTGTTATGGAATGAATTGTGAGCCCCCAAATTCATATGTTGAGTCCTAACCCCCCAGTACTTTAGAATGTGACTGTATTTGGAGATAGGGCCTTTAAAGAGATAATCAAGTTAAAATAATACTGTATGTCAATTATACCTCAAATAAGAAGTTAAACTAAGGTCATTAAGGTGAGTCCTAATCCAATATAACTGGTGTCTTTATGAGCAAAGGAGATGAGGACACAGACATGTACAGAGGGAAGACCAGGTGAAGATAAAGGGAGACGATGGCCATCCACGTGCCAAGGAGAGAGGCTTCAGAATGAAGTCAACTCTGCCGACACCTTGCTCTTGACTTCTAGCAACCAGAATTGTGACAAAATAAATTTCTGTTGTTTAAGCCACCCAGTCTTTGGTGATAAGAAATGTGATAAGCATTCTTTTATTTTTTCCTAAAGATTGGCACCTGAGCTAACAACTGTTGCCAATCTTCTTTTTTTTTCCTGCTTTTTCTCCCCAAATCCCCCCAGTACATAGTTGTATATTTTAGTTGTGGCTCCTTCTAGTTGTGGCATGTGGGACACCACCTCAACATGGCCTGACGAGTGGTGCCATGTCCACGCCCAGGATCCGAACCAGCGAAACCCTGGGTCGCCAAAGCGGAGCACACGAACTTAACCACTCAGCCCCGGGGTCGGCCAAGCATCCTTGGAGGATGCTTCACATTAGGTGTTTCAGTTAAGGCAAATCCATGTTTTGGTAAAGCTACAGTCTTTTCAAAGCAAGTATCCTTCTCATGAAAAAGATCTACAATTCCTGCTGTCTTGACATGATGATTACTGAATATGTTTCTCTACTTTTGTTGCCTTCAAGACTTACTGTAGCACACAAATGAACATTGTGGCTTCTGTTTCCCATCTTGCTCAGTAAGAAAGCAAAGCTGAAAGATACCTAAGCTATATTGTATTGGCTGTTTCCAGTTGAAGGTAATCCTAATACAAACACAGAAAATTTTCTCTAATTATAATGGCAAGGTGTGTTTTCACTAATTCTTTTGTTGTTAGTGCCTTTTAGTTGATTCCAACTCCTAGTGACCCTGTGGACAGCAGAGTGGAACTATGCCCAGGCTTTTTGCACCATCCTTTCACCTTCTGGTGCTGCATCAGACAATGCTCCACTGCTAGTCATAGGGTTTTCATGGCCCATTTCTTCAGAAATGGATGGCGAGGTCCTTCCTCCTAGTCTGTCTTAGTCTGGATGCTCTGCTAAAGCCTGTCCACCATGGGTGACCCTGCTGTATTTGAAATACTGGTGACATAGCATTCAACTTCACAATACCACACAGCTACCACAGTATGATAGCCAACAAATGGATGGTGTGGTTCCCTGACCAGGAAATAAACCTGGGCTGCAGAGGTGAGAGAGCTGAATCTTAACCACTAGACCAATAGGGCTGGCTTCACTAATTCTTATCAGTGGTAAATTATTCTAGGTCTTATTATGTAATGAATATTTTAATGACTTATTGTATGGCTGGGCCCAATCAGCTGAGAGAATAAGGAATAAAAGGCAGCTCAGAGAAGACACATGTGCTTTTTTAATGCCTTGTCCTAGAAGGGACCGTATCACTTCTGCTCACGTTCCGTGGATGAGCACTAGTCATTGGTCACATCTACATGCAGGAAGGCTGGGGAACATCTTTGGCAGCCTCTTTCCAGTGACATAGTGTGTGTGGGAAGGAGTGAGCAGATTTTGGTGGAGAGCTGGCTCTCTCTGCCAAAATAGCTAACACCTATTTAATAATCACTATGTGCTAAGCACTGCCCTAAACCTTTCATATCATATGCCGTTTAATCCTCACAACAACTCGTTAAGTTTGGTTAGTATTCCTAGAATATAGATGAGAAATTAAGTAAGTTGGTTATAGTCACACAGCTAGGAAATGAGAAAGCAGGATTTCAACTCAGCCCAAGTAACCGTTATACAGTCCACCTCTTCGTGTCTATAAAAGAAGCAGTAAGATCACGAAGCAGTGAAGAAGACTAGGACTTCATGATTGTTTGGGAAAGGTGGTGAAGGGTATTTTCTCAGGAAGGCAGCTCAGCTAATGTCATTCCTGCCTTATTTCTATGCAAGCAAAATATTCCTAATTTTCTGAGACTTGAGTATATACCATGTGTTAGTGCATTTGGGCTGCTGTAACAAAGGTATCATAGACTGGGTGGCTTATGAACAACAGATGTTTGTTTCTCATGGTTCTCAAGGCTAGAAAGTTCAAGGTCAAGGTGCCAGCAGATTTGGTGGCTGGTGAGTGCCTTCTTCTGGTTCATAGACATCTGTCTTTTCCCTGTACCCCCCTCACGTGGTGGAAGTGGGGAAGAGAGTTCTCTGGGGTCTCTTTTATAAGGGCACTAATCCCTTTCATGACAGCTCTGCCCCCATGACTTAATCACCTCCCAAAGGTCCCACTCCAAATACCATCACACTGGGGGTTAGGTTTGAACATATGAATTTTAGGGGGACACAAACATTCAGCTGTAGCCCCCTATCACTTCCGTATATATAGTTTCATTACCTTACTAACCTATAGGAATGTCTTCCTCCGTTTAACTTCCATAGCACTCTATATTTGGTTCATTTATACATTTATTAATTTACTTATTGATATATTCATCATCCATTAGCCTTCTTTTAAGCATCTATTATGTGCTAGTTACTGTGTTAGGTACTGGTGATGTACTGAGTAGAATATGAATTGTGCTTCCAAGGTTTCATAGTCCAAAGAAAAATGTGTCCGAGGAATAGACATTGAATAGCTTATATTGTTGTAGAATTCTCTTGGATGTGCTGTGTTTCGCCAGTGAATTTTTGGATTATAACTTCTATCACTCCTCTCTCTCCTATGAAGCCTAGTACTGTGGTGGACACATAATAGGAACTGGAAACTGCCTGCCTTTTTAAACATGCAGATTCTATTAAGTAACTCCACATTTATCTTTAATTCACATGTATTTTGGAATAATATTTCAGCATTGGTTTGAAAATATACCAATAAATGATAAGATACTCCATCAGAACATAAGGAAAGTTGAATTTAATAGATGCTCAACATTTCTTGTCCTGTATAACTGCTTCTAGAGCTGATCAATTTCTGCAGATTTGAGTTCAAGTGGAATTTGCTATGGGAACTGGGCTCTTGGCACTGAGAAAGAAGGTGTCACACAATGCCCAACCAATTTCTGACTCACTTAAATAAAATGTCACATTTGCTCACCTTTGACTGAGCTCAAAATAGCACATATTTTACACCTAACAATCACTGCTAACTTACAGTATTTTTTTTGTGAGAAGACTAATAAAAAGCACAGCAAATTTATAACACACATACACACACACTCTGTGAGAAGACTAATATAAAGTACAGTACAGTTATAACACATGTATAAACACACAGGCAGTTAGAGGGGAGAACGGCTGTTCAGTTATACATTTCAATCCAAATCCTCAAAATATATTCTGCCCAAAGTTTGGGAACTTTTAATAATTAGTCAATCAGATAACAAATAGGGGGAAGGAAGCTACTTGTGCTGTAGTTGCAATAATCAATTCAAGAAGTGAGAAAAACTCAATTAGCCAACTAGATTGTGTTCAATACATAATAACTTACCTGATTTTTCTCCCTGCTGGAAATGATGGAGTTATGGAAACTGCCTCAAAAACTCTGATTTTAATTCTCTGGGTTTTTAGACTTTTCTTTGAGAAATGAGATAACTGTATTTGAGTTTGAGTAATCACTTTTGTAATGAATGTCTCTGTTGGTAAAGGGAAAAGAAATTTTGATTCATTGATTTGTATAATTTTGGAGAAGTAATCTTTTTTCCTTATACACCTTAATTATGAAGACAAATGAATATTTTGTTCAAATTAATTGAATGATTAATTACGCTAATCTTCACCTTAATTTTCCTATTAGTGATTTTTCTTGTTAATACTCTTAGCAGGATAAGATCATCTTATAGAATTATTGTAGTTGCTATTCTGGGGAAAATGTCTTCCATATTCCTTCTGTCTGTAGGAGATCTCAGGAAAATCTTCGACATCAGACTGAGGCCCTGTATTGCTACAGGTAACACTGTTTCACTCTCATGAAAAGCAGATGAAGTGAAGAGATTCTGACTCTTGTCTGTTTTTAAGTAAGGTGTGGTAGGCAGCCTCCAAGATGGCTCCGGATGGTCCCCTTCTTGGTACTCACATGCTGGTGTAATCTCCTCCCCTCCAGTTGAGTTTACTGACCAGCCTCAACAAATAGAATATGACCAATAGATGGAATGCCACTCCTGAGATTAGGTTCTGAAAGATTGTAGTTGGAATCTGGAATTTTAAACATTTTCCATTCAATATCCCAAAGAACAAGTAATTTCCATTAATTGAAGGCCATAAATTTCCAGATTAATAGGGCCCACTTCCTACCTAGCAGAATGAGGAAAAAAGACCATACCAAAGAGTATCATCAAGAAAATGCAGAACACTAGCACTAAAGAGAGGATTCTGAGAGCTTCCTGACATGAAAAAGCAGCAGGTCACATATGCTCAGGAATTATAAAGGCATCAAGCTTCTCAGTGGCAATACTGGCAGGTAGAAGACAATAGAGAAATGCTTCATAGTCCTGAGGAAATGAATTCTAACTGGAATTATGTTCTCAACTCAACTATAAATCAAGTCTGAGGGTGGAATAACAATATTCTCAGATGTGCAAGATGTCAACATATTCATTGCCCACGGCCTCTCACTCAGTGCATAGGCGCAGATAAGAGAATCAATGAAAAAGCCTGAGATCCAGGAAATAGAGGGTTCCCAAGAGGAGAGAGAGACGACAAAGAAAAGAAGGCCCATTATGCCTGCTATGCAGCTGGCCAAGGGGAACCCAGTCCACACTGGAGCCAGTGACAGGCTTCATAGAGAAGTCCCCAAGGAAAACAGTAGATCAGGTATTAATGTTCTTGACTGAGAAGTGTTTTGCAGGTTTGACGGAGTTTCAGGATGTGGCAGTGATGGGCACAGAGGACACTGAGCAAGCAAAACCCTTGTCTGCCTTAGGAGGAGTAAATTAGATAATTTCTGTAACTTCAAAATCAAGAAAGCAAAACGGATATCTTTTTCTTTTAAACAAAGTAGGAAATAAACATTCCATTTCTTTTTTTTTTTTCTCTCCTAAACCCCAGTACATAGTTGAATATCCCAGTTGTAAGTCATTCGAGTTCTTCTGTGTGGGATGCCACCACAGCACGTCTTAATGAGCGGTGTGTAGGTCTGTGCCCGGGATTCAAACTTGCGAACCCCAGGCCACCAAAGCAGAGCTCGCAAACTTAACCACTCAACCGTGGGGCCGGCCCTGCAATATGGATATCTTATGTTGAAATTAGGTGGTACATATCGGAAGAAACAGCAAAAGAGTTGAATGTGATGACTCTGGAGATTAAGAAGTGAGAATAAGTAGGGACAGGAGAAGGAGCCTGCTATTTTTTAATAAACCTAGTTATACTCTTTGACTCTTAGAATTATACATTAATAAAAAATAATGAGAGGCTCCTAGAACTAGTTTATAAACCTTAAAATGCTTCATCCTCTTTTCACTCCTTCCTGTGTTCCCTTCCCCCTCACACCCTTGAGACATTCTCAGTGCTGGATCATGTCCATAGAGACCCAGACGTTCCCATCATCCAATTCCCCTGTCTCTCTGCTTACCTCTTTCATGTGCCTTCTCCCCTCCTTCCCACTGTGTGTCAGGAAAGCCTCTAGGGAAAGGGGTTTACATAAACATGCCCGTCTATCTTTTCCCTTTCCCTCACTAGAATTTCATGTTCAGCTTCTGGCAGGGCCTCAGCATCACATGGGGTCATTGGCAGGTGTCGCTAATGATTTCTCCTCTTCTCCATTTTGTAGTGGTTTGAAAACAGTGGGTATCCCATCTAGTCAGCCTTAGTCTTAGAGCACCTCAGGAGTTTTTTCTTGTTTGTGTTCCATCTCAGCCTAGTCTCTACTCTGGAAATTGAATTGTCTCTTTGCTCATTTAGCCTTTTTTTTTTTTTTTGAGGAATATTAGCCCTGAGCTAACATCTGCCGCCGCCAGTCCTCCTCTTTTTGCTGAGGAAGACTGGCCCTGAGCTAACATCTGTGCCCATCTTCCTCTATTTTATATGTGGACACTGCCACAGCATGGCTTGATAAGCAGTGCATAGGTCTACGCCTGGGATCCGAACCAGCCAACCCCGGGTTGCTGAGGCAGAACATGCAAACTTAACCACTATCCCACCGGGCCAGCCCCTCATTTAGCCTTTTTGGTGCGATTTCTTCCCATTAAGATGTGCTAAGGTGTGCTTGCTTGTCATTGATTTCTACATGAATTCTGGATGGCCAGGCTGTTAAACAAAACACTGCTGGCTGAGTTCCTTTTGTTGAATGCACTCTTGGGAAGGGAAATCTACAAACTCCAATGATGGTCGTTATCACAGCAGTGCTGGCTGGCACTAGGGTAGAGGGAGGGGGGATGTATGCAGGGGCTTTTGGCCATAAATTTCTTTTCCTTTTTGCGTTCCAGAATACTGAATGTGATCTCATTCTTCAGTCAAACTCTGGTGTGAATCAGCAGGGAGACATTCTTCCTTTCTATTGCTCTCTGTTTCATATGTCCAGAGGCTTGGAATGGGCCAGAACAGGGATAAGAACAGTGTGGAAGCATGGAGGAGAGGCAGCTACTTCAGTCTTGGCGAATCATGAGAGCTTACCTGGGCAGGCATGTCTAAGGGTTGACTTTGCATGGAGCTAGACGGATGTGTAGTGGTGAGTTCCTGAGCTAGGTGGGAAGACAGCTAGGTGTGACTAATACTAACCCCACACCAGAGATGATTCCTTACCTTTACAGAGCATTTCACAGTTTACTACACCATCTCCAAGTGAGGGATTAGCAAATATGCAACAGGCTGTGCTTGGAGCGTCAGCAAATGTGGGGCCTGAGAAAATGGGCACCGTCCAGCTTTCGTAAATTTACTCACAATTTTGCAATAAGGAAATCAATAAGAAGGCTATTTTAATTGCAGATTTTATTTACAATTTGGGTTTTGCACTTTGTATTGGTTTTATTTTGTAAAATATGTAGGATGAGAGGTAGCGAAGCAGGGAAGACAACATAAATTTTCAAGTGACTAATGTAGTCACTTTACATATGTTTTTCTTATGGCAATCTTGAGAATGGCTGGATATGCTGGATAATAAAATATTGTTATTATCATTATTGTGATGTTAATAGATGACCAAGAGTAAGTCAGAGAGCTGCTAAGGGACTAGTTCCAAGTCAAACTGCTGGTGAAAGGCAGAGATGGGACTTGAGCTCAAAAACCCCATTGAGAGACCATGGCCTGTGAAGTCAGGTAGACCTGGACCCAAATGCCTTTTCTACCAAGTGATGAAATTCCTTAACTTCATTCACCTTCAAATAAGGTGAAACTATATATCCCATAGAGTTGTTGGAAAGATTAAATAAGATAGTGTAGCAACAGTGTCTAGCCTAGGGCTGGCTTGAAGTACATGTTTAAGAAATGGGCATTATTATCTCCTGGTTCCTGGGTTTAGTATCATTTCTCCTCTGCAGCATGTGCATAAGAATCCATTAGAAACAACACAAGACAGTAGGGAATTAAGTCTTGAGCTTGCTGTCAGGGCTAGAATCGCCGTTAGAGCACTGGAGTGATTTCGAAGATACTTTTGATAAACCTTGGTGCTCCCTACCCTGCTTCTTCCATCTTATAGAGAGGAGTGAAAAACTTAAGTATTTTATGTGTCCAGATCCCAGACAGAATTATTTTAAATGCTCATTTTTTTTCAATGAATCCTTTCTCTGATTTATTCAATCAGAATGCAATGGTCAGGGGAAAGCTCTGGGGCTAGCCTGGCTGGATTGAAATCCTGGCTTCCTTTACTTCCTAGCTGCATTATGTTGAGACATTACTGAAATGGTCTGTGCCTCAGTTTCTCTGTCCATAAAATGAGAATAAGGCTAGTATCTACTTAGTTGGAAGGATTAAATGAATTAATACATATAAATTGTCTTTAAAAGTATGTGATACAAGGTAAATTTCAGTGTTCATTCAGTATTTACTATATGCCAGCTCCTACTTTAAGATTGAGATGTTATCAATGACCATGATAGACAAAGTCGCCATCATCATGGAGCTCAAATTCTAATGAGAAGAAGTAAGTAATGCTAGGGTTCTGAAACTCTGAGATATAACATGAGGGCACGTTTTGATGCTGCTTGGTCAGAATGGGAAGCACATGTCTCCAGTGTTCCTCTGGGCTTTGCCAGATCATTCAGAGCCCTGAGATTTCCTTCGGCCTGTGGGTAAGGCTTTAACGTTTTCCCTCGGGAATGACTTCCCACAAACAGATGCTTATGACTTCATAGCTAGCAACTTCTTTATAAGAACCATTTTATGGAGGTCAGATAAAACATTTGTATGCTACAAGGCCAAAGATTAGAAATGTCTGATTTTGAGTTTAGCTCTAGCACATCGCGATGAGCTACCTTCCTAGGTTAGCTCATCATCTTTGTATTATAAAATTTACATCATGCTAAATATATTTGAGGGTTCATTATTAGCAAAGCCACTCCTTCTTGACAAAGGAATGTGAAAGGTGAGAACATCCAATATTTTGAAAATCCAGATCTAAATGTCTTCCTTGTTTTTCCTATAGTATTTTTATAACATCTGCAAGCTACTTTTAACTACTCTGCTGTCCCAACCCAGGTAAGTCCTTTCCATTGAATTGCAGCCAGAATTTTGGGGAACAGTTGAGTTAAGATTGAACATTGCCTTTATGTTATGCCTATTAGCACCCGTATAAAGATTAACATAAACTCACAAATAACTCGAGATCATGCTAAACCTAAGTCACTGATGAGCTCGTTCTGTGTAGACAATACCTATCTCAATTTCCAAAGAAACAGGACCTCATTGAAGAATTGACAGGCAGAGTTCCAAGTAGACATTATTTTCTTTGGCACTAGCACACTACCACTTCTTCTCTGTCACCTGTCACACGCACAGCAAGAAATTATGCACTGTAATAGCAGAGAGCTGGTGATTCTCTGTATGAGATAGACTCGGATTACTTAATTTCATCTGATTTGTGTGTTTTCTAGTGTCCCAGATGCAGAATGCACATGTCTTTCTGGAAGCGCACTCAGAGGTCCTCCCAAACATGCAGAAGGATTTAGAAACATTCAGAACCATCATTTCAGACTTCAAATTTGGAATTTGATAAACCTCCTCATGATGGCCATTTATGATATTTCTCGTCAAAATTCCTTCTTCTGGGAAATGCGTGCCCATCTCTTAGCCTGCATCCTAGTCCATGTGTTTGTAGATAGATTTTTCATAATTTAGTGTAAACCTAACACCAACTCTCCATCAAACATCAGTCACAAGAGTTGAGTTCAGATTTGAGTAGATGCTTTGCTCTCTTAGTAGGCACTGGTAAATCTTTGTAGAAATGCTTGTACTATTCTGGGTGTTAAACATTTTGAATATATTGCGAGGTAATCTTGCAGCTCTGTGAACACACTATCAGCTACCTACAAACCATCACATATTCATTTAGTCCATATGGGTAAATCTTATGTTTCTAAAAAATTAAGAATCTTATCAGTCTAATTTTAGAGAACTTTTAGAACACACAGTTTTGAGGAAAATGATGAGGGATTCATGTGTTGATCATCTTCACATCATCTTCCCTCAACACTTAATAAAACATAGGCTAATGCACTAATGCTCTTTAACAAGGAAAATGTGTTAAAAATGTTGGTATGAAGTTGTCTATTAATCCACTTTGAGTACCATCTGAAATCAGTGACTTGATTTACTCAAGCATAGTTTTCTTTTTCTTAATTGAGCAAAACTGGCACTTGTGAAACAGCACTCTTATTTTTAAATTTAAAATGGAGTGTAACTGAAAGAAATATGAACCGTGATTGAATTTATGTGTCACAATCTCAATAACAGAAGTACCTGGCAAATTTATGTGCCCAGAGATTTGTTTTTCAAACCAAGTATTCAGGAACTGAAATATAAGAAATCCTGGATAACATTTGCGAGTGCTGACCATATTTCAGACATTCTTTTTGGACATAATGTTAACTGAGTTAGTGCACACAAGACATTATGAGATACTTACATTCATTATCTCAATTTTACAGATGCGAAAACTGAGATAGATGAGTTAAGTAAGGGTTATGCATCTAGAAGGTTGTGGGCCCAGGATTCAAACTCAGGTCCCTGGCTTGAGAGCCTATGCCTGTAACCACCACAGTATGAGCTTCTTAATATAATATGGGAGTTGCCTATCATATTGGTCTTTATTTGAAAGCTAAACTATTAGAAAGCGTATTTTATGTACTCTAACTTTTCATCTCTCACTCTACTGAGCCTTGAAATGGCCTTGGTATGTTAGCTGCATGTGTTCCAGGCCATAATCTAAATCTAAGTCACACATAAAAATTAATTATTTCCTGTCCATCCTTGGACTCATAGAACCCGAAGTCATTAAGCCAGTTTACTAATGTAACCATGTGAGTTCTTCTGCATCTTTATTTGGCCACATTTACATTTCTCATCACTGGTAGCAATTCAGCAGGAAAAGAGACCGGATGGAGACAAGTGAGTTCTTGGGTCTAAGTTTCAGTTCTACATCAGAGTGTGGGAATCTTGGGGACCATCTTAGAATTCTGCCTTTTAAAGGGTGTCTCAGTAGAGGGAACCTAAAATTTTGTTTAGTAACAGAAACTGCCAATTGAAAGTCTCCAGGAGGTCACCTTGAAAAGACTATGTTTGTGTCTTGGCTGCCTGGAAAATTTACATAAGAACTCAGTTAATTCTACAAAAAATAATACGTCAAGTTCCTGAACTTTCTCTGAAAAATCCGTGTTTTGAGAAATCCTGGTTCTGGAGCCAGAATGTCTACGTTTGAATCCTAGGGTTGCAAGGTAACAACTGTGAACCTAACAACTGTGTGAACTTTGCAAGTTGTTCAAAGTTTCTTGGCCTGTTTCCCTGTCACCGGTATAGGACTTTACTCATGGCGTGTCCTGAAAATTAAATGATTTAATACATGTAAACTCTTTAGGAGAATGATGGACACATAGTGACTAACACGAAAAGCTTCACTTTTTGTTTAATCAGCATTCACATAACACTTCCTACAGAACAGGCACTGTCATAAGAACTCTATGAGGTAGGTGCTGTTATTATCTCCATTTGATAGATGAGGAAACTGAGGCACAGAGAATTTAAGCAATTTGTTCAAAGCCAAAGTGCTGGTCAGTATGGACTGGATTTGAATCCAGGTCGTCTGTTCACTAATAGCGTCTTGCTGTCAGAAAAAAAGGCACTGAGGTCCTCAGAGGAAGACTCATCATGTCGGAAAGTTGTCTTAAATCAATGCCTGGGCTTAGGTTGTTGAGAGTTGAGGGTGGGGGCGTTGGTTCTGGCTCAGCAAGCAGATGAAGATGAATGCTTTTCCCGAATCAGTGACTCTGGGATGAATGGCATACTAGAAAAGGAAAAAGGTAAACTCCAGGAGAGTGGAATGGTTGTGTCTTGCTCATGATTGAGTTCTCAACAGCTGGAACTGAGTTTTCCTTATGATTGATGCGTGTAGTCAACTCAGTGTTTGTGTCTCCCCAACCCCCAGGTTCCCATGTCGAAATCCTAAGCTGCAATGTGATGGTATTAACAGATGTGGCCTTTGGAAAGTAATTAGGTTATGAGGGTTGAACCCTCATGAGTGTGGTTAGTGTTCAGAGAGCTCTCTCGCCCTCTTTCGGCCATGTGAGAATACAGGGAGAGGTTTGCAGCCTGCGACCTAGAAAAGCGCCTTCATCATCCAGCCATGCTCCCTGACCTTGGACTTTCCAGTCTCCAGAACTATGAGAAATAAATTTTTATTGTTGATAAGCCACCTGGTCTATGGTATTTTGTTATCACAGCCCAAGCTAGCTAAGACAATGATAAATGAAAAATGATTGAATACATGAATGTATTCATTGACCTGGGGAAGCCCAAGACTTGGAAACCCTTGGTTGAGCATGGGAGTACTGAAGGAGTGGGACTGTCTTCCTTCAAGAAATCCCAGGAGTCCACACAGGGATCTGCAGTAGCAGCAGGGGTTGAAGAGATATAACATCAGGTGCTCTGATTTGAGGTGGCCTGAAATGACCGTGACTGAGATTAATACTGAGGAGAAGTGGCTTTCTTTTCTCCCCCAGTAAATGTTGTCACCACCTCCAGGTTCCATCACAACAGTGGGGAAAGACAGAACCAGGCAATGCAGATTTTGAGTAGCCAAGCCACGACAAAGCAAGACACAGAAAATGGGGCCTTCTAGTGGACTCATCATATCACCCAGTTCTCCCTCAGTGGAGGCATTATTAAGCAGGGCAGGCCTCTTTAATCTAAGCAAGTGTTAGTCTAAGAAGCTTCTGGGTCATCTGGTCACATGGAAATGAGGTAATTAACTTTGGAAATACATATATTAAAAAAAATGAAATTTGACTATTGTGCCCCATTCTGCTTCTAAGGGTCAGAGGGGTTGATGTCCAAGTCTCTGTTGCCAAGACAGCAAATATTATATTTACTTAAAAAAAATTAAAATGGCAGTGCTGCCTAGTGAGTCAAATCTGTGGAATAATCAAGACAATTTCCTAGCTCTTGAGTGCCCCCGAGCCCAAATCTTTTATTTCACTGAGTTTTTGTGCCTCAAAACTCAGAGTTAATAAAATAAGAAGGTCCCGCAGGAGTTAAATGTCTTTATCTTAATCTTGATTCAAAGCCCAGACACATCTTATTTCACTGAAATAGTATTCTAAACTGGGTTTTGAAAAGTATCACATCTACCAGGATGGGTAGATTTTACATTCTAGTCTTTTGCTAGAGTTTTGGTAAATTTGGTAGGGTGGCCAAATTTATTATCATGCTGCAGACCTTCTAAAAATCACCGCAGGGTGACGAGAGACAATGAAGTGCCCCAGATGAAGTTGATCTCAAGGCCTTATCTGATAGCAGGCTCCTATTTCTTATTTTCCATGCCCAGCTTGATGCGATGCTACTGGAAACTTGTTAACTCAGCAGCATTTATCATGATTCTGTTTTGTTGTACAAGTACGGTAGACTCTTTTTTCTTCCTTTACTCAATAAGTAAAAGTAGGAGTTGGGTAGAGGAGAGAGGAATCATGTTAGATTCATAGTTTCTGATGAGGGTGAAATTCAGCTGGACTATTGCACGCACAGTCCTTCTGAGATCGTCTCTCCTAGGAGCAAAATGTTTCCGAATGATTCAACAGCATTGCTTTTGTACATCACCACTGCTATTTCACCTCTTAACTGAGAGAAGACACAAGGGGCATTTCAATCCATCAAGATCTGTGTTATTTAGGAGATAGACTTCTTCAGGCAGAGGGAATGCAAATTTGGGGAGAGGGCTGGCAGAAAGAGTAGAGGACTGAAAATATTGACGCCTATCTAGCTAACTCTCTAACTAGATATTGAACATACATTATTTCATTCAACCTCCCTTGTAAGTGAAGGGAGTTCTAATCTTATTTCACAGATAAGGAAAGGGCTGTGTATCACAGTGGTTGACAAAGCTTGAGTAATAGGCTCAAGGTCCTAAGGCAGAACGCAGCAAATGCGTTACAGACCAAGGTCTGTGTAACTCAAAAGGCCAGTCTTCATTCTTTCTTCCTTTTCCCCGCAACAGGTAGTTATGGAGGAGTCACCAGCGAGTACTTTAGTGGGAATTTTCCACAGAATGGAATATGAGGGCATTTAGTTTGATTTCTGCTCTTAGTTCTCTTTCTCTACAGTAAAATAAGATTTGAAGAGACAAGATCTGACATAGTGAGTTTAAAAGGAAGAACAAATTTCAGAAGTTTATGGATACAAACTGTGTTGATGAAATTAAAATGAGATGTGTGGTATAAGAAATACTAAATCTGTATTTAAGTATCTTAAGTAAATACGAAGAGAGAGTGATCTGCATTCCAGTGAAGCTCATAGTAACATGAGGCCTTGTGGTTCCTTCTTGTCTGTCCTGAGTAATCTCCAGAGCTAGATGAGAAGTGAAGTGATATATTGGATAGAACGTAGCTTTGGAGACAGAAAGACTTGGGTTCGAGTCAGGATCAACACTGCTTAGCTCCTTGTGTCATTTACTTAATCTCTTTGAACTTCCATTTCCTTTTTCTAAAACAGGCATGATAATATCTACCTTGTGGAGTTGTGAAGACTAAGTGAGATATTATATGTAGAAACACTGTGCCTGGCACATAGTAGGCAGTCATTAAAAGAGTTAGGTCGCCATATTCAACTTAAATGTTCATTAATAAAGGAAATATAAATTGAGAAAAAGTAGGTGGAGGGAAGGAGTTGATGTGAAACGTTGTGTAGCTCTTCCAAATGTGGCCATCCTTTGTATAGTTACAAACTATATTCTACAAGATATGATTTATCTGGTCCTTGGAAGACCCATAATCTAAAATGTCAGGGTGTCTGAAAACCCATTATTGGATTACTTTTGGCTCTTGAAGGCTTTTAGAAAATGACACTTCAGGAGGAAGGGATGGTGAGAAAACTGGGAGCGGGGAGATGAACCCTCACCAAGCCAAATTTCACCTGCGTCACAATTTGCTAAGACCAGCTTTGCTCCAAAAATCCCACAGCGAAGCACATTGGAACATGGAGGGTTGCTAAGCTTAGATATCCACTACCCTTGATTTCATTTTGAGAGAAGGCCAATCACGGAAAATGAGTCAGAAAGAGTTATTGCTGTAAAGGGCCTGAGCCAAGGCTTTCTTTTTGCTATTACATACTATTTTCCCCCTTGCAATCATTTCCAAAGCAGAATTTTATATTCAAATGCTTTTCTTTCTCCCGCTCTCCTTGGAACAACAATATATGAAATCATTCCAGGAGGCAGAGGATCTCTTGTGAGATTAACCTGACATGTGATAGAAAGAAATTGAAGATAATAAAATGACATAAAACCTGACCATTTCTGGAAGCAAAGTAGGTTTTATATTGCACTTAGGAGTGGGTATTTAGGACCTTCTGAATGCACTGCCCAAGCGATGACTCACTCCGCTTAGCGCAGACACCTGGAAATTTCAGTTCAGATATCATTATGACCAAGTATAATTTTCCCAGCCTGTGGTGTTCTCTCTGACTCAGCTGACACACAACCTACCACATTTCCTCACTTGGGTCATGACTAAAATGCCCACTGAATTGAGAGAGTTATTGTGCTGTTCCTCCAAAGAAGCAGCGAAGGTTGTTATCATCGTAAAGGGTACAGTTAGCATGGTACATTTACCAAAACAAACAGAAGTCCACTGTTACACCTTCAAATAGATATACTTAAGTATTGCTTATGTAATTCCTTGGAGATACCATGTTATATTGGTTCTTCAGTTTCTGTTACCATGTACCTACTCTCTAAAGGTGGTTTGGAACCAGTATCAAAACACTTGAAAATTAAATCATTTGAATTGACTGTAATAAGTTCTCCATAAAGCAGAGGGTCGTGGACAGAAAGCTTTATTGTGCCGACAGTGCTAAATTTTAGAAATAGGTTTGTGTTCTCTCCTAGACATGAGCATATGTTATGATGGGATATTTTTCAGATTTTTTAAAGCTATGCCTGGCATTTCAATAGATTCAAAAACAGCTAGTTGAAGGCAAAGCATTCATTATTTTGAAAATCAATCAGTTAAATTCAAATAACCAGTTTCGAACTAGTCATTATCCAAAATAAGAAGACTCAAAATTAATCGAGCCATTTATTGGGCTATTCATACCCATTGTAGAGATAAGGAAACAAGAATTTTTAAGTATTTCATCTGACCATATTTGATTGAATTATTTATTTATAACAATTTCATATTTCCCAAAATCTAGCATAGTAGCATAGTAGATACTGAATAATTCTTTATTGAAAGAGTGAGTGGATGAAGAAAAGGAGAGACATATTTTGTGAAGAAGGCAGTGAAATGAATCTCTTGATCTTGGAGGAAGGCAAAATTCCAAACACCATTATGGTGTTTTTTGATAGTGGAAGGAGTTGTCCTTCTCCTTGGGCTCTATTGAAGGTGGAGGGGAGAGAACGAGGGCTTGGAAAAACTGAGAAAGAGAGAGATGGGAATTAGGAGAGGAGCTTGAGAAACTTGGCAGGAAATAGGATCCTACAAAAGGGCATGACCAACAGAAATTTTCCCGGTGATGGGAATGGATTTGAAGTTTGAGGACATTAAAGTCTAATATTCCAACTTACATTTGCCATCCCTGTGCCTCGCTTTAACCTCTTCCCATTTTCTCAAACTTTAATCCAAAGGTGGCTACACTCAGGAGGATTGAGAAAGTACTTGTTTGGGGAGAATGAAGAAATCTGAGTGTTTTTCATTGTGGTGCAAAGAGGTAGGATAATGGTGAAAATAAAAAGGATGAGAGTTGCAGAGGAGGCAGTGCAAGGTAGAAATTCAGAAACCATTGGAAGCAGGAAGTAGAAGCAACAGGGACCCACAGGAGCCTAAATCTACTTTGAATCTTGGAGATCTAGGAAAGATTGGACTAGGGGTTGTGAGGAGGTGCCAGTACATACTTTCCTCCCCACCACAAACATCCCCCCATGCCTGTGCATTTTGTCTCTATCAACTACTTGTAATCATCCCTTCCCAGGAAGATCTAATGAAAAGTACCTCGATCGACACAGTTAATCAGTGCCAAGGATTCGAGCCTTCTGGCAGCAAAGTATATTTTCATTTGATTTCCATTTAATTAACTAGTAGCTGATGAATATATTTTGTTATAGTTGCCTAGAAGTAGGAGTTCTAAATGTCCTAATGATCTGATTAATTTTGGCTAAGGCATACCTTCTATCTTATTTGGGTATACAGTTATTAAGTAACTCCTAAATTCTCTCTAACTCTGAGGTTTTATCATCTTATGATCTATTTAACAAATTTTCAGGGTTTTTTGGTCATGCTGAAAGCATTCAAGTGCTTAAATCTACATTTGAAGCCCATGTCTAGTTCCTAGAAGAAGCTGAGAAAGAGTATTTTATATGGACTACTTGTCCCTGGAAGAAGTTAGGTAAAGATGACAGAGATGGGATTTGTGTGTAAATTGTATGTGTGTGTGTGTGTGAGTGTTGGACCTATTAAGTTTTGAAAACTTTATTCTAAAAGTAAAGAGTGTTAAAGGTGGTAGGCGGGCTCTGTAGCAGTGAGAACCATGGATCCAGAATTCATTCTTCGCTTTCCCATTGAGTCCGGCAGAGTACATGCCCAGTAGATATCTGCAGACTTAAATAGAAGAGGCAGGGGCCAGCCCGGTGGCGCAGCAGTTAAGTTGCACGTTCCACTTTGGTGGCCCGGGGTTCACTGGTTCGGATCCCAGGTGTGGATGTGGCACTGCTTGTCAAAGTATGCTGTGGTGGGCGTCCCACATATAGCATAGAGGAGGATGGGCATGGATATTGGCTCGGGGCTTGTCTTCCTCCGGAAGAGGAGGATTGGCAGCAGATGTTAGCTCAGGGCTAATCTTCCTCAAAAATAGAATAAAATAAATAGAAGAGGCAGAGTATGCAGGATGTATGAGGTCATAGTTTCTTTTTTTTGCAGAGCAGTCCCCACAGAACATTGCTTATCTACCATGATAATCTGAGGCTGGTAACTAGGCTGACATTTCTTGATAACTATAAGTTTGATAGGAGACAATTATTCATTTGGCCACCTCTCCAATCTCATTCCACAGAAGTAACACTTAAAACATAGTGGCTTAGCCAGTGGGCTGCTCTAGATGGCACAGAGAGTAGACAAGGCCTTACTGTTTCTAGGAAGTTCTTTCTCTTCCTTGATTCTAAACTCATCTTCCTTCTGATGGAAAGAAGCACTTAAAACCCAAAGTTTGAACACCATCAAAAAGTCTTCTTCTACCAATATACTAGATTAGGTGCTTTCTTTGTAGAATTTTAAGTAATTTAGCTCTAATTAGGGGTATTTTGTTCAATTGGGATAGAGTGCAGAGCTATTCTCACCTCTAAGTGAGTGAAACCATGATGCTTTGAGTATGCAAGACTTTGTAATGGCTTCTTTCCTTGGAATACAATTGCCCTCTTGTCTGACTGCAAAGAAGTTTCTAAAAGATAGGAGGGGAAGATGTGGGGATAGGCCTAAAAAAATGCAAAACCAGATTTTTAAAACCATGTTCTTTACACACTAAGAGACAATCAGAAACGTTGATCGGTCAGATTGCCACATGCAAATTTCCCCAGTAATATCCTATTGAGCTTCAGATGTAGTATTCACCATGGGCATTTATAATTGCAGATTTTGTACTACATTATCAACTCTGCGCATGAGGGGAATAACAACATAATGGAAAACAGGCTCTGTAAATGAATATTGAATGTTAATAGGAATTCCCACTCAAATTATGCTTTATTCAATTGTTGAACATCAAACCGTGTTATTAAGAGACTCATAAGCACATGTGGGAAACATGGGAGAAGTAAGACAAAAGTATCAGTTATCAACCAGGAGAAACTAAGAAGTAATTAAGATCCTTTGCTGTTAAGTCTTTTTATTTTTAAATCCTTAACATTTTATAGGCAATTATATGACGTCTCATATTCTCTATTTATTTTCCAAAAAGTCTAGAAGAAAGACTGAGGATGGTGCAATTGCTTTTGTATCGGATAGCAGCCTTGTTATTGTATCTGTCTAGCTGCTTGACAGTTCATTGTTCTAATTACCAGAACTCCTTTCTTTGCCCCCAAATACCAACACTATATAATGTGAAAACAGAAGAAAAGAACAACGGTAAAAAGTTTAGGGGAAAAAAATCCAGGTTGATTGATTTTTACACTTCCGAAGAGTTGCTTGGACTGGAAATGAATCCAGAGTCTCTTCAGATCAGTCAAAAGACTCAGAGGTAAAAAAAAATTGTTGGGACATTTTGAGAACTTTAGTTCCTGGTTAATCAATTACTATCCCCATAGATCAAAGGTGTTAAGTTTTTTAAAAAAGGGAGACCTACACAGAAGCATGTCTTTTGTCCATCTTGCTAAAGCTTTTAGAGAGAAAATAAGCTGATATAGAAAATTGTATACTATTGTGGGGGACTGGAATTGGCCACCCCAAGATATGTCTCTTTGGTATGAGGAATATTTTGGGCTGGTTATTTTTAAAAAACTGCAGACAGGAAAGAGACTCTGAAAAGTAGAATTTACTTACCCTTTGTTAAGAGACATTTACATTTGTAAAGGAAATCTCCATCTGTAAAGGAAGAACTTAGATAAGAGGCGATTTCTCATTGGTTTTTCCATCTCTGTTTTGATTTTGAGGAAAACGCGATCAAAAGAGAGGACTGATCAGGAGTCCCCTGAGCCTCCATGAGGTTAAGTCTCCCTGGCTCAGATCTTCCCATGACCACTTTACTTTGCTAAACAAAATATTTTTCATTGAAACCAGCTGGTAAACACTAATAAGCATATTCTGCTCAAAGAAATAATATAATGTATAATAAAATACCAATTTAAAGGAAGAAGGAAGGAATATATAGCAATATATCTAAGACTCCTTTCTGCTCTTCAATTTCTTTTTAACTAAAGTCTTGTAAAACTCTTCCCCTGTCTTTGTGTCTTCTGAGTCAGACACATACCATGATTTAAGGAGCCTCTGCAGGTGCTTGAAGCTTTGGTGGCACAAGGCCTTGAGCACATTATCTGCCTCTTTGAGTCTTGGAAACATGGTTTATTCCAGGCTTTCAGCAGTTCTGCTGACGTCGATTGTAAAGTCGCTCCGTCTGGTCCTGCAAGCACGGGATTTCATTAAGTGCTGACTCTGCCATCTCAGGTAATAGGACTTTACTTCCACTGTCTTCCTCTCAGTCCTCTCTTTTGATCGCGTTTTCCTCAAAATCAAAACAGAGATGGAAAAACCAATGAGAAATCGCCTCTTATCTAAGTGAACCTGGTTTGAGCTCATACTTTTCTCCATGTGACCCAGTGACTCAGATATTGGCCCTACTTCTACGTTCTTATCGCTGGCTCCTAATCTTTCCACGTGCTCTCAGAAATTATATGTTGAGAAGGGCTTCTGTATCCTGGGTTGGATTTCCTCATTCCTCCAGGAAGCCATCCATAGTCTTCCCCTCCCCAGCCTCTGATCTGGGTTAGGTGCCCTCTTTTTTGCTCCCGTCACTCAATGTTCTAACTAGCCACAATGTAAAAAATTACCTGTTTCATGGTCTCTCCTCCCTAAAAGGCAGGATTTTCTAAGAGTATGAGCTGTGTCTTATATTTGTTGTATCCCCAGCTCCTAGAACAGTTCCAGTGTATAGGAAACAGTCAGTTGAACTCAATTTCGTTAAATCTGGCCTTCCCAGTCATCTCAAACCTTAACAAGATGCCATAGCTTTCTACTAAAAGGAGCATTGCCTTATTTATTTAATGAACACTTTAAAATTATGGTAGATGCGTAGACAACCAACCACACAAACAAATAAAACAGCTGCTGTAGAATCACAAGGCAGTGGCTTTTCTATTCTTGACTAGACGACAATCAGTTCTAAGAGTAAATGAAAAAGGGGTTGTCTAACCTGCTGAGGGGAGGCCAAAGCAAGGCCCTGTGAAAAGTGAGCGAGCCAGGCTAACATTTCCCTCTGTTTCCAAGTGTCCTGTTTTGTGGTCTTTATAGACTCTTTGAAGAGGCAGATTTCAAAAGGAGTAGAGAAAGTGAATCAATGAGGAGAGAACCAAGGAATCAGCTTTTTATCAAGTGAAGGAAAATGCCCTGAAAACTCCTTGCCATTTGTTACAGCAGCCATAGGGTCACCCATTAGACAGGCTCTGACATCTGCAAGAAACAGGAAGAACAGGCTTTTTAAAGCTAGTCGATATTATCATTCTTGGCTGGACAACTCTCAGCTCAGGCTTCACTTATCTTTGCCAGTGTTTTCTCTACCGAGATGAAAATAACTTCAAGAAATATGGAGCAATTTTGAGTTTTGAAGCTAGTTCCTGGAGCTGCTGAGGGTGGGGCGTTCTGAAATGCTTTTATTTGTAACTAAAAGTGATCACTTGGCCCTCATTATGTTGATACCTACGACTCAGTGGTTCCTTCCTGCATCTCCTCTAGCGTAACCTAAATTGATCATCCACAGTCTGTCAATATGGATAGCATGGTATAAAACGCTATGCTCACCATTTGAGTGTTATTGTGGCAGCAATAATAATAATTTTTTTATGGCACCTGCTATGTCCCAGGCTTAGCGATATATGCTTTTATATATCCCAGTTAATCCTCATGATTTCCTTTTTTTGCTAAGTATCTTTATCCACTCCTTTTACAAAGATTGAACAAGTAGCTAAGATTTGGACCAGTATTCATCATATTCTACTATTGTTTTCTTTCTCCTCATCCATCCACCTTACTATAGGCTTATGACATTTCTCTTCAACTAAAAAATGCATAAAAAATGCATAATTTTAAAATGGTTCTGCTACTATGCAGATCAGACAGACTTATAACAGTTTTTCTTCATCTCTCATTACCTTGTGATGGCTTGTCTGGGACATTGTGTAAATCATGTCCCTTTCTAGATCTTTTATTATTTGAGAGGCATGGATGTGTTGACAAAGAAGCCAAGCAGAAAACAAAAATACAAGATTATTTCAAAGTCAACTAGAAAGAATTAAGCCTGGTTGTACATAAAGAATATCGCTTTTACAGCACCTTACAATTTACAAGTGTGTCAAACACATGTTCTATCACATGACTGAGTGGTCCTGTTGACAGACAAAATATGCATTATTAGTCTCACACTAGAGATGAATAGTTAAGCTCAAAGATTATTTACCAAATGTGTTTAATCCATATCTTCAAAAAATGTATTAAATGCTTACTTTCAAAGTCTCTCTTCTTACGGACTTTCTATGCTGGTGAATGAAGATAGAAAGTAAGGAAAGAAACAAACAAATAAGGCAGTGTCAGATGGCAATGATGAAATTGGGAAGAAGAAGGATGGTATTTTGAGCTGAGATCTGAAAGCTGAGAAGGATCCTGCTGTGTGAAATCTTGGGGGATGGTGATAAGAATAGAAGAAAGAACAAACTCTAAGACCCTGAGTCTGAACTAGTACTGGCAAGTTTGAGAACTAAAGGTGCGATGGGAGCACGGTAGTTAGGAAGGAAAGCGGTAGAAGTTGCCATCAAGACAGCAAGGCAGTACCTGATCCTAAAAACTTTCAGAGGACAAAGGTTTTATTCTATAGGTAATAGGACCATGAGAAGATTTTAATCATGGAGTCAATAGAATAAGAAACATTCTATTTCTCCCAAAGATATCTTAAACATGTCTAGGCTAGGTGCCTGGATCCAGTGGAAACCAAAGCTTTCAGTTCTGCCTGGTAATTCTGCTTTGTTCACTAAGGACATTTGGGTGCAAAGCTTTGCAAGCTCCAGCTCTCCTGGCCTCTTTTCCATTTCTCAAATGTGCCAGGTTCATTCTCAACTCAAGGCTTTTTATAAGCACACACAAAATGCCCGAAATGCAATTCCTCTTCTTCTGGCCTGGCCAACTCCTGTTCATTTATTAGGTGTCTGCTTGAATGTTACTGCTGACGGGAAGCCTTCTGTGTTCCCTAGACTAGCCTAACTCCTCTGTATGCCTCATAGTGCAGTTGTCATTTAGATAATGTGTGTGTAGGTGTCTGTTCAACGTCTGTCTTTGCCACTAACCATCAGCTCCCTGTGATGGTTAGTTTGATGTATCAACCTGGCTGGGTTATAGTCCTCAGTTATTCCATCAGATACTAGTCTAGGTGTTGCCCTGAAGGTACTTTGTGGATGTGGTTAACTTCTACAATCAGTTGAATTTAAGTAAAGGAGATGGCCCTCAATAATGTCAATGGGCCTCATACAATCAGTTGAAAGGCTTTAAGAGCAAAACTGAGATTTCCCTGAGGAAGAAGAAATTTTACCACAAGACTGTAACATGAGCTCCTGCCCGAGAGTTTCCAGTCTACCAGCCTGCCCTGTGGATTTTGGTTTTGCCTGCCCTTACAAATCACATGAGCCAATTTCTTAAAATAAATTTCTCACAGAGAGAGAGAGAGGGAGAGAGAGAGAGATTTGAATAAGGGAAAGAAGACATTTATGGGACTCTATATGATGCACACCCAAACTTTCATATTAGTTTCAATTACACACAGAAATCCTTGGCATTTTAAAGCCATTGGTAGCTTCAATTCATAAAAAATGGCTACCTTTTTCAAAAGCCTGCTGCCTGAGATGAAGGCCAGGTTCTGTCAACTTCTCTTTAAATGCCTTTCTTCTGTGTTCCCTCTTTTTAGATTTAATTTGATTTTCTTGCTCATGCTGCAGAATTATGTAGCATTTTCATGTTAGACACGGAGTGTCTGCGCAAAGTTATAGGCATTGTCAGAAAGGCCTTTGAGATTAGCATATGTCCAAAGCAAATTTACTGGTTTTGCAGAAGTCAAAAGTCATCCATTAGAAAGAAAAATTAAGCTAAAAAGTTATAAGTATTGGGCCATGTCTTATCAGTCATGAGAATTGATGCTTTTATTCTCAAGCTGCTTGCTGAAATGGAAGAAAAGTTATTTAAACACAAATGGAAATTTTAAATTATTTAACAGGTTTTCAGTTTGACTCTAGGAGAGCCCCAGTTTTTTGATAATGCCCTGGAAGGAGAACAGACCCGATACTGGGCTTTGTGCAATGATGAATCCGTGATTACTCAGGCTGTCACCATCCACCCATGCTGCTGAAAATTATTTAGCCAAAATAAGAATTAGTATAATTTATGGTTTTGTTTTTACAACTGGGACAAGGAAAGAATTGATCAAAGAGCAGTCTATCAGTCTTGCTCAGGGCCTTGCTGGGGTTTTTTCCCTTTAAATTAAGATGAAAACCATGGAGAATATTGATTGAAAATCTTCCAAATTCTATTTAATTCCCAACTCCATCTTAGAAACTGTGATCACTTTTAAAGGTGAGATTGATTGCTTATTAGCTGTTTCGTGAGGCTGTTTCATTTCTTACTTCTCCTCATAATCTCTGTTTGACGATCGAGGTAAATTGTGTTGGTTCTACTATTTGTATCAGTGCAGCTTGGGCCTTGTTGAAATAAATAGATATTTGTCGGATACTCTTGATGTCCCTACCATTGGGATACATCTTCTGCAGGGCACACAGAGGGGACTAACACAGTCCCTGCCTTTGTTAGCTTGTACCCGAATGGTATAGACATACCTACTTAAAAAATTGAAATTACAAAAGGCAAAATTACTTCAGAGTCTGAAGATTTAGGTCCTTGTCTTGACTTTTTCTCTAAGTATCTGTGCAGCCTTGGGTAGCCCAGTGGACCCCTCTGGGCCTTGGTTTATTCAGATCATTTCCGTGACTCTTAGCTTAGCATGTGTTCGAAGGGTAAGTGTTGTAGAGCCACTATAAGAATACCCTTGTAGCAGACAAAGGTATATTGCTTGGGAAAAGCTGACCAAACACAATTTACATAAATATTTATTGAGCACCTACTGAGTGCAAGGTACTGTGCATATCACTGATGTAATATCAAGATGTGTGGAATATATAGCATTCCTGTTCTCAAGAGGATCACAGGATAGTACTAGGAAGCATAATAGACTGGGAGTCAGGATGAAGGATGTGACCTCTGGAGGGTATTTGAATCTTTACCCTTCCAATAACTGCCTGAGTAGATAACATAGTTCTCTCTTAGAATAGTGTAAGAGAGTTCTTACCTCGTAGGCTTATTGAAATGATTAAATAACTTAATTTATTCAGTGGTCAAATATTCATTGAGTGCCTGCTCTATGCCAAAGACTGTAATAGGTACTTGGTATATATTGGTGAACAAAATACAGATAGATATCTGCCCTATATGGCTCAGTTTCTGGCGGGGGGCAGATTGAAACTAAACAATAGATGTAATAAGGAGGTGAACTGTATCTTATGTGATGAGTTGATAAATGATATGGGGAAAAAGAGAAAAGTAGATGAGGATAGGGGGAATCTGGGAATAGGGACTGGGGAGGGGGCTACACTTTCAAATATGGTAGTCAGGGAAGGCTTCATAGAGAAAGTTCCATTTGAGCAAAGGAGGAGAGGAAGATTGCCAGCATATATCCTGGAAAGAGCAATTCAGGGACAAAGAACAGCCAGTACAAAGCCCTGAGGCAGGAGCAAGCCTGACAGGTTGAAGGAGGAGCAAGAAGTTCTGTGAAACTAGGGCAGAGTAAGTGATGGGAAGCGTTTTAGGAAATGAGATGAGGAAGGGAACAAGAGGGAAAGAGCAGGTTGTGTAGGATCGTAGGCACTGCGGGGATTTGGGCTTTCTTCTGAGGTAATGAGGCGGGGGGCATTGTAGAGTTTCACTGAGGAGAGACATAATCAGACTTAAGTTTGCAGTACAGTAGGAAGTATAGGGAGAAGCAGGAGCATGGACAATGATGAAAGATGGAGAAGGATTTGGAGGCTATCGCAGTCACTCAGTCAAGGGAAAATGGTGGCTGGAGCTGGGATGGTAGCAGTGGAAGGGGTGGGAAGGGGTTGGATTCTGGATTTATTTTAACAGAAAGGTCAACAAGATTTTCTGATGGCCAATAAGTGAGGTGTGAGAGGAAACACAAGTCAAGGACAATCCCATAGTTTTTAACCTGAATATAAGAAATTATAAAGCAGAGAAAGCATGTTAAAGCACTGAAAATACTTAGTACAGTGTTTGGTGCAAAGTAAGTACTTGATTAAGAAATTAAGGTAAATGAGGTTTGGAAATAACTCGCTGGTCTGCCTAACTCCTTTCATCTTTGAGATGTTAGTTCGGTACCACTTATGCTGTAAATCTGCCTGACTTCCTCTGGGTGATGTGTCTCTTCTATCTAATCCCATAAGACTCTCCAATTCCTCCTCTGTATCAACTCTAAATTTATATTACAAATTATGTAAACCACCTAGAGAGAAAACAAGTGGTGGGAAAGCTGAAAGAAGAGCCCTCCCATTTGCTGTGAGAGATCAGAAAATGTTTTTATGGAGGAAGTGAAGTTTGAGATGGGACTTGAAAGAATGGCTAGGCTATGTAGTAAAAATTGAGGAAATAAAATAAAAGGGGTGAATTTTCAACCTCCCTAGACAGAGAAGTCTATGTATGTGTCCACTTCACATTTCAGGTTGCCGTTGATAGCAAGCAAGCAAGAACACCAACGAACTCCTAACCTGAGATTTCAGTTCCATATCCTCTGGTCTAGCTAAAGGTCACCAGACAGTGACAGAGGGAGTGCTGGCATGCTTCCATCCTGTGAATGCACACTTTATGCCTGTTGCCTGTGATAAGAACAAATTAATGACCCTGCTTATAGGTATTTCTGGGGATGTGTGTCTGTGTGTGAGTGTGATAGTGATGGCACTAAAATATAAAATATAATGATTTTTCCCATTATTTCCTTACTGACTTTTTCAGATCTTCCATACTGCTCTGGGGCAAGGTATGGGAATAGGAGGAAATTGGGATTAGTGTCTGCAAATCACAAGAAGATATTCAAACCCTAAAGTAAGAATACTGCCTAGAATTAGCTGATATTTATGTAGGTCCATACGGCTTATCTTCTCCATGGGCATCTTAAGAACTAATGAGATATACACCATGTATGTAGCTATATTCCACACAAAACTTTGTTATTGGGCAGACACAAGAAGATGTTGATTTATGATGCAATATTATAAATGTTGGACCATTAAAGTAAAAAAATAAAATGAAAATATATGTTTTTATTCACAAAATATGAACAACCAAGCAAAATATAACCTCTTTTGAATCTGTTCCCATTAAAGGATTTTTGTTTCTTAGATGATTTACATTTTAGTAAAATGTGAGTTCAAAAATTCAGTGGAATAGGCTTTCTTTTCCAGATAGCTTACCTTAGCAGGCAGAGATATTCTTCATTGTGTCAACAAAGAATTTCAAACTATGTTCAAATTAAAGTTATTCTGTCTTGCTTATTTTTATTCTGTGTTCATTATGCATGAATGTCTCTGATGTAATTGAGGTTGTAAAAATGAATTTTGGATGTTGCTATGAAGATTTTTATAATATAAAAGATTTTTATAAGTGTGAATGTAATCAAAGTACTTGAAAATGGCCTGTAGGGAGCCTTCTTATGTGTGAATGGAGCACGGTGACATTGATTTCAAGATAGGTGATGTCAAGAAGTACAGGGAAACAATTGGCATTAGAAGGTTTTGTCCATTGTTTCCAGGGTGGATCCAGAAACAGGAATGAGACTAAGCGGCAAGTCTTCAATTCTTAGGAGGGAAAAGTTTAACAGTACATCAGGAGTCTCATTTTGTAGGAACCTGGGATCCCAAGCAGTTTATCATATCAGGAAACAAGGATGCATATGGAGTCAGAGCTCAGGCGTACACAGTTCATATGATGGAGCTGGCCTGGAAGGAGAGGCTACCTATCTCACCAAGAATGATGCTCTGAAGGAGTCCTAGCAGTCTCCACCTAAGGTCTGGACTTTTCCTGGAAATTAGGAAAGATGGATCTGCAGGTGGCCACAACGATGAAGAGAAGGAAGGACTAATGAGGAACCTGAGATTTCAACAATTGTGCTATAAGCTCCAAAAACATAAAGCTTAATACTTTCCTTGGCTGCTGGTGGGAATGCAAACTGATATAATCATTCTGGGAGGAATTTCACCATTTAGTATCTAAGTATTAAAAGATAAAAAATGTGCATACCTTTCACCTCTAAATTTTAATTCTAGGGGTTTTATTTTGAGTAAATAATACAAGTACATACATACAGATGAAATGTGCAGACACTCACTGCTGTTTATAATAGTAAATGAACAGTTAATTAAAAGAAAAAGGAGAGAATAAAGGAAACCATCTAAATGTACTATAGCATTTTGTATCATATCTTATATAATATGTAATATAGTATATTATATATTATATGTTTATTATATATTGTATGTAAGTTATCTTTTACTTTGCTTGAAAAGCTCTCAACTGACCACTGTGCTTCTCTCACTCACCAATCTGCCTAATTCTTTTCATCTTTCAGATAGTTGAGATATCACCTATACTGTAAACCTTTCCTGATTCCTTCAAGATCGGATAAAGTGCATCTTCCATACATTTCCATAACTCTTTTAAATTACTCCTCCTATTGATTCTCATCTTACTATAGACTAAATGCCTGGTTTACTTCCCTAATACTGTTTATACAATAGGGTGATATAAAAACATTTTCAAATGAACACAAGTGGAGTGATTTCCTTAACACAGGCTAGCACATAATAAATATCAAAGGAAGTTTTTTGCACTAAAGAGAAATGATACCAGGTGGAAACACAAAGAAACACAAAGGAAATACACCCAGAAATAGCAAGTATGTGGATAAATATTTCAGACTGTCTTTTTTCTTCTCTTTGTTTAAGAGCTACTTTATTATTTACAGCAAATTAATAATGATAGATTGTGGATATTATAGCATATGTAGAAGTAAAACCTATGACAATGGTTTGAGAAAGGGACGTGAGTAAAAGGAATTATACTTTGTAAGAATTTTACATTACACATGAAGTAACATAACATTACTTTCAAAACATTACTCTATGACAGACTCTGATAAATTAAGGACACATATTGTAATCCCTAAAGCAATAACAAAGTCCACCACCAATAAAAAATAAGAGAGAAGACTTATTAAAAGTTAATAGTGGAGATAAAAAGAAATAATTAAAAAGGACTGATTTATCAAATGAAGACAGAAAAGGAAAAAGAATGAGCAAAGAACAGATGACAGAAATAGGAAACTAATAGCAAAGTGGTAGCTTAAAATTCAACCATATCAATAATTATATTAAGTATAAATGGATTGAACACTCCAATTAATTGGCAGAATGACAATAGGGAATTAAAAGCAAAATCTAATTATATGCTATTACAAGAGATCCATTTTAAACGTGAGGAACAGACTGGCTAAAAATAAAAGGATCAAAAAAGGTAACACCATGGAAACACTACTCAAAAGATACTCTGATTATATAAATATCAGACAAAGTAGATTTCGGGATATCGAACATGACAATAGATATAGAGGGATATTTTTAAATGATTGAGTCAATTAGTCATGAAGATATAACAATTCTAAAGGTGTACATGCACTTTGAACCTAAACAAGAGCTTAAAATAGATACATCCACAGTTATAGTTTTAACACTTCTCTCTCACTAATTGATAGGACAATTAGACAAAAAATTTAGTAAGAATGTAGAAGAAGTGAACAATACTGTCAACTCTCCTAACCTCATTTATGTTTACGGAACACTACTCCCCAAAACTACAGAACACAAATTGTTTTTAAGTAAGTTTCAAAGAATTTATATTCTCTGATAAAAATTAGAAATCACTAAAAAATATATTTATGAAATTCTCAAATATTTGGAAATTAAGTAGCACATTTCTAAGTTAACCATGTGTCAAAGAAGAAATCACAGGGATATTTAGAAAATGTTTCAAACTGAATGGTGAGAAAAACTCTATATCCAAATTTGTGAATACAGCTAAAGCACTGCTAAAATAGTAAATGCTTATATAAGAAAAGAGGTTTGAAATTAATCTGAGAAATTAGGAAAAAATGAGTAAATTAAACCCAAAATAAGTACAAAGAAGGAAAAAAATTAATGTGAGTAGAAATCAATGAAATGAATGAAAATGGAGATAATTAATAAAATTCAAAGCCATTTCTTTGAAAAATATCATAAAATTAATAAATGTCTAGATGAACTGATCAAGGAAAAAAGAGGGAAGCACAGTGATCAATATCAATAATGATGGACATCACTACAATCCTACAGATGTTTAAAGGATAATAAAGGAATAATATGAATAATATGAATAAGCTCTGACAATAAATTTGATTATTTAAATTAAATGAACTAATTTCTTGAGGCCCACACATTTTAAAACAGACACAAGGAGGGGGCTGGCTCAGTGGTGTAGTGGTTAAGTTCACACACTCTGCTTTGCAGACCCAGGGTTTGCGAGTTCGGATCCTGGGCATGGACCTATGCACCACTCATCAAGCCATGCTGTGGCAGGATCCCACATACAAAATTGAGGAAGACTGACACAGATGTTAATGCTCAGGGACCTTCTTCCTCAAGCAAAATGTGGAAGATTGGCAATGGATGTTAGCTTAGGGCCAATCTTCCTCACCAAAAAAAAACCCAAAACCAAACAATAAAAAACAAACACAAGAAGAAAAAATTAGAAAATTTGAACAGCCCTTTATCTGTTAAATAAATTAAATTCCTAATTAAAAACATTCCTAGAGGGAAAATACCACACCCAGATAATGATATTGGTAAATTTAATCAAACGTGTTAGAGGAAACAACATCACCCTTCCACAGACACTTTCAGAAAATCATAAGGCAGCACTCACCTGACTAGACCTTACAAGAATGTCTGTGTTCGTGAGAATCAATAGGCTCATGAACATACATAGACAGAATGCTAGCAAGTGAAATCCTCAATATGTCAACAGCATAATACAGCATGACCAAGTAGAGTTTATTCCAAGAATGTAAGATTGTTTCAACATCCAAAAATCAGTTAATGTGATTTGCCAAACTAATAGAATAAAGGAGAAAAGTCACATGATCATTTTAATAGATGCAGGAAAACTTTTGAAAAATTTCAACACACGTTCATGTTAGCAAACTGTCAGCAAACTGCAAATTAGGGGGAACTTCCTCAATCTGATAAAGGATGTCTTCAAAAATTCTTAGCTAACATAATACTTAATGTTGAAACCTTAAATCCCTTGGTCCTATATTCCAAAAGAAGGCAAGGACATCTACTCTCACCAGTTCTGTTCAATGTTGTACTTCAAGTCCCAACCAGTGAAAGGAAGAAAATGACCACAATAGCATAGATTAGAAAGGGAAAAATAAAATTGTTTTTATCTTCAATTGACATGATTTTCTATGTAGAAAATTCCGAAGAATCCAAAAATAACCACAAAAAACAGTAAGTTTAGGAATGTGACAGTGTACAAAAATCAACGTATTTTTATTTATTATCAATGGATAATTGGAAAATAAAATAATACCCGTTTCATAATATGAAAACAAAATACTTCTAAATAAATGTAATGATAGATGTGAAAGACTTATAAACTGGAAACTACAAGGCAATTCTGAGCACACAGAGAAGCCCTAAGTAAGGGGAGAGAGACGTCTTCATATTGCACTGGAAGTCTCAATAGTGTTCAGACATTATTATTCCTAAAATGTTCTGTAAGCTCCATGCAACCACCATCATAATATTAACAGGCTTTTTGATAGAAATTGACAAAGTGATTCTAAGAAATTATATGGAAGTGCAATGGACCTAGAATAACCAAGGCAATTTTGAAAAAGTTTATGACTTACACTGCTTAATTTCCAGACTTAATATAAAGCTATAATCTAGAAAGTGTAATTCTGGCATAAATGTAGACGAAAAGATCAATGGAAAATCACGGAGGACAGAAAGAGACCCGCAGATACACATTCACGTGACTTACTCCAAAGGTGCCAAAGCAATTCAACGGGGAAAGAAAGTCTGTTCATCAATTGGTGCTGGAAGAACTGGATAGCCACAGGAGAGAAAATGACGTTGACTTCTACCAGACATCTTGCATAAAATTAATTCAATTTGAATCATATATGTAAACATAAAAGCTAGAACCATTAAGCTTCTAGGAAAAAACCAGGAGAATACGTTTATGACCTTGAAGTAGGCAAAGAACTGTTAGACAGGATGCAGAAATTAGTAAGTGTATACTAAATGACAAACTGAACTTCCTGAAAATTAAAAACTTCCATTCATCAAAACACACTCTTAAGAAAATGAATATGCAAGCTGCTGGCTGAGAGGATATATTTGCAATAGGTATGTATATCTCACAAAGGACTGAAAGCCAGATGGTAAAGATCTCTTATGAAAAACCCTAACTTAAAAATACAGAAAATACTTGAACAGACTGTCCATAAAGGAAATTATACAGGGGCCCAGTGGCGCAGCAGTTAAATGCACGCGTTCCACTTTGGCGGCACGGGGTTAGCTAGTTTGGATCCCGGGTGCAAACATGGCACCAATTGGCAAGCCATGCTGTGGTAGGCATCCCACATATAAAGTAGAGGAAGATGGGAACAGATGTTAGCTCAGGGCCAGTCTTCCTCAGCAAAAAGAGGAGGATTGGCAGCAGATGTTAGCTCAGGGCTAATCTTCCTCAAAAAAAAGAAAAGGAAGATATATGAATTGCCAATAAACACATGAAAGTGTTGTCAACATTGTATTAATCAGGGAAATGCAAATTAAAACTGCAATGGCATACCACTATACTCCCTCTAGAATGGCTAAAATTAAAGCCCACTGGGATTACCAAATGTTGGTAAGGATGTGGAGCAATCAGAACTTTCAGACATTGTTGGTGAAGTTGCAAAATGGTACAACCATCTTGGAAAACAGTTTGGAAGTTTCTTCTGACCTAAAACACTCATCTACTCTATGTCCCAGCAATTCCATTCCTAGGTGTTTGGCTGAGAGAAATGAAAACTTATCTCAATAGAAAGACTTGTACAAAAATATTTATAGCAGCTTTATTTATTATAGCCAAGAAGTAGAAACAATTCAAACATCTAGCAACAGGAGAATGGATCAGCAAGTTGTGCCATTTTCATACCATTCAGAAATAAAACTGAATAATCTACCAATACACCAAATAACATGGATGAATCTCAAAAACATTACGCTAAATAATGGGAGCCAGACACAGGTATATACTTGCTGCATAATTCTATTTATGAGATGTTTTAGAATAGGCAAAACTGATCTGTGGTAGTAGAAATAAGAAGTGGGGTATGCTGGGGTGACGTAAATATTCTGTATCTGGATAGGGATGTGGTTTAGACAGTTGTAGTGTTTGTCAAAACTCATGGAACCATTCAGCTGAAGTTTGTGCATTCTACTATATGAAAATTACATCTCAGATTTTTTCAAAAAGGGTTAAAGTAATTTAATTATATTATTCTGTTTATGAAATTATTAAGCAAAAAACATAAAATTTATAAATTTAAAATAATCCCTTTATGTAAACAAGTAGTTTATTGGTCAGGATCTATGATTACAAACAACGAAAAGACTCTAGCCTTGGAATTTACTAAAACATATTTAATAGCATACAGAATATTTAGAAAGGTAAGGGAAATTGGCTTGCATGGCACACAGTCAAGACCAAAACAAAAAGAATCACCCAGATACAATATGGGACTGTTCTAGGTGGCATCCCACTCCTCTTGCCATCTGCTACTTAGCACTTATGATGCAGGGTGGAACCTCTGTGGAAGCCACGCTAGAGAATCAGATGTCTCCACCACTATAGTTTCAAGAAGATCTGGTTTCCCTGTGTGAAAGCAGGCTGCCATTTCACATTGCTCACTTGTCTCTTGCATGACCTGTGCAGTGCAGTGTGCTGAGTGGAATCCTTACTGAAAAGGCTTGGAAAACATAAGTTATCCAGTTTCTAAGGAACAGAAAGTTACGGTACAAGATATGGTACAATCCTAAAAGGAAATTGAAGTGGGTGATGAGTGAGTTACCCTGATTTATCTGCCACAGTTCAACCCTTTGAATACTTTGTACACATTCTTTTCCATGTGCAAAATTACAAATAACAATAGTAGCACAATATGCTTGCATTTAACATATGGAACCATCTTTTGCAAAAACAAAATTGAACTCACCCTATGTTCTCCAAAGGGGAGATACAAGTCTGGTCAGTTATGTCATCCAGCTCATCCTTTTCTCTTACCTTAGCGGAATCACAGTCCTGCTTTGGTGTTTTATAACCTATGGACTAAGTAATAAATCAAACTACCACCAACATACTCCAAAAATAGAGAGCCAAGAAGAAACTTAGTTCTGCAATTGGTCATGAGGGCGCTGGTGTCCAAAATTTCCTTCCTCTGCTGTGCATTTCATGTTTCATTTTTCCTGAAAAACATCTTGGCTGGTTGAGATTTTTCACCTAATGGGATGAATGAAGCTGTAGTCTTACATTAACATTTTACATTGGACTTAGTAACAGAAGGTATGCAGAATGATCCCCAGTGGTCTAGAATGTTCCTCTTTGCCTTCATTACATAGCTGCTATTTTCTATTGGTAATTATGGTTAATAACCCTGTCCGTCTAGTAACACAAGGATCCCAAAATGGCCATATAGCAGTTTTAACTTTAAGTGCAATGGAAGAATTACTCTCTTGGGCACTCAGACCTATAAATAAGCAGAGCCTGGAGTCCTAAAGGCCATAATTTTTTTTTTTTTTTTTTTGTAAGTAGGTCAATAGGTGTAATAGTGCAAGGTGCCTTGCCTACTTTCACCCATTTCTTTTGAGAGAACTAGCACGATGTACTAATTGCTTATTCAGAGCACACTCGTCTCTTCAGCTTCTCAAGGTGACATTTCCAAGCTGGTGCTTTGTCTGAGTCTTCCATAGGTCATTGCATCCTTCTTTAAGGTTTCCTTTTTCGTAGTAAATCCACAGATGGTGTTGCTAACAGCAGTGTGACTAAGGGAAAGCCAATCTACATTTCTCGTGCCCCCACTCTACTGCCAGGTAGCAGGGTCATCACCTTAGAATGGGATGCCATGGCAAGTTTAGAAACGATCATTGTTGACAAGAGTGAGACTTAGCTGTTTTATGACCAGGCCAGATGTAGTGAGGGGAAGTTTATATCTGCACCTGAACATTTTCTGTTCTTACCACACTGGCCACTTTGTTCATGAATACTTTGAGCAATCACTGCCATGGCGAGGGAAAGGGGTGAAATGACATCCATAGAGGAAACCATTTTTTTAACCTTCTCAGTGAGAGACTCCTCTGCTCCCCTCCCCCACCACGGGGGCACTGTGGTAACCATTTATATGGCCATACATATTCTCATAGTCTGAACTCATTAAGAGTGGGTCATCCACTTATTTCTTTCATAAAGCTTATTACCATACTTCAAATTTTATTTTTCTAAGACTCTGCTACTGGCCAATTCATTTAGCTATTACCCATGAGTTGATGTAGAGACTCATCTCAGGTCTTCATTCCTTCCTGTACAGGGGACCATGAGATGTACTGCTTGCAGCTTTACTAACTAGGAGCATTTCCTGCATAACTGTCCTTCAGGGCCTCAACCAAATGAGGCTACAATACCACAGCATTCTAGTTTCAGCTCCGCATATTATGCAGAATCTTCTGTAAGTCAATTTTTTCCTTCATTGGTCAGTCATTGGGAATTCTTCATAAGGGCGTAGGCGTAGATTGAGGAAGACATGATAGTACGTTAGGGGTAGGCATATTGGTAGTAAGAGCCAATTATTCAAATTATTTGTGCCTCTGAGGCTCTTCTTGTATTTAATCTTGTATATACAGCTTCTACTTGATCATGAATGCTTCTGGGAATACATGACTGTGGTTTCTTTCGGGATGCACAGTTACCTACTCTTTCATGGTCAGGTGTTCAGTTTCTAAAGTGGTCCAATAGCAAGCCAAAAACTGTTTTTCAGAAGAAGAATAGCTACCCACACAAAGGGGCATGGATCTGCTCCAAAACCCACTATGATTCTCTTTCTAAGCCTTGTAATAAGCTCCATAGAACATCCTTGTCAGCCACAGAGAATTTACACACCATCAGATATACTATGTTGTAGGGATCAAATGGCAGAGCTCCTTGAATTGGAGTTCTCAAGCCCCTCTTGTGGTAGCCATCTGGCTAGTTCAGTAAATGGGAACAGTACATCCACATGAGGAGTGCGATGTTTCCAAAATTGAAAGGAGACTTAAATATTGTCTTTTTTCAGTGGTTCGAAAGGGTGAAATGCAACAATTTTTCTTTCAAATTGCAGAGAATATGCTGTCATCACCCAGGCTATTGTTTATGAACTGATTAAGAACTGGGAGTTACATGAGGAGCCTTAATCTTCTGTTTAAC